>NC_135439.1:13781876-14382709 GCF_051991255.1 Vanacampus margaritifer
CGTTTCCCCAAACACACGGTCACGGCAACGCTGCAGTGCGCAGGCAACCGGCGCTCGGAGATGAACGCGGTCAAGCAGGTGAAGGGATTGAACTGGGGCATCTCCGCCATCAGTAACGCCACCTGGGCCGGCGCTCGCCTTCGGGACGTGCTGCTGGCGGCTGGCTACGGTCCGGATGTGGCACGGTGGGCTCGCCACGTGCAGTTCGAGGGGCTGGACCAAGACGTGACGGGGACAACGTACGGCGCGTCCATCCCTGTAAACAAGGCGACGAGCGAGGAAGGCGACGTGCTGCTGGCTTACGAGATGAACGGCGAGCCTCTTCCGGCCGACCACGGCTTCCCCGTGCGTGTGGTGGTGCCCGGAACGGTGGGCGCCCGCAACGTCAAGTGGCTGTCCAAGATCACGGTGAGCGCCGAGGAGAGCGGCAGCCACTGGCAGCAGAACGACTACAAGGGCTTCTCGCCCACCACCGACTGGGACACCGTCGACTTTAAGTCGGCGCCGGCTATCCAAGAGCTGCCCGTCCAATCGGCCATCACCCTGCCCGCGGACGGCGCCGTGGTCCCCCGCGGCGGCGAAGAGGTGACGGTGAAGGGCTACGCGTGGAGCGGCGGAGGACGGGAAGTGGTGCGCGTGGACGTGTCCCTGGACGGCGGGAAGACCTGGCAGGTGGCCCAGCTGAGGAACGGCGACAAGGGACAAACTCCTGAGCCTTCGCCGCCGCCGCTGGGGAAAGCCTGGGCGTGGAAGCTTTGGGAGATCACGGCGCCGCTTCCCCCGGAGGCCCGCCAGCTGGAGATCGTTTGCAAGGCGGTGGACAACAGCTACAACATGCAGCCCGACACGGTGGCTCCCATCTGGAACCTGAGAGGGGTGCTGAGTAACGCCTGGCACAGGGTGAAGGTCACCATCAGTGATGATGAAGAATAGACTTCATCATCGTCATCATCAGACTGTTGTTTGATTTAGAATGCTTCCGGTCTATGACTGTGCCAAATTGAGAAGATCATTTTTTAACAACAATTGGAATGACCAAATCAAGAGTCTGTCTAGAAAGTCAACTTGAGCATTGATTAAAGGTACATGTATTATTACGCTCATTGTCTGCACTAGTGGGCGGGGCAGGATGTGGGCGGGGCAGGATGCGGGCGGGCGGGCGGGACGCCTCAGGTGAGGACTCGTGAGGACAAAGTACAAGCTGGATCGCAAGGATATTGCATGCACAAGGGGACAAAATTGTTGGTGCCCCTCTGTTAATGAAAAAGAAATCCACAGTGGTCCTGGAAATAACTTGATATTACTTTTTGCTTCCGTCTCACTAAATTACAATTTAAAATATGATTACAAATATTTTTGTCTTCCATTTCACAGTTCTTGAGGCCTTTAGCTCCCCGATGGCCTCAGTCTTTTTCTGGTCCCTAGAGTCCTCTGTCTCCTTCAACTCAGTCCTCAGGATTGTCCAGGGGCTGGGTGGCATACAGCTAGGATTGAAGTGTGCTCGCTTTGGTCCGTTTCACTCTCAGGGGTGCCGGTGTCGGTACCAGACGTGATCGGGCTGCCAGATCGCATCGGGGTCGCCTAACGAACACGTCACGCTACAGGATTGGCTGGAAATGATCCAGTTGACTTCAAACATTGGGGAAAAAAATATTAAAGATGTAATTTAAGTAATAAAATGTATGGACTGAAATTGTAAAAACGTAAATAAACCTAAGAATATAAAAGCTTGAAATATTGAATAAATAATAAAATAGATTGATTAAATCATAAATACACAAAATAATTGCCTGAGCTGTGACAAATATTGTCAAGATTAGATTGCTAATGTGTTCCTATTATCATTGAAACTATTTTTGTGATTTATTGTGATACGTGAACTGCTTGAAAAAACAAAGAAAGAAACCACGTCTGAAACGTGCGTTTCGTTAGAGCCGCTGTAATGACATCATTGGCAAGCTCAAAGGCGCTTCAATCTATTTTTTTTTGTAGCTTCAATCTTAAAGTATCCTGCTTTTATATTCTTAGGTATATTTACATTTTTGACACTTTCAGTCCATATATTTTGTATTACATTTTTAATATTTCCTATTCAATGTTTTGACGTCAACCGGATTTTTTTTTCTTCAAATAACTTTATTGAACATTTGTAAACGGATCATCTCCAGATAATCCTGTATCGTGACCGTGACGTCATCAGTAGGTGACCCCCAAAACAATCTGGCAGCCCGATCACATCTGGTACATTTCATTCATATAACTTTATTGAACAATTGTAAACGGACAATTTCCAGCCAATCCTGTAGCGTGACGTCATCTGTAGGCGACCTCGATACAATATGGCAGCACCGGATTGACAGAACCTCCGTCAGTACTGACGAAATGCCACCTCCGGTATTTTGGTCCACTTTTCAACAGCAACCTACTCCCAAGTGTTTTAAAATTAAATGAAGGGCTTCTACCACAAATGTTGAATAGGATTTAGATCAGGGCTCATAGAAGGCCACTTCAAAAATTCTTCAATATTTTGCTCTTTGCCGGTCATCATCCTGTTGCAAGACCCATGACCTGCATCTGATTCCAAGCTTCCTGACACCGGATAGCACATTTCTCTCCAGAATGTCTTGATAGTCCTGATATTTTCATTGTACCATGCTCAGATTCAAGACACCCTGTGCCAGATGTAGTAAAGCAGCCCCAGAACATTACAGAGCCTCTTCTAGATTTCATACTAAGGACAGTGTTCTTTTTTTTTTTTTAGCGTACAGGTATTTAGCCTTTGCTTTTTACGTGATGGTCTATAATTTCCTTTCTTATCTCCGAAGACATGAGACTAATTTCCCTATGGTCCAATTATTTTCAATTTTTTCTACAGGCTTGTTTCATGAGTTTACCTAAATATATATATATATATATATAATTCTAGTGAACTGTAATTCAAAGGCAATATCTGAGTTTCATTGGTTACTTTTTATTCGAATTTTTTTTCTTGTGACCACTGTGGGCTTTTCTTCCGTTAATGGAGGGTACCAATAATTTTGTCCACATGTTTAGATGCTCAAACGGCTTTTTATAAGTCAGTCACACTTTGGTCATATTTATAAGTAAAGTCAGTGTTTAGCATTTTTATTTGTAACAAAGAAAAGCTATTTTCTAACTCGTCCTTATTGGAGTTCTACTTGAATTTGGAAACGTTAACTAATGTAATGAGAGACAAGGCTTACCTTTTCATTTCGGCTCTGGTCTCAATTGCTGAAATTGATCATGTGTGTCAATAGGAAGAGAACACAGAGCTGATATAAATGGAGCTGTCCATTATTGTGTAAAAAAAAAAAAAATCACAGGAATATTAAAGTTTTAATTCTTTGAAAGAATCTTGGATTATTGGAATGTGTCATATGAATGATCAGTGAAGATGTTGACTGCGGAATACCCACTAAAATTTAACACTGGCTTGTTTCCAGTAATTGTTTTTATGGGAAATGTTCATTATCATTGAAGATGATGAATAAAGAGCTTTTAAGTTACTGATGATTTATTTGCTGGTGGGTAAAAGTTGCTTTGCTTTGGCTTCCGTTATGTGCTACTAACCGACAAGATTGCACTAACATGCAGGTGATACATTCTCTGGCTTTTGCAAGCTCAATAAACTTTTTTTGTGTGATAACACTGGGCTTCCACTTTTGCCGACTAGAGGGGTCCCAAACAGCAAAATGCAAGCGTTCACACCGAAGATCGGCATCAAGGTGCTCATCTAAGCGCTTACATGTAATGTGTGGATGCGGCTTCCGTTTATGAGGGATGTGAAAGCAAAATGAGGACAACTTCTGAGAATTCTAGCCACATCCTGTTTGGGTATTTTGGTTATTTTGGCTGCAGGCCTCAAATAATACCCGTTGTTTTGTTTACACGCACGTTGTGCAACCTCCTGCACATCACCATATGTTAGTCCTGATGTTCCTCAAGACTGTCATAGACACTAAATTTCCGCTTATCCAAGTGGACTTGACTTGTAAAAATGCATTTTTACTCATTTGTTGTCTGTGACTCATTGCTGTGTGAACATTGGGGTACGCAGAATAGATGAATCAAAATGTCATGAGTACAGAATCTTGGTTTTAGAGTATAAAGTCAAAACTAATGAGTCATTCATGAATGGTCGATGGTGTATGTGCTGCTGAGAATTGCGGCCATTAAACAAGAACAAAAACAAACATTAACATGTAATAAAGAGAAAACAATAAAATCAAACAAATATTTCTGTATTAAAACTAAGCAGTGTGTCTGTCTTGGTTGCACAATTATAGGAATTGAATGCTTCTTCCCAAAGAAAGGTGAAACAGGCCACTTAGCTTATCGATCTTGGTTCTCGTTGTTACCATAGTGATTGTGTCATGTGTCTGACAAGAGTAAAAAATATATATATTTACAATATGTTCTGTGCTGCCCCACTAGTCTAAACACAGCATTCCGATTAAAATTATGTTTGTGAAATAGGAATTAAGTAGCAAAATCCACCTGTTTTTACCTATCTCAAGGGGCGGCCATTTTGCCATTTGCTGTCAACTGAAAAATGACATCACCAGTTGTTCCGTATGTAACAGCCAATCATGGCTCAGCATGCGAACGTCACATGACCAAACTCAGAAAACAGGTGACCTGTGAATGAATGGTCGTTAGTAGTTGAGCCCTGATTAACTGTGATGTCATTTTCAGTCGGTAAATTGAAA
Source organism: Vanacampus margaritifer (assembly GCF_051991255.1). Lineage (NCBI taxonomy): Eukaryota > Metazoa > Chordata > Actinopteri > Syngnathiformes > Syngnathidae > Vanacampus > Vanacampus margaritifer. The sequence goes on from NC_135439.1 coordinate 13,786,607, forward strand.
ACGAGTGGCCGTTTTGTGGCTTAATTCATATTTCACAAGCATAATATTAATCAGAATGCTGACTAGTGGGACCACATAGAACATATTATTGTAAAGAAAATGTTTGATTTGGCTTATTATTTTTGACATAGCAGATTGTTATGAAAATTTAATTTTAGATTTTAAATGATTTTTGCAGGTTGCCTTAGTATGCAACCTCGAGAGTTCCCCTGCTAGGCCTTGCCTGCAACCTGTTGACTACACATGCTTGCACAGCATTGACGAGTGCTGTGACTCTTCTGGGAACAGCTGGACAAGACAACACACACACACTCGCAGATTTAGTGCAGCCTGTTCCTCAAATCTGCATTCTTCTCCGATGTCTCATCGTCTCCACAGGGCTGAGTCACAAACGCCAGGCCCCCTTTAAAAGTGCCGCTGCCTCCACTGGCCAAGTACTCCATTGTGGACTTTCGGGTGGAAAACAAAAATGAAGCATAGCGGGCTACTTGTGGTGGTCGCGGTGCTCGCTTGCAGCGGAGCACTCTGCGAAGTGGTGCAGTGGACGGAACTGGATGAGGCACAGGTAAGATGCTATAAAGTGTGCTCTTTGAACTACAATTCCAAAGTTTGTTTCTGTACATCACAGGCTTATTTGAAGCAGTATGGCTACCTGAATGAGCCCACTGAGCCACAGGATCCCACTTACCTGGAGGAGGTCAAAGAAGCTCTCAGGTAATTTGAATGGCAAATTCTTAATGTTTTGCATCTCTTTTGCTGCTCATTACTAGTAATAACCAAATAATAGATCCACTTTCCTAACTCAACAACAAAGGGTTTGAACGAAGCAATAATAATCACATTGTATTTTCCCGCCAGTGCAAAAGGCTCTCGATCTTGCATGAAATAAGTATGGCATAAAACCACTTACCGGTAACAACATGAGGTAAAAACACAGTTAGATCAAGTCACTCAAAAATGTAATATTATTCAGGTACAATACTATCTAAGTCCTGCATATCATTCCAAATCTGTAAATATAATAATAATAATAATAATGTGGTAGTATAAGAACAAATGTCAGCAAAACTAAGACATGTCTGCCATCTAGTGGTGATATGTGATATCACAACTTAAAACTACAGTCAATCCCTGCATTTCTTTTCTTTTTTTTTCTCTCCTCAATATTTATTAATGTTGATGTTTTTAGCTTGGCTGTTTGAATAATTTGTTGATCGTTTAATCCCAAATGCTTTGTGAATTTTAAATTTGCCTCACTCTGTACTGTATGTCTGAAAATGTTATTTTGTTACTGCCTGTCTTGGCCAGGTCTCTCTTGAATAATACGTTTTTAATCTTAACAGGACCAATCTGGTTAAATAAAGGTTACATGGAAAAAAATATTTTTTTTCATATTTTGGATTTTGCCTTTTTTTTTTAATCAAATTCTTTTGCCCGCCAAATTTAAAGAGCCCCTGTTATGTGTAAATTTTTTCTACATTTAATGTTATGAGGACATCTTCAAAAAAATGTATCCACTGTACACGGTCATCCTCCTCTTTTTGTAATCAGTTAATTACTTGCATAATTTAAAATGGGAAAAAAAAATAACCCCGATAGTTTGACATGAACAAATATTCTGAATGTCATACGCAAGCATTTATTAAATGCTTTACTTTAATGCATGTAGTTATGTTTATTGCACAAACACAACCTGTGCTACCTTTTGACATAACCATCCGCTGTCAACTAAAGGATCATCTGTGGTCAAAGTTAATAGTGTGATTAATCTGCGTTAGTACATGATTAATGCGATAAATGTTTCTGATTAAGTAATTAGTTAACTTTGACAGCGTAATGTGACGGCCATTTGTCAACTCTCCCTCCGACCATAGTTTGAATGTTTATTTAATTTAATTGATTTATTTTTCATGTCTCCAGGGTCTTCCAGAGGGTGAACGAGCTGCCCATCAGTGGAGAGTTGGATGAGGCCACACTGGCTGTAATGCGGCAGCCTCGCTGTGGCTTGGAGGACCCTTTCAACAAGAAACAGCACAAATACAGAGTATTGGGTGATTATTATGCCATGAGTCTTAATGTCGAAGCTGCACAAAATTTGATTTCACTGGAGTTGAGAATGGGAATGTTTGGCCGCTTATTACCCTGACCAGGATTAGCATATAGAAATTGAAGGGGTGTGTATTGTTGTTTTGAAAAATAATTGTTTATTTTATAGGCTACATCTATTAATATAAAATAATAACAGTTTTTTTTGTAAATAGTAAAATAAAAATGTTAGTAAAATAAACTGTTTTACATACAGGATATTGTGAATTAATTATTATTATTTGTTTAGTTATGTATTAAATAATTGTTTACTTCATTATAGCTAATCTAAACTGTTATTTTATACTGTATATTATTATATATGGTGTATTAATTAAATTGATTAGAAATAATGTACTTTCCCCATTGGCCACCTGGGGGCGCTATATTACAGACGTGAGGATATAAATGGAGACGGTCACTCAGCACTGCCGCAGTCTACTGCTGGGCTTACATCAGAAGACTTTGAGAAGGTTCAGAAAAGACTCTTGGAAGACTACCATCTCACATTAGCTCACATCTAAAGACTAGTCATAGAGTTTAGTGTGAGATTACCATCTCACACTAAACTATCAAGATGAAGGGAGCGGGCTGAGATGCCTCTAGGCCGGAGTCCTGCAGGTTTTGGATGTTTTCCTGCTCCAACGCAGCTGATTCCAATCAACTGGATCATTATCAGGCTTATGCAGAGCTTGCTGATGAGCTGATCATATATCAGCTGTGTTGGAGAAGGGAAACATGCAAAACCTGCAGGACTCCGGCCCTCGCGGACTGAGTGTGCCCACCCCTTCTCTAAACCATACTCATGTCTGAGACTGTGAAAATCTTTTGGTGTAAGACCACCATAAATTGTTCTTCGCAGTGTGTAAAAAAAAATACGTGCCTGTAGTATTATTATATATTTTCTGTTGTTAGATTAGGATTCTTTGGCACATAGGTGACACTTGAGCTAGGCCGTTGTGTTGCTTCCTCCTGGTTCTACATCTTCCAATCCTTCTGCACACTTACCAGTTGAAACCAGTTAAGACCGTGGAGTCACAAATAGGAATATACACAGCACATTCCTTAGGTTAGTTTATGCTGTACTCCTAAGTGGGTGTGGCTAAGATAGTACAAGAGTAGAGATCATTTTGGAGATGGAGAACTTTTCAATTGGTGCCATGACCCGGATGTGATGCACTGTTTGCATTCACATATCCACCAATGCTATTCGTATCTTCTCAGGTCGCTGGAGGAAGAAGAATCTGACGTACCGCATTTACAATTACACACCGGACATGACAAAGGCCCAGGTGAAAACAGCCATCCAGGAGGCTTTCAAGTATTGGAGCCACGTGACGGATTTGACCTTCAGAGAGGTTGAATATGGAAGAGGTGACATCAGGATCGCCTTCCACAAGAGAGATGGCTACTGCAGCACCCCGTTCGATGGCCGTGGTTAGTCTTGTTTTTTTCGGACCGTTTTTTTTTGTAATGGATTGTAGCTGCATCTCCATCATCATCATCTACTCCCTGCAGGTCAGGTACTGGCCCACGCAGAGCCACCAGAAACTGGAGTGGTCCACTTCGATGACGATGAGTTCTGGACGGAGGGGATGTACTCCGGCTCTAATCTGCGTATCGTGGCAGCCCATGAAATCGGCCACGCTCTCGGCTTGGGTCATTCTCAGTACAGAAACGCCCTCATGGCCGCCGTCTATATCGGTTACCGGAGCAATTTCAAGCTGCACTTCGATGATGTGCAAGGCATCCAATCACTGTATGGTGAGTCGTCCAATGCTACCGATTGAAACATACTCTACTGTAAATACTGTATACAGGCCACTTCAGTAGACGGTATGGAATGCAATGGCTGTGCTCAGTGCTGTTGTAGTCTTAGGGATGAACAATTTTGAAAAATAATGATTTTTTTCTTCTATCTATCTATCTATCTATCTATCTATCTATCTATCTATCTATCTATCTATCTAGTTAGCTAGCTACTGCTATTTAGTTAGCTGGCTAGCTCGCTAGCTAGCTAGCTAGCTTGGTATCTATCTATCTATCTATCTATCTATCTATCTATCTATCTATCTATCTATCTATCTATCTATCTATCTATCTATCTATCTATCACACAAATTTATCAATTGGATCCTGTTCTTAAAGGGATACTTGACTCATTTAACCATTTCCAGGAGTAAAAAGTAAATATTTTGTTAATTTAAGAATTAATTTGGTAACTTAGTTGTTTTTGTACAATGAATACCTTTTTAAACACATTTTGCCACTTGCTGTTGACTGAAGATGACATCAGCCGTGCTCAAGAAACAGGTAACGACCAATCACGGCTCACCTGTTTTCTGGGTTTGATCATGTAACGTTAGCAAACTGAGCCATGATTGGTCGTTACGTGCTTCCTGACTCTCGAGCACACGTGATGTCATCTTCAGTCGACACTAATTGGAAAAATGTGTTTTTAAAGATAATTGTACGTGGAAAATAATGAAGTTATCACCGTGACAAAATATTATCTTGTCACTGCTGATTTATTTATTTATTTTGACAAATAAAGAGTTATTATTAAAGGCTCATTATTTTTGTTGTTCCAGGCAAACGCACCACTGCCACTTTACAAAGTCCAACAACCCCAGACGATGTCTTTCCTACTGAAGGCAGCAGTGAGACTGAGAGCATCCCTGACCCGTGCAAGGCCACACTAGATGCCATCATGCTTGGTACGATGCGAGGCAGCAAACACCAGTTATAAGTTAACCATAAGGGTTATGATAAGGGTAGAGATTACGGTGTTAGCGTTTAGCATTAGGTGTAGCTGCCTTTTTCCTCCATCTTAAAATATGTCCCAGATCTTTAGGATGTTTCTTTTCATCCAATCAGGTCCTTGGGTGAAGACCATTGCTTTCAGCGGGAAGTACATGTGGACCATCTCCGATCTGGGACACAACACACCAGTAAGGATCGACAGGCTGTGGCAGGAGCTCCCAGGGGACATGGATGCAGCGGTGCACTCGCCACGGACCGATAAGACGTACTTTCTTAAAGGTGAACCACTCGAGAATCCTGCAGTCGACGAAATTTACGGGGAGGACATGTACACGGAATGTAGTATGGCAACTTTGTCAGCCATTTTGTTGCTGCTGTAGGTAACCAAGTGTGGCGTTACACTGGCTTTGTGCTGGACTACGGCTACCCAAAGAAAATGCAGCGCATCCCTCCTAACATTGACGCAGCGTTGTACTTGCACAAGAACAGGAAGCTGATTTTCATCAAGGTACAAATCTTGAGCGTGCTCCTCATTCAAGTGCTCAAACGGAGCGTACTATACTTCCACTTTACTTGCAGGGCTCTAATTTCTGGCAGTGGGATGAGCTCAAGTACAACATATTAACTCCAAGGCCGCTGTCCATGCTCTTCACCGGCGCACCCTCCAGCCCGGACGCCGCCTTCACTTGGACCAACGGCAGGGTGTACTTCTTCAAGGGAGACGACTACTGGCGTGTCAATGAGCAGCTGAGGGTGGACAGAGGATACCCACTGAGTAAGGAAATGCGCTGGATGGGATGCTGAGGGCCGCTCGACAGGGGGCAGCAGACACCAAATTGCCGGGAGCTGCTCCATGGGGCATTTTTTGAAAGGACAGTTTCACCATGTTGTACTTTTGTGACTGTGAAAATGATGAATGATTTTGTATGTTAGGAGTAAATTAAAGAGAGGCCAGTTTGTTTGTTTTTTTTGCTACATGTCAGATTATGAGTATACTTTGAAGAGGACGTAACGTGGGAGTGTACTGAACTTTTTGATTCACAGTGCTTCCATTGTGCACGGGGAAACAGCACAAGCCGTCATTGTATCTTCTGATATTTTTGCACAAATAAAATCAATATGATGCCAGAAGCAACAGCAAAAATAGCGTTGTGATGCTAAGACTCATGAGAGGGACAGAAAGACGAGAATTAAATGAAAGGCTGTTTTGTTCCTGCTGCCTTGTGTGAGTGAGCAACTAGAAAAAAATCTTGGCTGCACACAGCATGGCAGCTACGACCAACTCCAGAATAGGAAATCCTTCCAATGACCTCTTTATTGCCTGAGAAAGGTCTGGTTGCTAAGAGCCCAAAGAGAACAAAACAATGGCACTCATTGAACTGTTAAGTATCAAACATGTATTTTATTCATTTCTATCAACATGTATGTACAAATTCAGGTAACACATTGAATTGTCTAAAGTAAAAAAGACGGCTACCAATTGACACGCTTTTTAATCATCACTACCATGATGGTTGTATGACAAATAAATTATAACGTTTGACGAGCTAAAACTTCACGAAAAATCTGAGTGCAGCCTAAAAACAACTTTTATGCAAACACAACTGACTGTAATGTAACATTTTGCTTCACGTGTTTGACTTCACTCTCCTGACACACTGCAACTAAAGAAAATCAAATCACGCATCCTTCAATGTTAAACAGTAACGACGCAACACTTAATGGCGATGTGACTCAAATTGGAAGTACAGTACGTCAGATTTACCGCCTGATCGGAACGCACCTCGGGCTCTGTTTTGTAATCAATACACGATGCGAGGAAATGGTAAGACCTTGTACGGTTCGTGTCTTGTTCCTCTGAGAAGCACCGCTGTCATAGTGGCTTTAAATGTTCTTCTTTTCCAATAAAAAAAACCCAGCATCCCTCTTTTCATACGCAGATAAACAACAAAACATTCTCACAGGTTCTTCAGAACATCACAAGCACGTAACAGAATCACAATGTCCCTTTTTTTTCTCTTTTAATTTACATCACGGTGCTCAGACCCTGACGACAGGGGTTGTAGCTGTGAGGGGCACCGTGGAGCCCGTATCACAGTCCAAGTCGATCATGGTGTGGTTGGCGGTGCTCTGGCTGCTAAGGGAGGTGCCGGTGCCCATTTGTCTGTCCCGCAGACTTTGCAGGTAGCTCTGAGGAACATGCAGAGACAGTTTGAGCTTGACTACATCGTTGTGATCAGGAGACGTAAGCAGTGGACCCTCGGAACTCAAACAGATTGATGATTCAGCAAACTATTTTCTATAGCACATGTCTTCATTTGAGTACACCACTAGGACACTGTCCTGCCCAAATCAGGATGAACAGCCTCCTAGAACAGTTTGAGTTCTGAGAGTCCACTGTACTAAATTCCAAAATGAAGAAGTACACGGTTAGGTCAAAATTAACCCTAATTGAGTCAAGAATGGGCCAACCCAACTTTTTTTTGCTAGTTATTTAACCCCAAAAGTTGGGTCAAATTAAATTAATAACCCACAAAACATTTGACCCAGGTATTTCAACCCAAAAGTTGGGGTAAATTAAGTTAATAAGCCACAAATCAAACCCGTTTTTGGGTTGTTTTGTTGGTTATTCATTTGACCCAACTTTTTGGGTTAGTTTAATAATCCAAATTAATTGATTGATTAATTGATTCATTGGTGACCCACAAATCAAAACCATTTTTGGGGTTAGTTGAATAACACAAATGAATTGGGTCAAAAATGAACCAACTCAACTTTTTGAGCTATTTAACCCTAAAAGTTGGCCCAATTAAATTAATAACCCAAAAATCAACTCACTTTTTTTTTGCGGGTTATTCACTTGACCCAACTTTTTTAGTTAGTTGAATGACCCAATTAAATTTGGTAAAAAATGAACTGACCCAACTTATTGAGGTATTTAGTCCCAAATGTGGTGTCAAATTAAAATAATAAAATAAAACAACCCAAAATTGGGTTTATTCATTTGACCTTGGGTTGATTTGTGGGTTATTCATTTGACCCAACATTTTAGGGTTGCCTGAATAACCCAAAATGTTGGGTCGGTCCCTTTATTACCCAATTTGTGTTCATTTTGACCCAATTGTTTTTAAGAGAGTAGAAAATCAAGTTGAAGGAGACAAGTTGTGAAATAGATAGTGACGACAGCACACGCCATGTTGGGTGACACTGACCGGCGCCAGAAGGTCCCCAGCGTAACGTTTCACTGGGGTGGCTTTACGGCGGTACGTGCCTTCCTGCCCACCTGCCTGCTGTCGCTTCCTAGCGTCCTTCTCTCGAATGCGCATCAGTTGCACTCTCTTCTGACGCCGACTTAAAACCACTAAAAAAAAGAGGGCAAATGTTAGCATCACAGCATCCACTGGCCATCAGGCTTTTCCATCCTCACCATCCGTGTGGGAGAATCTGCCATCCGTCAGTTTCCACTGGACCAGAACTCCGATGATGCTGAGGGCGGGCCAGATGCCCAGAATGACCAAGCTGTACCAGCATAGTGGCGGCCCCGGTGACAGGCGCAGGCACCCGTACACATGTTTGACTAAAGCCAGCATCTCCACAAAATAGTCGGCGCACACCGTCATGGTGGCGGCGCCGAAAACCGCCGTGGAGAGGATGGTGAACAGCTTCTGCCACTGCAGCGTCAGAACGGCAAACAGCATGGCCGATCCCAGCAGCGTGCCCAGGGGGACCCAAACCGTGGTGGGCGTGTAAAACTGCATAGTGAGCAGCAGGGTGGCCAGAGCCAAGAAGAGGCCCAACAGCAGGCCCGTCATGAAGAGGCCCACGCTGCGGACCATCATGGTGACCAGGCCGCAGAGCAGGCCGATCCCGAGGCCGATGCCGGCGCTGGCCTCCACGCTGAGCTGGGTGTCCAGAACGTGCTCCTTGTGGCACAGCAGGAAGATGATGACGGAGCCGAACATCAGACCGGACAGGAACATGACCGCCTTGAAGCAACGGTAACCTACAAAAGGGATGCATCATCGGGGATTGAGTTCATATTGCATCGTCATGGCTAACCGTTCGCTATTTATAAGTCAAATACGGTAAATTTTGGGACACTGATAATAAGGGCAGAGAAAAAAGGTCGACCAAATTGGATAAGTTGACTATAATTTTCTGCCTCGAAGCTCCGCCTGAACCATATTTGGGCCGTCCATCTTTTATCCACAGACATTAAATGGTGGCTGTGATCTGATCTTTATTTATTCTGTTAGTGCCCCATCTAGTGGTCGAATGACAGAAGTAATTTGCCTGCTTAAAACGTTCACTGACTTAGTACTTAAGTAAGTTTCTATTCAAGATGATACAGGACATTGAGCTTAACCAAAACACAAGAAAGAAAGTTCTGAACGTCATAAAAAGAATTTGCGTTGTAAATATTATTCCAATATATATCCAGCCACTCGGTTTTAAGCGTTCACCACTTAACCAGTAGAGGACAGTCATCAGCTAAGCACGCCCAGAAGAAGACAGGAACAATAGCTAATAGCTAGCTCTACCCTTGTTTACTCATAGAATAATGTTAAAGCATCGTCTGTAAGTGATTTTTAAGACACTATTACACGTGTAATGTACATATAATGATGTGTGTGTGAACTAAATGGTAGTTGGTGTTTGGTTTACCTTAAATGGTAATCGCTAGCGCGCTAAAGCTAATCGCGATTGCTAACAATTTAGCATAGGCTAATTTTGTTAGTGTTTGAATACTTATTTCACTCAGTCAATTCAATTTAAGTCGAACCTTAGTGGATTGAGTTTTAAGAAGATTCAATAGTGACAGCCCTACTGACAATGTTAATGTTTTTGGCTCTGAATGCTACCACAATATATTTGAAATGAAACAAGCAGTGCTGCAGACGTTTGAGGGCATTAAAAAGTGGGAGGCATGTAGCCAACCGGTAAACTTATAATTCCTACACCGTTCACCTGATTTGGATATAAATAACATCTCACTCAAGTTGAAAGTCTCCACTTAAAACACAATTTATTTCATTTCAAAATCTATTGCGGTCCTTTAGGGCCAAAAACACGAGAATTGTGTTGTTCTAAAATGTGTGAACCTGACATTAGTGTTCCCATCCCTAGCATGCGTGTAATGTGGGGGCCTACACGAGTTTGTTTCTCACCAAAGAAGCAGTAGATGATGCCAAAAAGGCAACACATGGAGCAGATGACAGCAGGGATGATCTCATACTTCCGCTCTATCTCCAAGCTACAGACGTCCACTTCGGCACTGCCGACCCCCGCCGAATCGGAGCTTAGCACGGTGGGATCTGCCATCCTGGGGTTTCAGGTCCAGAGCAAGACCAGGACACAAGGTAGACTGGCTGCTGATGTTATCTCAGGTCCATCGTTGCTACTTTGGTTGCTATGAAGACAAAAAGTTGGATACGTCATAAACATAAACTTCATACTAACTTGTATACACAAACACACTTGTTGAAGCTGCTACAACTAAACGGATTGTGACTTTTAGGAGGTTAATGTGAGGGAGCCACATGCGACTGCATGGGTGGACCGCTGGCAGGCCTCCGACATGAGCTCACCACAGACCAGATCCGATTACAAGCAACTCACGTTTTCTACGAGGAGAAAAAAAAGCAGTCAGTAGCATATGGCCCTGCTTACTATTAAGGGTTTAGGCATGCAAGTTTGCCTCGTCACTGCTCCTTGACTACAAGTGTCCCTCACACTTAGTTATTCCACATTGACAGTTCAAGGTTCAACACAAAAACGTGTCCCTTCATGTGTTTCCTGGGAATGACTACGTGGAAAAAATGAGGCCTCCTCGGAAACTTTTCCTCACTCTTGTACTTTTTGGTTTCTCTCTTCTGCTTTTGATTGCTATCAGCTGAAGGACAACGCACAAATGCGGAATATTCCAATCATGGCAATGCACGTGACCACTCAAGTCTGGAGAAAATGAGAAACATGTTGGATGCTTCAGTACTTAATTAATAGACTACACAAAACTTGAGTAGTCAACTCTTGAGTAGTCACCAATACCAATACCAAGCACCGATACCCAAGAAAGACTTCATTTTCTATTCTTATAATTTGTTCTTCCTGATCATAAAATGGGCACACATCGCAAATACCGATACATTGACATAAGCCCTGGTATCGGCCCGTTACCTAGTATCGGTACTCGCGCCTTCCAAGTTAAACTAAACAAATGTAAACATATTCTAATTTGAATATTGAAACATTGATTTTTCTTGGTAAGATTGTTCCATTTCTTGATTGCAGTCTGAGAGAATAATGGAACGCGAATACATGTACAGACGCTCCTGAATTCAACATTACATTTAAAATGCATTTGAGAATGGCAGTGTCTGTGTCCTTTGAACAAATTATGACTTTTCTATTTACTATCCAGAATGCTGAAATCCATTCATCTATTTCTAAAACTAAATAATTAAAAAGTATTTTTAATCATGACTCAATCAAAAGGTAAAAAATTAAAAACATGCCATTTTTACATCAAATAATAGGTTAATTAATGATAATAAAACTTATTATACATTTTTGGGCATAACATTTTTTATAATTCTTTTAGAAAAACACAAATGCAAAACAAGATTTTGTCGGAAGCTTGCATAATAAAAACAAAAACAAAAGACACTACCCACCAACACTAACACGAACAAGTGCCCTATCAATTCATATACAATTGAAATAATCATAAATATAATCAAATTATATCTTCATTAAACAGCTTCCAAAATCCAGATTGATTCAAATGTGTCTTTTAACACGTGTAATTCTTTCGAATAGAAGTGTTGATGACATCTGATTGACCAATTGGTCCAATGTTGGTCTATTACATGATATTTCTTCCATGAAAGAGAGATTGTTCATAACCTACACAACTTATTATATTATATTATAACAGATTTGAGGATAATTCTTTCCATCACACTTTTAACCTCTTTCCAAAACAACCACGTTTTCTGACCGTGCCTAAATAAACAATATTACATATTTTACAGACACAATTTTACCCAAAACATTATTATTATTATTATTAATTAGTTTTTTTAACCTCATCTACGAATGGCCTCACTCATCTGTCAGTTTTAACAATCAAATGTGCACAAACGTTTGCCCACCGCTTATCTATATGGTGTGAAAGTAGGTGAAGATTCCAGCCTTCTGTAAAAACTGAGCACGTGATAGGCTACTTAGTACATGCATGGACAGACAAGAACTTTACAACAATTTGTTTCCCCTTCGGACTGGGGCTTTCCAGTAGGCCATAAAAGAAAATGTTGAACTGAATTGAGGCTTTGTAATGCTTGTTAAGTCTGATGTCATTGACTACCTTGCCAATACGAAATGATGAAATCAACAGTCAGCTAATAACATCCAGCACCCCTAGCAACACCATTTTTGGTGTAATGCTAACGTTGCTAGAACATCTCAGCCGCTTTACTACTTCAAGTAACACTTTAAGCGTGAGCATCTGAGAAGTCATTTAGTTAAGTAAGTTGCAATGAACACACACAGACGCTCCCATGCGTCTGCATCATGTTACCATGAGTCACAATGGTGTCCAATGTCTTGCAGTTTTTAGAAGACCTCGCCGCTGTTGGAGAATAGAGCCATTGTGGGCCAAAACAAAGACCCAGAGGCCCATGCCGTGACCTCTAAGTGGCAATTGCAAGAAACCATGGACGTGACACGGGGGCCCCAAAAAACGACGGCCGGGAACTCCAAGGATACGAGTGGAGAACGAATGTTTGCCGTCTAAGATGGGAGCCAAGTGTTTCCTTCACACGGCAGCTGATTGATGGGAGGCGGGAGTGACAACAAGCGACGTGATCAATCTTCAAGATGGAACTCGAGCAATGCTTCCACGCCGCATTTTCTACATGAGCTCAAATCACCTAGCAACTAATTGCGTGTCAACAAGATGAAAAGTCTGTGTAGTCGAGCTAGCTTTTCAGTTTTCAACATGGTGGAATGAACAGACACTGTTAACTCAATACAGCAGACTAAAAGGCTATGAATAACCAATAAGACTGGCATCCATTACTACTTATAATAAAATGAACAAAAATGATTCCTTGCTCCATAAACGGGCTACAAATACTGTAGATCTTGAAGAGATCCCGCGAGCTTCCTGAATCTATTCTCCATATTTTACTTTCTCAGTTGGTGACAGTACACATTAACCATCATACCACATTAGAAATTCATTCATTTCATCATTCATTTTTCTACATGCAATTGACCTTGAACCTGGAGTCCAGAAATAAAGCTTAGTGGGACTGGGAACTAAGCTTAAAGTACCAAAGCTATATGAGTCATTAGACTACATGTAAACTTGGAACCTGATAACTCAGTGGAACAAATTAAATGAATGGCATATGTACAATGCTTAACACAGTCTTAAAGAGAACATCTAGTACCATGAAGAGCTTTACTGGAAACTTTCATTTTCAGTGAGCTCTCTTTTTTTTTTTTATCATCTAGAACAGCAATAATGAATTTTTGACTCAAGCTTTTTAGACCCAAAAGTTTCGCTAGCTCAATGTGTGGTCAGAAAGTGATCTCAACCGCTAAAACATATTTTTTCTGTTCAACAAAAGTGAAGAACAAATCCAAACATTAAAAATCTTTTGAAGAGCATTTTCCACACCGACGGTATCGAGATTTGCTCACCTGACTTCTGTGCTGGCAATCCGGGAGACTTACATACACTTTGGCCGTAGTAAACTGAGAAAACCTTGTATTTCTCATTTAGATACGGACTGGCAGTTAATACCACCGATGAGCGGCATTGGAAAGCATCCCGTACAATTGCTTAGGAGGTTACACCCCCCTGAACAAACACAGCAGGGGGTTGAGTAATGCACAATTGAGTGCTCAGCTGCCGAGGAGGCCGACCAGGCTACAAGTTCCCCACATAGCAAATTTGGGTGTGTTTAATCAAGAGTTGGACACGCGTGGTCAGTAAAAAACGTCCGTCCCCCGACTTGATGGCCATGGACAGCTGAGAAGATAAGATTATGATTTGGATGTCTGGAAGAAGCCACCCAAGAATGCAAGCTGAGCTGTGCAGTCATAAATCAGGCCGTCTTCGACTCAACATGTCCACAAGCCCAAAACAATTGTCAAGTCTAGACAACAGGAGCCGTAGAGAAAATGTGGCGGGTTTCAAATGGGTTTTGCAAGCTGAGTAGGGAATTTAAAAAACACAAATAAATGATCGCTCATCCTCCCAATAACATCTGTTTTCATTGGGGAGGATTATTGAGCAGGGCATCATATGGGCCCCCAACTCAGCTTCCTGCTGAAGCAGGAAGGACCTGAAGAGGAAGTGGAACATCAGCTTTCAACAGGTCTGTTTTTGTGACATGGAGCACTGACACCAGCAAAGCTTTTGAATCCTCAACACTTGACGCCTCAGATCAGTGAACACCGACGTTGAAGACTTTATGCGGCGGAGAACATCAGTCAGAGTCAGAAGAGGAAATAACAATCTCTCTGGATCGCTTGCTAATCTAAAGAGAACACGTCACCAAGTGATCCCGCAGACACGACCGAGCTGGTTCCTGCTGCGTGTTGCAACTCTATTCGTGTTGGGTTCCTGAAACTACTTACATGAGCACATTTTCCAGACTCTTAATACTCAAAAGTGACGGTCAAAGATCCTTGTTTCTGATCACATGATCACAATAATAACTTTTTCAAGGCAACATCTACAGCCATCATTCCTGCCATTCTCTGCTTTTTTTTTCTATTCAGTTTGAGTTTCTGTGCCACTTGTCCTGCTCAGATGCCAAAAATGTCAGTTATTCTCTTCTGTTTGGTCTTTGTTCAGCTGTCTCCCCCCACACAGTATGTCCTTCATCAGCTGTTCAACTCCTGCTAGTAACTACTAGTTACTGGTGATCTTTCAATAATGTCTACATACTTTTCCGTATTGTTGGTATGAATGATTAGTATTCCCAAATATATTTTCTATAATGCGAAGATACGGCATAACTTTCACACAGCATAATTAAGTGATAAAGTGATGAAACAAAAACTTAATTACAGATTGCTAAATCAACCCCCCATTTTTCGGGGACAATAATATGTTCTATAATGGTCTACATATGGTATTCTGAGGGTGCGGCCATTTTGCCACTTGCTGTCAACTGAAGATGACATCAATGTTGCTCAGGTCTTAGGAAACATCCAATCATAACTCAGCTTCAGAAAACAGGTCAGCTGTGATTGATCGTTGCCAGGGCAACATTGATTTTTTTTTTTTTTTTCCTGGAGAGCTCAGTATTGTTCATTCGGTAATTTTACAGATTTGACATGTCATCATCATTTCTCCCTTTTTTTTTAAAAAAAAAATATTTATTTATTTTGTATTTTTTATATTTTTTTTTTTTTATTTATTTTTTTTTTGTATGTGGGTGATGTCATCTTCAGTCGACAGCATATGGCAAAATGGCCGCCCGCTGAGATGCATAAAAATGGCTGGATTTTGCTTTATAACTCTTATTCCACAAATGTAATATTAACCAGAATGCCATGTTTAGACTTGTGAGGTCACATATAACATATTATTGTCAAGAAATGTTTAAGGTTGACTGCCACTTTAAAACGGACCCATGGGTGCTAGCGGGAAAGTACCCTTTAAGTTTGCGATAATCAAATTTTATAACTCCCCCCCCCCCCCCCCGACCCAATTGACACATTATACATACTGTATAATCTCACCTAATTAAAGCTTGCCTGCCTTCAGTCCAAACAATAGAAGCCTTTCAACAAAAGACTGAGAGCAAGTCTGTACTTTAAGAAGCATGAAAACAGCAACACAAAGACGACCGTTAAGAGGGCAGTCACATGTCTTCAGTGTATGCTTATAATGTAGCGCAGAAATATGCATCACATCCAAACAGCCTCATATTCAGAGTATGTAAGGAAAGTCCGGACTCTGCATTGCACGAAGGCAGTGTAGACCAAAGTGCGTTGTCGCTTTCCACAAACATTACAACAGTTGAGCGCAAGTGAATGCGTGAAGCTGCAACAGACGAGTCAAAGTATCCTACTAGCGGTGGAGATGAGCTTCTATCCGATGCTGGGCGTGGCTGTAAAATACTATATGTGACATGATGAGGTTTACATTACAGGTTGGAAAAACGAACCGAGTGGATCACTACTCTTGAAAGGCAAAAACACGGCATGACAGCAATTGACAATAATTGTACATTGAGAGTGACCTCAGCAGTTGAAAAGATGGTAACATGCTTTCCAAACAAACACAAAACCTCTCATTTTTCTCTCTGGTTAACTGTAACCCCCAAAAAGTATAGCTCCAAAGTTAGCATAAAGGGAAAAGTAAATAACCTGCAATCCCAACATACATGTATATTTTGGGAAAACTGATCTTGTGTTGTTGTTTTTTTTTTGAGGTTGCAAACCTGTCAAATGTCAAGCGCAGATTAAAATAGAATCCAACAACAATAGCACACTTACTTATTAAAATTGAAGTTTCACAGCCATTATGTCTGCCATCAAGTGTAGTTTTAGGTGTTTTTACTGAAAATGTAAAAACTCCCAAAATGAGCATGCATAGACAGAAGGTATCTGGTACATGACGTATTCCAGTCCAATATAGCCGCATAATTAGGACGCAAATGAAAATAGAGGTGTGGCGGGGTTGCTTCAGTGCATTCCCCAAAACTTTTCCATGACACAGGTATAATCAGTGTTTACATTTCTAAAAGCAGTTTTTTGGGTCGATGTTTGGACGTGATGGGTTGCATGTGGTTTTCAACATTGTTTTGGTTTCCACTCTTGTCACAAAGCCACAGCTCTATTTCACAGACAAGCGCTTACAGCCTCACACTGTGGTATTAAACGCTATCTGTTGTTAGTAATAGATTAGAAGATCAGTGATTACTAAATGAAACTGAATTTAAAAAACAATCTCAATGTGATTTATTTTTTGGGAATATGACAATGTTGTTGTTTCCAATTGGACACTGAAATTCATAAGTCTGTGAAAACAAAGGGTTCAATCTGGCACACACAAGCACACGGATAACAATAATACAATAAACATCACTGTTGTAGAATTTGTGCTTACACGTCTACATTTATACGCCACATTGCAATCAGCTGAGTCACATTACTTCCTCAACTGTTCTTTCACATACAGTACGTGCGGACAAATTTGTGAGCGCGCATATGTCAAGTTTCTGTCAACGACGATTGGTCTGTAAGGGTTGCATGACTTGCAATTTTTTATTTATTTTTTTGTCGACAGACTCAACACCAATGTGACAAATTTCGACTCAACTAGTAGCGCATAGATATTTTTTCAGTTACTGTATTAAGAAATTTTAAAAAATTACAAGAATAGGGAATGCTTGGCACTAGGGGTGTGAATTGCGTAGTACCTGGCGATTCGATTCGTATCACGATTCATGGGTCACGATTCGATTCGATGCTGATTAATCCCGATACAAATCTATAAATTGATTATTGAGATTTTTTTTTTTTTTTACTCAAATTTAGAAAATATTAATCAGTAAACTTATACATGTACACTGTAAGATTTGTATGAAAATGTATTTATTTATCTGAAACTTCAGGCTTATAACTACTGTATTTAAAAAACAGGTTGCAGATCTGTTTCATGTTTGAACAGCCCTGAAATAAAATATTAAGGCTTAATGTTACATTAATAGAACATTCTTCCATGCTTAAAGTGTGAATCGTAACCCTAAGTAAGACGTTTTGTTCAATATTCCCATAAAAAATTGATGTTTAAAAATCTATTCGGCCACATATCGAATAGATATGAGAATTGCGCGCTGTAATATCGCGATATATTGCCCAATCGATTTTTTTTTTAACACCCCTACTTGGAACACAAAACTCATCTGCTGTGAAGTGATGATTTTTCCAGACAGAGAAAAATAATCTTGCTGGATGCGTTAGCCGCTGGGACGTCAAGATAACACGTGCACAACTTGGCCAAACGGGGAAAGTTTGTCCTTGTTCTGGGACCACCACAGCAATGGATTTTGCATTGAAGGAATTTGTTGCGTTAGCAAATGATCAGGGATCTCGCTCGTCGTGTGCGGTGGGAATCATTTCCCGATCTTTCTCTCTACTTTGATAGCGCGGGCTGAAAAGTTGTTTAAAATCCTGTTGGGGTCTGTTTTCCCACTTTACTGCTTCTCACTCACTTACCAAAGATGCACATTCAGAAATGGAAGACAATTTAAATCAATTAAGGTGCCTAATTAATTTCATTCAACACACTCATCTGTTGCTGCAAGCTGCTCTGCCTGCTCAAGCCAAAAACATGATTAGCGACCAGTTGACATAATTGAATAGTAAAGATGACAAATCGACTAGTTTGTACAACCCCAAATGGTCTGGTGTTTTTCTTAGTGTTGTCAAAAAAAACAAAAAACTAACAAGAAAATGCATTCACATTTGAATTGGGTGATTGTCATGTAAAGTATGTTTAAACTGGGACTAAATGTATTGAATTACTATTATTGACTATGATTATTATGATTGAATTATCCCTCTCAGCTCCTCCCAGTATGCAAACAAAAGGAGGGTGAAACTCCATATTGTATAGCAAACAATGTACTTCACATGTGAACTTGAGCTACAACAGATTGCTCTCCTCTTCTTCTACACTGCTGTTGTTCATAAAGACAAGTTCGGAGTTCCATTGCTTAGAAGTGTCCATGTGCTCAACACTTGGACAAAACTACAAAGCCTCGGCATGCACTCGAAACGCTGAAGCCCACAGAAAAATTTGTGGCTTAATTCACATTGAACGTCATTATGCAGCAGTGTCACTGTCAAACTTTATTTATTTTGGAATCCTGAATGACATCTGTGTCTTTAAAAAAAAAAAAAAGAGAGAGAGACAAGGCTGAAGTTGAGCAGAATTTGTCCTCACAGTCTAAACTGAAATCCAAAAGTCAGTAACGGAAGACTACAAGAACTCAAGCATTGTGCCACCAGAACATGAAATCAATTGTGGAGCTAGCCCTCTCTTGTGCAACATTTCGGAGGGTCCATTCATCCAGAAGAACATTTTTCAGGACCTGCTGGCTCATCATCTCCGTTCCCACAGTTGATAGATGAGGTCGAGAGCAAAGACCTTCACACCAAACTCATCTAGTAGCTGCCATGTAAAATACAGTGGTGTCTTGAGTTACGTGTTTAAGTCGTTTGGTGACCACGCTCCTAACTCAAAGGGGTTTAAGCGGGATTATAAGAGTTATGTTCATGCAGTAAATCCTACAGATCATGAACAAAAAGTTGCCATGCGAGTCACCCCTCCTGAAAAGTGCTTTATCACTTATTTAATCCTCGATAACAGCCTAGTCCAAAAACAAGCAAGATTGTTTAAAAAAAAAAAAGAAAAAGAAGAAGGTAGCTTGCAAAACAACACCGCCAGTCTGACTCGTCTTGCCTCTTTTCCTGCCTTCTCTTTTACCCCAAAGCAGGGAAGGATTTCCTCTCTGCCTTTTTCAAAGGGGTAAAACCATCTGCTGCAGGCTGACAGACTCGTTCGCATTGAGATGGTGGCGCGCACTCAAGTGGGGGTTGGAACTACAGCCTTCAAGTCCCTGGTAAAGACGGGACCTGTAGGCTGTCATCTGACTACCCAAAAACCAAGAGGCACTCCTAAACTAGATCACAAGAACACAACCGCAGGGCTCAAACTCCCGGCACGCCATGTAGGCCACAAGGAGAAATGTTGGCCTTGTGAAGTGAAGAATGTATTTATGGTTTGCATAGAATGTACAAACCTAAAATTGTGTCTCTTAAATAGAGCTGAATGAACTGGGCAAGTGGGGTATTTTACAGTATGCTGCAGATGGATTCCTGTAAATTGAATGAACACACACACACACACACACACACACACACACACACACACGCACACACACACACACACACACACACACACACACACAAAAATAAAAGATGTTGCAATGACTTTTCTGTGTTACAACACTGTTGACTAGGGGTGTGAATTGCCTAATACCTGGCGATTCGATTCGTATCACGATTCATAGGTCACGATTCGATACCGATTAATCCCGATACGAATCTATACATTGATTATGGCCATTTTTTTTTTTTAATAATGTAAACTTGTACATGTACACAGTAAGATTTGTATGAAAATGTATTTATTTATCTGAAAATTCATGTTTGAACAGCACTGAAATAAAAATATTAAGGCTTAATGTTCCATTAATATAACATTTTTTCATGCTTAATGTGTGAATCCTAACCCTAACTAAGTCATTTTGTTGAATATTTCCATAAAAAATGTATGTTAAAAAAATAGATTTTGCCGCATATTGAATCGAGTCGAGAATTGCGTGCTGTAATATCGCGATATATCGCCGAATCGATTTTTTCTAACACCCCTACTGTTGACTGTACATTCAATTTGGTATTTTGTCCATACCCTATTTCAATAATAATAAATTCAGATTATCCAACCTGTTGCTGTAAAGAATGCTCTACAAATGTCAACACAACAAATGAAATCATTGTTTCCACGCACATACATACACAAAACTGCACACCTCATAAAGCCATGTTTTAGCAGGGATATTTAGTTAAATGGCAACGCTATTTTAAAAGTCATTTTCATGATGACTTTGTGACAGTTTACGCGTTGTTTTACGACGCCACATGTTCACCACTACAAAACAAAACAACACAATGTGGTGTATCCAAACATGGAAACGTACGGCACAAGATGTTCGAATGACGAAGGAAAACTTACCGAGAGAACCAGCAGCTTGGAACGTTCACTTGTGCGGGACAATTGGCGCTGTCAGCAGACAAATTACTCCACCATTCACCAACACAAAAGCGGTCGTAACGGACCAGGGGAAACCGGTTTTTTCCTAACTTTTCCTAAACCTCCTTGTTTTAAAAGCGACTGCAACTACAACACGCCAACAACAACGTTTCAGCACCTCGTGTAAGTTGTCCAAAAAGAGTCGTTTAGCTATTAGTGAGTTGAGTTAGCCGTGGAAGTGGAGAGGGAGGTTCGGGCTCCACTTGGGACGAGTCCCGGTCCAACCTCGCTCGCTCTCCCTGGAAAGTCTCTCCTTTGTCGTCACGCACCGCCCCTATTTTCTCCCCGTTCTCTATCTGCACTTTTAAAAAAAAAAAGGAAAAACTTTCCCCCTCTTCCTCGTCAGAGGCAAATCCCTCTCAATCCTCAGAAGGGGAGGACGAGGAGGGGCTGGCCGCGCCGCGGGGCATCCACAGTTTGAACTCGGCGCCTCTATTTCATGCTAAAGGCTAAGCTACGTTTCTCATTCTTTCTCGTGAGCTGCACTCAACTCTATTTATAGAGCACTTTAACAACAATAGCTGCATCAAAGTGAAAGTGCCGTACATGGAGCTAATGAAGGGAGCTAGGCTAGTTTGAGTTGTGCTCCAATCCAGTTAAAAGATGAGCGGCAGCATCGGAGAAAGTATCCTTTTTGCTTAGCGGGGTATAGATCTGACGGTCAACCGAATAGCAGTAAAAGGAAATACCATGGTTTCTTAAGATGGAACCCAGGGGCAGCAAATACAATGAAAACAAGCAGGGGCCCCAAAATTGAACCCTGTGGAACACCATGCAACAGTGGGGCACAGTTGGACTCGGAGGATCCAGAACCAAAACTAACACCGAAAGTCCTACCTGCCAAATAGGATCTAAACGTCTCTAGTAGGCTACCACTGATGCCCACCTGGCACTGCAAATGAGACAACCAAAATTAAGTATGCTGCAGTCAGGTCCAAAAGAACAAGGCACGCATAATCTCCAGTATCACTGGCCAGAAGGACGTAATTAAAAACTCATAACTGGGGTTAAATTGGGAAGGTTATACAGGAACACATACATACCGTAATTTACTGTCAACTGTTTGCCGTAACCTTCAAACAATTGGACTACAAAGATGTGCTTTGTTGACGTGTGTTCCCCCTGACTAGTTATTGTCATATTTAGCTGTCCGAATCCAAATACAATGTCAGTGAACTGTTGCTGCGTTTGGGGATGCAGCGACCGACGCCTCATGCAATCACAAAGGGAAGTTGACAACAGACTTCAGTTTTTACAGGTTTCCTGCTTGGCAGAAGACAGACAGGGGGAAGCCGTATTTCAGCGATAACAAAGCGACGTTAGATGAAATGGTCGTCAGTTGTAAGGCAAAAGATTGCAGACATTTCAGGTGCTGTGGTGCGCTAACGGCTGTGAGGCGTCCAGGCTTGTCCCTGGCAGCCGTTGCCTGTCTTTCCATGAAAAAAACATTACTCATCCAATGTTAATTGAAAATTTTATTGGAATGTAATAGAGTAATAAATTCAAGCGGTTACTTGTGCACATCTGCTTTCATGACACAATGTTTTCTAAAAAAACAAACAATTAAAAGCACTTCACATAGTGCCATCAGCAAAACATTGGGTATTTTGCAATGTACTGAATAGAAGCTCATCATGCTACCAGTGTAGTGTTTTGCAATATGAAAGTTCCTCTCTCTATTAAATTATTACGTTATTAACAGGTAGGACTCACCTGTGCAACTCATTAAACTATGCTTGTGATTGAGTCTGAGATACTGTAGTCATAAAATTGTTGCACACATTGAAATACTTAAGACTCACGTCTGTTTTCAAAGGAAAGGCTAGTCTTTGTTTTGAGAGATACAAATCTGGCATCTATTCACACAAACGTTGTGCAAGATTTAATGACCATGTGTGTGTGTGTGTCTCCCAACTCAGATGTAAGCAATAAAAGCTGCTAGAGTTACTTTTATGTTCTGGTCACGAAAAATGAGTCATTCTGATTGTGGAACACGCAGCATTATTTCATAGGCACATATGTGCACCTCAAACCATACACAAACCCCGCCCACCATTGTACATACGCACGCTCAAGGCGCTTTCTGTGGACCATCGGGTCGCACTGAGGCTTTTGCGAGGTGGGGGCAGAGCAGATGCTGTGACAGGAAGTTGCTAACAAAGTCCAGATGTGAGGACAAGAGACCACCTCCCACACAGCTGGAATATGAGGATGACGACTGAAGGCTGTCACACACACACACGAGATCCTTGTTTTGAAGAAAATTCAAACTCAACATGACAATCAGCGTAAATAAAATGCTGAGTGCTGTCCTTGTATTATTTGTGTCAGTTTCATTTTATTATATTCCATAATGCAGGGGTGGAGAACCGACAAGACCATTGGTCTTATACATCCAATGAGAACATTTGATCCGGCCTGCCATGCAATTCTAGAAATCTTTACAACATATTATAGATATAGTAAGAAGACCCTCGGAGGACTTCATAAAACCGAAAAGACCCTTGATAGGCAAAAAGGTTCCCCACCCAAGCCCTAATGAATTGAAATGCACTTTACACTTGCAGAGTCTGTTAGCCTGATTGTTGGGTGCTTGCTGCTCTCTAGTACCACCTACAGGTATTGTGATGTAATTGACATGTCCATTATCTGTCACCGATTTCCTCAAAATCACATCACACAATTGAACAGTCAAAGCGATCAATGGGGCTTTATTTAGTAAATGTTTTGCAGTGAGTGTAGAAATGGCCACAGGGATTTGTTGTTTAATGTTACATCTGTAAAATGTCCGCTGGAACGTTAAGGTTTATTTAAACATGATTTTTCTATGTATTTACATAACGCTGTTTGAAGAGTCTAAGACGCGCGTGCGCACGTGTCTGAAAAGGCATTGTTATAATTAGCCAATGCCCGTTTGTTTTACCTAACGCCCAAATGAAAGTGTCCTGTGTTTATGTGACGTTCATGAACCTGTTGCCAATCAATGTCGCGACCATCAAGTTCTGACAATCTGCCACCGGAAGTAGTGCAATTCTGAGTTTCAAAATAAGAGTAAAAATGGAAGTGCTAAACATTTGGACAGATTCATTGTTCCGCCCATGACGGAAATTAGTCACTTCAGCAACATTCACAATTACACACCCCAGAAAATGGAGAGCAAGCAACAAAGTAAAAACAAAAAACAGAAACAAACAAAATCAGCATTGAAGAAAATTAACATGGACTCCACAGATGTTTTACAATGTTTTCGGGGGTGCAGATCTGACCCGCTACATCATTTTGTGGCCCGTGAAGGTGAATCATGCGAGTCAACTTTGTTTCTTGATAAAATACCAAAACTGTTAATTGTCTTCACTTTTAATAACATTGAGCTATTGCAAGCATTTTTGTTACCCATCATCCTTTTAAAATAAATGGACAAATAGTTACGTTTTTTTTTTTTTTACGGGCTTTTGTTGTGCATATGTGCCCATATGGGGGGGGGGGGGGGGGTCATATATTTATATGGTTTCAGAGTCATGTTTCCACTCTATTGCCTGCATCACATGGATTGGCAACTAATCCTCATCATCTTCATCAATTAACACCATCTTCCGTCGACGCTTCACTGGTGCTGAAATATCTTCCTCGTCTGAATCTGCGTCGCCATTTGCAACCATATCCATTGGATTGGTGGAACTGTTATCTGAAATTTTGGCATACAGTTTTTGTCATTCTAAGCAACTAAATACTGCATGTATATTTTCATTCCTGACAAAATTGTAGATGAAATATAATACAATACCCTCCTCCTCGTCATCATCTTCATCATCATCATCCAACACTCTGTTTCTTTTAGTTGTCATCTCATTGGGCCTAATATAAACAAATAAAATGAGGACTTTGACATTTACAAGGGAAACGGGTACTTTTGTGACCTCACCTCTCAAATGAACTGTCTGTATCTTCAGTTGAGGCTAAATCCAGATCAGGAGCTGAAATAATGAGGGCAGAGAAATAAATGGCATGGATTTCCATCCTATTTACCGGCTTCAGAAAACAACATCATATGTAACAATACCAACTCCCACAAACAATCAGTATTCATTTATGGCTTTTAGCAAAACAAAATGCATAAATAAAGGCCAAGTACAATATGGACTTGACTGCATGAGAGGCATGACGTGTCCACACATACCTTCATCTTTGCTGGAGTGCTTTTTCCTCTTGCGTGCAACCAATAGGGCTTTCAAAGCATCTGCTTGTTGTGAATTAGAGACCTCCGTTGTCTCCTCCCGAGGTTCTTCAGCCGGGCCGCTGTCTTCCACAAGGACCTCCTCACTTTTAGATTCATCCTGATTTTCACTAAGAGACGCAGCTGCACTACGGAGCTGAGATGGGCTAATCTTTTCTGGGATTCTCCAAAATGTCTCCTAAGCAGTGAGCATCAAAGAAAAAGTAATGTGAGGCTAGTGGGCTTTATTGAAGTGCCGTAATTTTTTTTTAAATTTAAAACAACATTGAAACATCATATTGACCACCATAAGCAGCAGATGGAGTTGCGGAAACTTTTCAGCGTAATACTACGCAATAAACCCCCACCTGTTCATTTGCAGGCGTCCGCATCCCCAATTTACGCAGTAGCTTGTGAAAGGTCTTGTCCTCCATGGCATCTTCACATGCCTCCGTGAGAGGGACAAGCGGTGTAGCCTGCGAAAAACCTGGCCAAAGTAGTATATCCCAAAAAAAAAGTTTTAACCGGGCCTTCTTGAACACATTTTTGAAAGAAGCGCACCACACTCTTGCAGACAATTCTTACCATCTTCTTCCCGGCCCTTAGCTGCTCGGTCCAGACAGCGTTGCAACCACCCAAGTGCTTCGGTCATGCCTGGATGACAAACAAACATGAGATGAGCCTTGCAATAATGGCTTAATAACACTCAACAATATCCAGAGCCAAAATAAAATGTCTGTTCCGCATCCTACTGAAAGGTTGCTGGTATCTATATTTAGCGTATCTTGTCAAATCTGCACAATACAGAACTCGATACTTGAAAAAAAAAGTTAAAAGTTTGTCGCACCTTCCTTATGCAGCATTGTTACCATGGCGCCGACATCAGCTCGCCTCTCCCCATTAGACAAAAGACTTTGGCTCCTCCTGCTGCCGCCATTCTGTCTTTCTTCCATTTCCTGATCATCTTCTTCCTCACTCTCTTCAGACTCATCCTCATCTTCTTCTCCGTTCAGAGGCTCATCTGGGAAATCTTGCGTGATTCCAGATAGGAAATCCTCTTCACTCTGCTTGAAGAATGACTTTTCTCAAATGGTCCTTGCTTTGTTCTATCGTCTACGAACAGTTGTTAGAATTTACCATTTGTGCGCCAGAGCTTTTTGGATGAGCAGTTCGACTTCTCTTCTTGTAAAGTTCCCGCCTCTCTGACACCAGGCCCATGCTGATCAGCTTGTCCACGATGCGTGCACGAGAGCGCTTGGCTGTGAGCTTCTTAAGGATGTTGCCAAGCACATCTGGGGGGGGGGGGAAACAATCAATATGAAACTGAGTCTCTTTAATAAATAAGCTTCTTTTAGTCAATAAAACCCCCAGTGATCACCATCAGAGTCTTTGTATTCTTCATAAAGCATCTGAAGTTCTTCTTCCTGGTCCTCAGTCCAAAGAACGATCCCGGTACCTTTCCTTTTTTGAAGAAAATCATTTTCCATTGATTAGTTATGGATTCCTACTTATTACATAACGAGTCAGCCTATCCAGCCTACATACTTTGGTTTCTTCAGCTCTTTAGCGCTGTCCACCAGACCCATGCGCACCAGCTGGGTCACAACCTGCCTCCGTGTGAGTGTACTGTTGCTTAGCAACGGCAGCAGAGTCTCCACAATGTCTGGCACTGGCAAGAGTCACCAATTAGCAACATTAAGATTTATTATTTCCCCAGTTACTGCATCATGTAAAATAAATTACAAACAGGAGTGCGAACTGTAAACAAGCAGCAAACCTTCAGAGTGCCGATGCTCTTCATAAAGATTACGCAACTGCTCCTCCTCCTCTTCAGTCCAAGCTGGCATCTTTTCATCTCTGATAAAAGAGAATTACATTAGAAATGTTTCAAGTAGGGGTGTGAATTGCCTACTACCTGGCGATTCGATTCGCATCACAATTCATAGGTCACGATTCGATTCGATTAATCCCGATACGAATCTATAAATTGATTATTGCCATTTTTTTTTAAACTCAAATTTAGAAAATACAAATCAGTAAACTTGTACATGTACACTTTAAGATTTGTATGAAAATTTCTTTATTTATCTGAAAATCCAGGCTTATAACTGAGCCACTGTATTTAACAAACAGGTTGCAGTCTGTTTCATGTTTGAACAGCACTGAAATAAAATATTAAGGCTTAATGTTCCATTAATATAACATTCTTCCATGCTTAATGTGTGAATCCTAACCCTAAGTAAGACGTTTTGTTGAATATTTCCATAGAAAATTGATGTTTAAAAATGATTTGGCCGCATACTGAATCGATTGGAGAATTGCGTGCTGTAATATCGCGATATATTGCCGAATCGATTTTTTCTAACCCCCCTAGTTTCAAGCAACTTATTTTGTGTGTGAATGACTCACATTTTGACACAAATTCATCTTTCCCAGCTTCACAGTGATACAGTAGACAAACAAAAACACAAACCTCTCTTTGCTGTAGCCTTCAGTCATCTCACGCACAGCGCCAACGTTTTTCCAGAACAACAGTTCAACATAGGCCTTGTTGTTGGTGGCTGCCAGCGAAAAGAAACGGTTCAGCACATACTTGGCAAAGGCGACCAGCTCCTGTGGAGGACAGAAAGGAGGTTAGTTCATGGGCCTCATCATTGTCATTTGGTTGTTGGTTAGCTTCAAAACTAAGTCAACGGAAAACTACGAACCTCTACAAAGCCATTACATCTTGGCGCAGAACATTTATTAGGTATCATTTAATATCGATCCACGGAAGACGGTGGAAGTTATCGCCATTTAAATAGGTAGGGGGTCTGCGGTGTAGCGTACTGTGCTCTTGTTACTTGCGTGATTAGCCAACCTGGTAAGCAGAGGCAGCTGGGTCGCTTAGGATCTTGTTGAAGAGATGGAAGACTGACAGCTGGTACAGCAACGCGTCCATTTTGAGGTCAAATGCCACACGGTGAAGCATTCGAGCAATGCAGTGGTTTGTGTGAGGCGTGTTTTTGGAGTAGGATTTGAGTAAGAGCAGGTATGGACGCACAATGTTGGGGTTGGCAAACCTGGGCAGGGTGGAAAATTAACAGCGATGTCAGAGTGGAGTATGATTTTAAAGGCAAAAGGTCAGTTTGGGCACCAAAAAGGTGAACAGTCCAAATGCACTGATCTAATATACAAACAAAAAGGACTGAAAAGGCGCCAGCTTCTACAGTTCTTTCATAAAGTTATGGCCTCACTTCTTGATAAAGTCCAGAAATTTGAACTCTGTTTCCGAAACCTGGACTGCCTCCAACTCTTCGTCCTCCACTAGATCTGCATCATCCTCCCCCTCCTCTTCCATTTGAGTCTCAGGAGGAGCAGCCGACCCTGAAATCAAGGGTAAAAAAAAAATGAATCCTGCATACAGATCAGAAGTTGCGATTCTCAGATGTCGTCTAAATACGCTGCGTGCATACTTGGCAGCTCCGCATGCAAGATCTGCTTGAGGAGTTCCAATTCTTCTTCAGGTTCCACATCAGTCGAGCCAAAAACGTCTCCCTCGGGCCACACTTCCCTGAATACAATAATGCCTTTTACATCTCTTAACTTTTTGGTTGGTGCTTGAAGCGAACTGAGCGGAGTTTTACGACTGACCTGGCGGCCCTCAGGAGCGCTAAGGCCTCTGGTCCTAATTGCGACTGCAAAGCATCCTGCACCCGCACCATAGCCTCAGTCCGCTGCTCCTCGAGGGGAGTTTCCGATGTGGCATCGAAAGGCACGATGCGCTCAGTTAAAGATTCTGACAACTGCAAATGAGGGCAGGAAATTAATGTGTGATGATTAGTAATGGGGACTACGACTTTTCTTACTATTTATTGATTGAGAGGCCAGATTCTGAAAAAATATATTGAATTATAAATTATTCCATAATAATACATTTGTATGAACTAACCTCATGATGTACATGACTGTGTCACTGGATTAAGAAAAAATATATATATATTGGCCCCCACCCCTTTATATATACTGTGTCAAACCTAAAGCTCACTCATAACTCAAGTCATTGGTTCCAAATTGATGTAAAAAATGTGACTTGTATCTGAAAAAAATCTATAATTTGGGACTCTTGTAAATCAAGATATTAGGGAATTTTTGTGCATTTTCCATCCTCTTTGGTGTTATAATTGTTTACTTTCCAATACAAATAATGACACTGACCTGAAAGCTTACACCCTTCAGTTGTTCCTCCACAATCTTCAAGATATCTGCCAGAGCTTCTGGAGTCCTTTCTACAGCTGGCGTTTTTGGGTCTCTCTTGGACTGTTTCCGCTTCACTCGCTTTTTCTGTCAAAATACCACATCCCAAATGGAAACTTTTCAAGCTGGCATTAAAGGCGAAACATTCGAGCAATTCATACACAAATTGTACCTGCACAACCAAGCTACTGCGACCTTTGGAGAAGCGCTCCAACATGCGCAGGAAAAGATGCGTTGACTCCACCAGGTCTTTCAGGTAGGACTGCGGCTGTTTGGTCCCGTCATACTTTCTCAGCAGAGTCAGGAATATCTCCCTATATTCCATTAGGTAGAATATGTTACCTACAAGGTGAGGGGAGAGGAAAACAATTGCAATCAATGATTTTTACATCAAAACTTTATTAGATACCTTGTGTTTTATGCATAGCACAACTAAAGTATGTACTGGTTCATAGCGTTATTCATCTTAAAAACTATACGCTCAGTGGTCACGTTACGTTACATATACCTGCACACCATGTTCAGAGTAACAGCCAATAGAAGTGCTGAATCAACCAATTATTTCCTTACAATGTTAAGGCTCAGTTTTGACTGACTGTCAGAGAGGTATTAATCGAACAAAATGTTTATTATTGTGATGTAGAATTGCTCAGTAATACCTTCTAGGTAACCTTATCTATATATTATACCAATCTGAGCATTATTATTATTATACTTACTTTTGATAACATTGGCACTGTGGCGGATGCTTTCATCCTGCGACCGGTCCATCTCGTTCACAGTCAGCAGTAGCTCCTGATATGCCTTCAGTGCCAGGTGCATCCTAGCAAAAACAAAAGGAGAGTGAAATCGGAACAGATATTTTCAGCAATTTAGCAACAGCACTGCTTCGAAACACTCCTCTTACCTACGGGACCAGGATGTGGCCTCTTTGCGGTCAGCCAAAATCATCTCATAGTAATTGGTGATATTGCGCTCCATATAATGGAAAGTGCGGGTGGACATCGTCTCGGAAACTAAATCAGCACGGAAATTGTTGCCGCGGTTGAAGGCCATGAAGAAGCTGAGCGCCCACAAGTAGTAGGTCTCATCGTGTTCCTGAGACTGCTCCCGCATCAGGCTTTCCTAGAGAGGAGGAGGCAAGAAACAGAATGTCAAGATTCCTACAGTTGGAATAGCTAATACTGCACTGTACTGCATTCTGTGTACAGACGCTCCCCTACTTACGAACATTCGAGTTACGAACAACGGTACATACGAACATGTCTGCGTGTACAGTATGTCGAAAAATGTTCGGAAAGAGATGCTGTAAGTTAGATTTTGTATTGCGCGTAGTGCTTCTTTCCGCCACTAATACCGACGATTGGCGCTGTGAGAGCTCATTGGAGGCTGAGCAACGTGTCGAGGAGGAGGAGGAAGAAACGCCGGTCCCCATGAAGCAGGAAATAACTTTTGAAGCCGATTCCAGCGACGACGAAGAATCTCTCATGATATAAAATCCTCCTCTTCCTCCTCCTCCATCATCTCCTTAAGCATCGAGTACATCTTCCAAAAGTAAGTTAAACTTCATTTTATTTATCTTATTACGTACATGTACATACTGTGTGTGTCTCTCGCTCTCTCTCTCTAACATACGTAGTACAGTACAGTACTGTAGGTATTCTCTCCATTTTATTAAAAGTTTTTTTCAGTACAAACCAATGCAGGTTACTTGTACAAGCCTTAAACATACTTATATAAACCTTCAATATACTTATATAGGCTTTAAACATAAATTATAATACAAAATATAGCACTGAAGCAACTTACAAACAAATTCACCTTACGAACGATCGTCCGGAACGTAACTCGTTCGTAAGGTGGGGAGCGTCTGTATATTATAAATGCTGAAGGATACAAAACAAATACATTTGGTTTTAAAAGTTGTTATCTATTCCAGTTTTGTTTTCTGTGTGCCCTATTTTCCTTTGCATTCCTATTTATTTTAGGTACATGGCAACCCATCCCACAAAAAAAATAATACTGAGATCTAATACGAGACTTTAACAAATGTCATATTCCACTGACACTGTACGAGAGAATACATAGAGTAATACATTGCGATTGTAGCTTTTTGTGAAGTAGAATTGCATTTTATTGTACTGTATACTGATGTTAAATTTTTTTATATAATCAACATGAATGGGGTAAAGAATATTTGGTCTATGTATTATCAACAAATAATCAAGAACTACCACTATCATTTAAATAAACGTTTAGGGTTTGTCAACTGTCAGCTATGATGTAAACAAATATATGTTGTTGCAGCTGCTGACCTTGACAATGTACATGAGGCGATTGTAGCAGTTCTCTAAAAAATCCACACAAAACTCCCGCAGGAAGAGTCGAACATTCAAAGCCGAGCGCCGTTTGTCCGTACATTCCCGGGCCTGCCGATTGCGGCGGGGAACGCGCCTCACAGCTTTACCCATGTCGTGAGTGTAGTTTTTGAACTATGAAATAACGATAGTAAAACATGTCAGTGACTTTTGTAAACATTCCTTCGTAAATTGCTTTATAGTACTTACATTGCGGACATTTCTGTGATAAATCATATCATTGTCTCCAATTGCTTTGAGTCCTTTCACAACAAAAGACCCTCCAAAGCGTGAATGTCTGACAGAAAAACAATTTCAGAGGGAATTTGAAGTTAATCAACTGAATCTTATAATGACAACACAACAAAATGAAAATACTGTAAAGTAATGTACTACAAGTACAAGATCATCTCATATCATGTACCTGGTTCCTCTTTGCAGCGTGCGAGAACGTTTCTCTGCTTGCTCCTTCTGCCTCAGCACCTCCAGCTCCGAAGTGTCTCGCTGCTTCTCCTCTGCCGAGCGAGCGTGTCCGGCACTCACCAAGGCGTCCGGAGTCTGCGACGTGGCAGAAGAAAGCTCAAACACCCAACAGCTATCTGTTGTACTGTACATTGATGAGTCAGAAAAATATTTGGCTGAACCTGGTCTCTGAACATGAGGGAGATTATTTCCAACACATGCATACTCCACTGCTGCTCACTCTGGGCCGACGCCAAGAACTTGACCAGGTCATCGAAACCGCTCATGTGAATGGCCCAGAGCAGCCTGTCGTGGACACTGGCATCGTCATCTACTTTCTGCATCAGGAGAATATTAAGGAGAAACAAAAACACTGAGTGGAGACTTGTGGTAATGCTTTTTTTTCTTTTCTTGATGAAAACAACTTCAACTGTGTAGATTAAAACATTTATCACTAATTGATTCATTATTATTATTATAAAAATGTGGAACATCAACAATGTTTTAAACTTCTGCTTTCAGAATCATGCCATAGAGCTTCTAGTGCAAGCGTCTGCAACCTGTGGCTCTGGAGCCATGTATGGCTCTTTAGTCCCTCTCCTTTGGTTCCCTGTGGATCTCCCAAAAAAGTTGAGTTTGTTACACATATAAGCCGCATCAGACTATAAGCCGCAGGTGTTTTAATGTTACCGCACCGGGTTCCCGCTATTTTCTTTTCCATAATGAGGGCGCAAATTGTCTCTCTCTCTCGTTCTGTCTCTTACTGTATTTGGGCTCACTTGTTTTGCTATGCCTGACGCTCTTGCGCTTCCTTTATAGTGCGTCACTTGTGATCTGATGGATAAGCCGCACCTTGTAATAGCCAGAAGGTCAAATGCAGGTGAAAAAAGTAGCGATTTATAGTCCAAAAATTACAGTAGTAGTAATTATTATTATTTGTACATGTTTATTTTTTTTTTTGATAAAATATTTTGCAAATTAATTCATGATTTAGATTTTTTTAATGAATAATTAAATATTCAAAAAAATGTCAGAGTCCAAATTTTTAAGTTTTAATTTTTTTTTAATCTACCTAAAAAAAATCCAAAAAGTGATCATAAAACATCCAATTAGGAAGAGGAACAGCTGAAATTTACCATAAACTGTCTATGGACTTGCCAAAAATGCCAGAAAAGAAAATGTTCAAAAAGTAAACTAAAATGTCCCAAAACAAAAGAAAGGCAGAAAATTATCATAAAATATTTTTGAATTGCCAAAATAAATCGGATTTTTTTTTTAGAGGCAGAAAGGAAAACATTCAAAAACTAACAATAACACAAAAGAAATCACAAAAATTACCATAAAATGTCCACAAAATTGCAAAAAAAAAAAGTCAGAAATTTGCTGGCAAAAAAGGCATTAAAAAATTCCAAAAAATAGTCATAAAATGTCCAAAAACTGAAGTAGAGAGGCAGAAAATGACCATAATATGTC
The DNA here is from genome assembly GCF_051991255.1 of Vanacampus margaritifer. Classification (NCBI taxonomy): domain Eukaryota; kingdom Metazoa; phylum Chordata; class Actinopteri; order Syngnathiformes; family Syngnathidae; genus Vanacampus; species Vanacampus margaritifer. The sequence goes on from NC_135439.1 coordinate 13,820,106, forward strand.
CATAAAATTGCCAAAAATATCAGAAATTTTAGAGAAAGGTAGAAAAGTCAAAAGGTAGAAGAAAATGAATTTCACAAGGTATTGGATGGTGCATATTTTTGTCATTTGTGGTGCAGCTCTAATTAGCTCTTGGGCCCTCAGTACTCTGTACAGTATAAGACTAACACTAACACACTGTTCCCTTCATCACAATCTTCAAATGTTTTGCAACTCCAGACACATTTTTGGTTATTTATTTGGCTCTTGTGACAGGAAAGGTTGCTGACCCCTGTTCTAGTGGATGTAACTTCAGAAACTAACTTAATCAAAACACCTACTCGACTAATTGAATCAACAGCACCTTTACTGGTTGCAGCCAATTTAACCGCAAGACACAACTAAGTAAATGCGTCAATATATGTCATCCAATCAACTGATAGTTCGTCCAAACCAACCACAAAGCATAATAACCTTCTCTTCCAAAGGGTCGGCCGGTACATGAAGCACATTCCTGACCAGCAGCAGAATTCTCTCAATCAGAAGGTTGTCTTCTTCCTCCCTCTGCTCCCATTCCTGAAAGTGAATCGTGTCAGGGGAGGGAAAAGAAAAGAAAAAAATACATATATGAACACAAACTGACATGTTATAAAAGATGTGCTTTTCACCGGTCTATCACTTACCATTTGTAACAGGTTGTACAGTGTCTCACTTAAAACACCAAACACCTTTTCAGTACTAAATGCCTACAATTAAAATAGAAAAGCATCATTGGAAAAATTGTGACTTGATCAGATCTTGTTTAATACAAAGTAATATGTTTTCTTGTAAATTATTTTAATTTCATTTGGCACTTTAATACAATATATTTCAGGTTACTGTAAAGGTGTCACACTAGTTTACTTTTTGTCTAGTACCTACGAAGTATGATGCAAAAAGAGCAGGGTTGAATGATAGACACACATGAGCTAACATAACCTCATTGAGTGAATTAGTAATTCAAATTATATACAATGACAGTCAGTACCTCTTTGTAGGCCTGCAAATGAGAGGTCACTCGCAAAAAGTGGTGTCTAAATACGGGGTCATCAGGAACCTTCCCAAAGCAGAGCATAGCAGGTTGTGTTAGATTGACCATTAGCCTGTGAAAAGAACAAATATGCACATTGTGTCATATGTCCAACCAGAGTGATAATGCTGCTTTACTACAGTTTTGACTCTCTATCATATAATCAATAGATTTCATGTATTTACAGGTTTAATCAGATGACTAACTGTGTATAACTGACTGCATTTTAGAAATGTCAAGTTTCATTTGGGGTATTTACCGTATGCATGCATCAAACAAGGCCTTGTCATGCCCATGTTGAGTGATAATAGGCACAAGGTCATGTTCTACAATGTGGCCTTCACCCAGCTGCTGGCGGACATCACGGGTGTCGTCTTCATAGCGCAAGAACCTGATCAGGTCTTTGACACTCTCTGAGAAAGAGAAAAAACATGTTTGTTTGTTTTATTCAACATCACATACATTACATGATTATGAAGCACAATGAGAATTACAAAAGCCAATCATCTCACCTAAACAATCAGCTTCTTTATGATAAGTGTCTCCCTCCAGGTACCCAAGAGCACTGCATGTTGCCAGAAGATCACAATTCATCCTGAATATGTTCGAACACCTTCGACAAGAACAAATGTGAATGCAAACGTGAAAATGAGGAATAATGATCAAATAGTTAAAATGATTGAATTAAAAAAAATCTTTAAAATGAACTGAGCATTATTTCCTCACCGACCAAATCATTAGGTACATATGCACGGTGTAATAAGAGCTGAAATAAAACAGTATCAAGAAGACTGCAACGGACACTCAGAAATTCTGACTTTAGATTATTCTAGTTGTACTGTAATTTGCGGAGGTCCTAATGTTGTGGCCGCTGACTGAGTGTACTGTACATCATATCATATCGCACAAAACAGGTTTTCTACTCACGTAGAAGTAGCCGTTCAATTCGTTCCCTGGCGGCGCCCACTGCCAAGCTTCACGTGATAAGAAATACGCAAAAAAAAGGGTGTCGTTGTGCAAAACAAGTCAAAAACACAGGAGGAAAACTCGCCATCAACTACACAAGTCTGGCGCCAATAAGCGAACTACATCGGATGTAGAATGACGTCACTTTGTGGTCTTCTTCTTGGGATATTGAAATGGAGTGGAAAGCACGTACCTGCATATTACCGCCATCTAGTGCTGGGGATACCTAATCTCATTTTCAAACAACGTAATGGAGAAATGCATACGACTTCATAGTACAGTACTGTTCTGTACTTTTACAGTAAAATACCCACGGTATTTAACTATAAAATATTTCAAGAATTCTCAATCAAAACTCGTTTAACCCCTGGGCGTTATTTTATTTTGAAATGGCTTAGTCAGAACCAACAAAAAGCCCAAAAATGGTCAAATAACGCCCAGGGGTTAAACTAATTTGCAGCAATTAAGTTCCATTATTATCAAACAATATGGTGCACTTAACAGTTCCAAAATTTGGGGTTAAAATCTTTTTTGAATATTAATGTTTAGTATGAATTGGAGTAAATACTCCTATTTCCTGAACTAAATAAAGTCCTTAATTTTTTTCTTGAGGATTACTGTATTATTTTTAAACAAGTGAATCATTTAATTTGTTTTACTGGAATTGATAAGAACATTAACTAATAGTTTACCATTTCAACTACTTTAATACTTACATATTCAAAATAAATAATGTCGCTCATGTCACACTTTCTCTCTCTTGTATCCTCCTTAAGATGACAGCAGCGCTACTGTAACTGTTGTTTATCATGTACATTCGGTGTCATTATGGAAAAGGCAGAAACCTTTGACTGTTTTAAAATAACCATCTCCACTTCTCAGCTCCATTGGAATAACTCTGCTTTATTTTCGTCAAAACATAGCAAATTTCACAAGAAGAAATTGAGGCAGAGACATTAGACTTGCTCATGGTCAATTTATTTGCAATTATGTCATAACTTGTCATTTTTCATCATTTTTTCCATGTTTCTCTATTTCTTCTTTTGATATACTATATTGGGTAGTGGTACGGGTAGACAGCAAAGCCTCTGGAATGTGGTTTATTTTTTTATTTACCGAGAACTGTATGTAAAGCTATTATGCAAATTGATGCTATTCTTCTTTTCCACTGCTGTTAAGCACAAAGCGAGCTACAAACGTGTGGCCATCAAAGGACTCCATGGGATTGCACTGCAAATAAAGGCCTCATCTGGTATATTGATCGGGTTACAAGTTCTGCTTTGTCACACAGATGACACAGCTGTGTTTTGAACCAGCTGGGCGGCTTGAATAGCACCAAAGTGACACACCGGTCAAAATGTATTCATTTAACATTGCGCCTGCATTTTGTTACTCTTTGCTAGACAATGAAACACTATGAAGTTTTACTCTTTTTTTCTTTTTTCTTCTTTCTTTTTTTTTTTCTATATCTATAGATGCTTTTTAGTTATTGTCATGGCACAGGCCTTCGCATTAATGAATCAGGTTGTCCTTGTCATCTTTATCAGTGTGGCCTGAATCTCTCTCGGTCTCCCTCTTGGATTCCTTCACCACCTGAAGGGAAAATTGGGTTAATGCATAGAATGTTCTGACAATTTAGCACACTAAAATATGATTATTACCCATACCTCTCCATCTCTAGTCTCAACTGTCTTTATCACCACAGTCCTCTTGGTGCCACTCTCTGGTCTGGGTTCGTAATCTGAATTATATAGATATCATTGTAATATCTAATTTATAGCATTTATATTATTGACTGGCAACCAGTCCAGATAGCCTCTTGCATACCTGCAATCTTAATACCATAAGTACCATTGAAAATGTTTGCTTTTATAACATTTTATGTTATTTACTTTTTAACGTTTGTATTTTTGAATTAGGTGACTGTAAAAATAAAATACTGCCACACTCTTGTAGCATTATGTACAGTGACAAGTGTTAAGACACAAGTGTGATATTGGTGCAAGTTATGATATGAATAAAGTTCTCGTTATTGGACTTAACATTTTCCTGACAAAGATGGAGCTTTAGGCCACTTGCCCTCACTCCTCTCTGATATGAATATTTTATCCCTATAAAGCCAAACAAATCATATTAAATACAAGACATTTTGAGCCCTCTATTTAATGAGTATAATATTTGTTCCCATTAAAACCCTGACGCATATGATCTGGTACATGCATTGCACGGATTAGCCATTAGAGGGCAGTATCACCCAGCTAACGGCTTTCCCAGCGACCTTGCAAAATCGTCCCAATTGCAAAAGGAGAGACACCTATACTTGTTAATACTGTAGTGGGAAATGCTCTTTCTGATTTGTGGAAATACTAAAATGTTTGATATGTCTGTTTATTATTATATTTTTGACCGTTATGAACAGGGTTGGGGAATCCAGGTCCATAAAGTTAAAACCCTGCCACAGATTGGCGTTAGCCACACGCGCTTCTACTTAACTGGCAGGTAAACGAGCTCATGGAAGCACCTGTTGAGTAGAAGCACCTGTGGCTAAAGTCAAACTGTTTCACGGTTTGTTCTCTCTGGACCTGGATTCCCCAACACTGGTTTTAAATGTACAAATTTAAAGCATTGTGACCGGATGTATCAAATATGCCACAAATCAAAAGTCCTATGTGGAAGTTGATTTTCAATTTGTTTTTGTTTGTTTGTTCAAAAGGAACAATAAATACTCTATTTACAAAGAATCAGAATTTTCTCTCATATATTTCATGCTTCAGGCTTTATAGGGTTAAAACTGTGGCGATCAGAATTGCTATTCTCGTCCACTGCCAGATTATGTTATTCTACTGGACCTGCTTAGATGAATGACGATTTAATAAAATTTTAAAATTACTGTGGCACTGTTGAATTCTGGTCAACTAACGCATTTAACCACTATGACTTTCATTTACACTAGTAAATAGCAACTTACAGAACATGAGAACATTCTCTGTTGTTCAAAATAGAAAACCAGAACTCACCACGATCACCAAAGTGATTTGTCATGCCAATATTGAGAAGAGGCATGGTGATCCTGAAAAAGAAATATAACCAACGTTTCAGGAGCACTCATTTGTTGTTAAATATCATCACAACTAAGACAGCCCTCGCTTACCTGCTCTCCTCTCCCTCCAGCAGTTTACGATAAGTGGCAATTTCAATGTCCAGAGCCATCTTGACATTGAGGAGGTCCTGGTATTCCCGGAGGTGGCGAGCCATCTCGTCCTTCAGGTGGCGGATCTCATCCTCCAGTCTGCCTACGTTGTCTTGGTAGCTACCAATTTCATTGGCGAACTGATCCTCCATGTCACGCATCTGCCTCAGGAGCGCTTCATTCTGACATCATGCAGTGAAATATCATAAAGGCTAAAGTGTAATTATGAGGTCATGTAAAAGAAGAAGTTGCTGTCCTGACCGTGTTCTTCGTTGCATCAATCTCACAGTTCAGGGACTGGATTTGCCTCCTGGACTCTGTGGCCTCCTGTTTGGCCTGCTTCAGAGCATCGCCATTCCGCTTTGCAGATTCAGTCAAATCTGCAAACTACACACATACAAATATTAATATTAAGATTAAAATGCATCTTTGAGTGTGTTTTTTTTGTGTTTATGTGTGTTGTTGGGTACCTTGGACTTGTACCAGTCATCGGATTCCTGCATGTTTTTCATAGCAATGGTCTCATACTGGGCCCTGATGTCCTTCAGAGCACCAGTGAGATCTGGTCGGGTGCTGTGGTCCACGGCCTCCATCCTCAGCTGTTGGGTCTGCACACTCACTTGAACGTCCTGGATTTCCTAAAATAAATTAGAAAAGCAAATTATTGTTGACCCATGAGCACAGCGAAGAACAATCACTCGTAATGCATTATACAATTTTCACTGATTGTCAAAATGAACTCACATGTTCTAATGAGAATAAATTGACTTGGCTCCAACAATGCTTATATACTTCCAGTTTTCAGAATAGAAGAACTTTAAATTAAGTTTTTTTTTAAAAAAATTTAAGAATTACACATGTATAATCTGCACTTACTTCATCATGCATCTTCTTGAGGAATTCAATTTCATCCATCAGGGACTCAATCTTCCTCTCCAACTCCAGACGCGATAATGTGGCATCATCCACATCCTTGTTGTTGTAACATCAAAATAAATAGTATTTGGTGCCGTAGGTAGGAAAATTCTTCATATATTCTTACCTCTAAACTTCAGTCTACTTGAATTAAAACTGTCATTGCATGTCATCCATGTCGAACATGATAAATATTTTTGCAAAAACTCAAGATGAATATATGTATAGACGTATCTACAAACATTGTGTTGGTATCTGTATAATGAAAAATTCAAATCCCAACAAGGTGATACCAAATATTCAGGCAATAGAAATATAGGAGATTTGTCAGAAAAGTACCAGGACTGATGTTACAAACGATTTTTACATCCCACGGCGTTTGCTATAACCGCGTGGAAAGAAGCGAGAGTTGAGGCAAGACAACTTCTTGTTGGCTGCTTCACCATGACAACGCACCTGTTCACATTGCCCTGAGCATCTGACAGTTCCTGGCCAAGGAGAACATCGCAGTTCTGGAGCAATCTCTCTACTCACCACAGCTGTCTCCTTGTGATTTAAAAATATATATATATTTCCCAAGCTCAAGGGGTTTTCAATAAGAACCTGTTTTGAGGACGTGGACGAAATCAAGATGGAAGATATAGTTTTTGTAGTTTGGGTTTGAACGATATCATTTGTAACACCAGTCCTTGAACACACCCTGTATCTTTCGACATTGTGTGTTTACCTTGCGGAAGGCTGCAAGGTTATTTTCGGCATCTGCTCTCTTCTGGGCTTCTTCATCCAACCTAGGAGACACACACACACACACGCACATTCTTTAAACTCACTACTAATCTTTTTCCACAAAGGGTAATAGCTGGGGAAAAAGGCACTCCGAATCAATTTGTTGATTCACTGTCCTGTAAAAGGTTTTTGGAAGTGCGCCTCGTGGGAACACCAGCTGCTCCTTTTCCACTAATGCAGTTCAATAAGGTCACCATGTCTCTTGATAAGGTTAACTATGCGCCCCATCTTTTATTTCCCAGAAGAAATCTACAAAATGCTCTGTGAGCAAATTAAAATGACAACTGTATTTTATTTCTGACAGACTGGCTCCTAATGTAAAGTTACGGTAAACAATGCAGAAACACTTTTTTTGGTATTGTACATCACAATAAGAGACCAAAAAGTTTACTGGCCTTCCCTGCTTCGACTCTGTCCATTTAGTTGATGAGGACCGCTTCATCTGTCTTGTCTGGTTAAAATCACGCAGGGGCTGGACATTAAGTAGATTAGCGGGAAAGCGTCATATGGCTTCCTCATCTTTAATTCATGTTGGGTTATAGGGGGCCTTTTCTCCTAATGGGGTCTCTGGCACCATTTAATCAGCGCAAAGGGACAGTGAAAACTCACCTAATGGAGTCACTGAGTCACATTGATTTTTTTTTTCCTCTGCTGCATCCATTTCCTCCCTGCTTCTTTATTGACCCCACCCTTTGTCTAGCCACTTCCCTCTGCAAGCCTGATGTATGCCATAGTTAATTAACATTAATCAGAGCATAGTGAATAAGCCATCTTACAACTGGAGTGATTGAGAGAGTTAGATGCCTTGCTTAAGGGCACCTTGGGGTCCTTTTGTGTTTAAATTATTAATGTATCGCAACTGAGGAAATACGTCAGCACAAACCACACCTTGTTGCCTTTGGTAAGCAATGCGCTGATGTTGTGACCTGTAGCATGTCGCAGCTTGGGTGGGCCACGCCCTATCTATCTATCTTGCTAGGCTAGCAGGCTCTATCTATCTATCTATCTATCTATCTATCTATCTATCTATCTATCTATCTATCTATCTATCTATCTATCTATCTATCTATCTATCTATCTATCTCTCTATCTATCTATCTATCTATCTATCTATCTATCTATCTATCTATCTATCTATCTATCTATCTATCGGTACCAACCTCTGCTTGAGCAGGCCCAGGTCTTCAGCCAGGTTGTCCCTCTCCAGTTGGTACTGGTCCCTCTCCTTGCCGATGGCGTCCATCTGGCGTCGCAGCTCCCTCAGCTCGTCCTGGAAGATCTCAGTGGCGCGGTTGGGCTGGCCGTGCTGCTGCTGGCCTTTGAACTGGGTCAGCTCCTGCTGCAGTGCACCATTCTGCTGCTCCAGGTAGCGCACCTTCTCGATGAAGCTGGCGAAACGGTCGTTGAGCTCCTGCAGCTCGACCTTCTCGTTGCTGCGGGTGGTGAGGAACTCCTGGTTGATGGCCTCGGCCAGGGTAAAATCCACCTTGTCATAGGCGAGACGTTGGGGCTGGACACCAGGGCGGGAACGTTGTTGGTGGTAAGTGGTGGAGCGGGAGGACACCATGGGCGACACGGAGCGCATGTAGCGTCCCCCGGAGACGGACGGACGTGAGGACATGTTGGAGTAAGAGGACATGGAGATAGGATGTGGGCTCCCGAAGGTGCGCCTATAGGAAGTGGAGGAATGCATGGAAGAATGGCTCATGGTTGGCGTCTTGGGCGTATCTCTTAAGAGAGAGAAAAGTGATGAGGCTCGGAGACTGTCCTCAAGCCAGTGCTGGAGGTTTATATACTAGCACACTGGCTTGTGATTTTTCACCCCCGCCCTTCCTTTCCCCATCACTCTTCAGCATCTCGGCTCAGGCCACTCCCTTCCGCGCAGAGATGGAGCACGACTAGCCGTCCTTGCAGCACCACTTTCTGTCTGGACAGCTCCACCCTTTTAATAAGAGGACATTACATTACTGCTTCAATATCTAAATATGTCTCTTCCTCACGACCATCCCTTCCCTTCTCATGAGTCCTGTTCTCTTTGTCGAGTAGGCACTGTCCATTTTAATTCTTTCATCCATATTCCGCACATGATTTCAGTCTGTCTCCCACTTGTAAAATCTTTGAGACTTTTTACAGTGTGCTCTCATGCTGATAGGATAGTTTGACGTCAGTCTTGTTTCTTTCATTTTTTTTTTTTTACATCCACTTATCTCCCTCCCTCTCATTCTCTTTCCACTGCCTCTCCTTTTACAGTAATCCAATACTTAATTGACATCCTGGGCGTCTGTGGCACCGCCATGACTCGACAGTTATTCGATAGCTTTTATGCTATACATTCAGTAATCTGCACTAGTCAAATATATCAGTGGGAATGAACAGGACTCACTTATGAAGATAATATCACAGCGTGGAGTTTAATGCATTTTGATTATAACTAATGAAGTTGAAACAGCACCACATATTTTGTAGATCTTATTGTAATTTATTGTAAACAGATTTTTCATCCCAGAGGTAAACTCAGTGTGAAAAGTTGACTGTGTTTTAAAACTATACTATACTATACTATACTATACTATACTATACTATGCTATGCTACGCTATGCTATACTATACAATACTATACTATACTATGCTATGCTATGCCACGCTATGCTATGCTATGCTATGCTATGCTATGCTATGCTATGCTACGCTACGCTACGCTACACTATACTATACTATGGTATGCTATGCTACGCTACGCTACGCTACGCTATACTATACTATACTATACTATACTATACTATACTATACTATACTATACTATACTATCTTCTTAATGCTAACATGAGAATGCACTAGTGTGTGCATCCAGATATTATTGATCCTATGACTTTCTGGTTGGGTTAATGGGTTGGGCTGAGATGTGGCTTTATCGTCCTCTGCAGTGATGGATGTGTGTGCGTGCGCTCTATAGTAATTTTAATTTGGCTGTCACCCGAGACTGAAGTTGACATCATTCTGAGCATGCTCAGTGGTTACTGGGTGTGGCGCGGCAGGATCAGCTCTGCTTTAAAATGTATTCATCACTGTTTCTGTCGAAGTATCAGTGTTGGGTTTCCTCTGGAGAATTTGCACAAAAATAACTTTCTCCTATTTCACTTATTTTCCAAACTCACCATTTGACTGGCAAAACATTTTATTTTCCTGCATCTCATCCTGCATGCCTTCTACCACCAAGGTCTGGCATTGTGTGTTATAAATGACCCATGTCTATCTTCGTTTTCTGAAATCTAATCAACCAGCATTGTGGTCTAGCATTCCCTTCCCCCTATATTCTTACTCTCTCTCTGCTCACAGCACATTTACTTTCTTGTCTTTACTTCTGTATTTTTATTTTTATTTTTATTTTTATTTTTATTTTTATTTTTATTTTTATTTTTATTTTTATTTTTATTTTTATTTTTATTTTTATTTTTATTTTTATTTTTATTTTTATTTTTTATTTTTTTTTTATTTTTATTTTTATTTTTATTTTTATTTTTTAATATTCAACTCCAAGGTGCATATACAGCCGTCTTTGAATGTGGTATCAGACCCAACACATTAAAAAACAGCACATTTAATGATTTTTTTTGTTTTTTGGGAGGACTCAGCTGTAGCTGCAGTAACACAACCCCTTGCCAGATGTTACCATTAGGGATTGATCCTCCTGCTTCCCAGAGAAACCCCAAAGGAACCATAAATCCAATAATCGACAGGATCGGGCTACAATGTCTGTTTCTATTTCCACTCGCAGTGTGTGTGTCAAGTTTCATATCTTAATGGGTATCTAGATATCAGCAACTTGGGGATATAACAACGGTAAAGAGCTTATAAAAACATGTATGGATGTCATGGTAAATGCACAGAGCTTTAAATTAGATAACAGCTTGAAATAAGGCATAATTTGTTAATCTGGTTTTGGCAGATTTGGCATACAAATCATGGTACTGTACCTCTCTGACATTGATTGAATCTTTGTGGCATGAATGAGGAAGCGTATGACTCGTCTGCAGGTTTAACCAAACTGACGTTGTTGTCTGGGCTGTGAAAAATGATCCCCAAAGCAGGGTGGTCGCATAGCCAGACGTATCCTTTGTTAAAAATGGAAACCAAGAAACCAATCATCAAGTAGTGATGATCAATGCAATATTGCAGTACTGGAAGATATGGAGCACATTTGAAAACACAAAACAAAAGTAAGACAACAGCGAGGGAGATCATTGTGTAGCTTCAACAAGGTGCCTTCTGATGACAAATGCTTCACAATTATATCCAAATCAATCAAATCAGACGAGGATTGAGGACAAAGCGCAACATCCTTATTAGCGCAATTTGCTCACAATGTTATAAAGGGCATCATCTATTAACAGTATTCGTGCCTGTCATTTGGCCTTCTTAATTAAATGTTTTTCCTACAGTGACGTCAACCTTACTTCCAGTGCCGCAGTGTGTCATGTGACAAGCATGTTACTAACATGCAGACCTTTGCTGACACATGCATACTAAGGTGTTGACGATCGCTACCTTCTGCTCACCATCACAAATATTTGAAGAGGTTCTTTTTTGAATAAAATAATATATTTTATTGATCATTATAGTGTGAAATAAGTTTTATTTTGAAAATGAGGCACAATCCGCACTTACATCCGTAGCACAGACTTGAATGGACTAACAATGCCACTTACTCGACGTCGGCCCGTTGGAAGTACTGAAGCCATCAACAGCTATCTTAGTTTTCCACTCACAAAGTGCGCCTACTTTGAATGGTCGATGTAAACTGCGAAGTTCGTTCTTTGAGAAGTACTCATTACTCCATTACTGCTGTGATGACAGTGAAAAAATAACAGAAGTTGCCAGTAACAGTGGCAACGTAAAATGGCTGCCCGGTGGCTTCAGCCACAATTGTTAGTCCATCAAAAGAGAGGGACACAAACACGTTAAAATGATAAAGGTCCATTTTATTCACGTTACAATATCAGTGCTTTTGGGATATGGGACAATTGATTAAATTTGGAAGCAAGTAAGCAAATCTTGATTTTCAAGTTGAGGTTATATTTACAATAAGGCCAAAAATAATGGCTCGTTTATACAAATATTGTAAGTGAAAATAAATATGTCAGACAACAAAATTGTTGACTTTTTTTCAGCTTCATAATGAGGTTGGTTCTCTTGTTTATTTCAAGGTGATCATAGAGTATATAGGTAAATACAGTATATGCCATTCAGACATTTAATGCATTAAGGTGCTTTTATTCACACAATCCTCCCCTGAAGCAGCGGGCGGCTCTCTCCAGGCGATTGTCGCATCAGCAAGTTCCACAGCAGCAAAGGCACTGACGTTACTGCTGAACTGCTGCCATTGTTGTCTTCGCTCAGGGGCTGGTACTGCTTGAAGCGTCTGGTGGAAGCCATATAAAGATGAGCGGTAATGAGATTTCACTTTACAGATGAGAACACTGCTTGAAAGACCAGCATAGATCCGGTTCAATTCAGAGGATTAGATGAAAGTCAAATGTCACCTTCTTTGTGTGAAACTGGCAAGATTACAAAGATGTTGTTTTGTTCTTTTTCTTTTCTTTTTTTTTTCTGGAGAGCTCAGTATTGTTCATTCGGTAATTGTACCGATTTGACATTGTCGTCATCATTTTGTTTTGTTCTGATGGGTAGACATTCCACCAAGACTGGACCAATTAAATTAGATTGAGAATTTATGTTTTTTTATGACACCCATTCATCCATTTTCTAAGTTGCTTATTTTGTTGATGGTACTAAGAGGCTAACACCGTGAATGAATTGCCTGTCAATTTTAGGGCAAATGTGAATGGGGAATTGAGCAAGTCAGCTGCGTGAACCACTGCACTTCCAATGGCCTTGTTTATGACCCGAAGAAATAAATAACTACTTATCTTGTTCAATGTTGGCAGAAGGCCCTGGGCATTTTAGTGCACGAGGAATTCAGCTGCAATAAAGTTCACGATGTGAACCACTATACTACACGTGGCCCCATTTATAACATGAAATATATGATCAAGGAAAGATAATCGATGAATTTTTGCATCTGACCTAAAAGAAATATGATGTTATTATTCATCCAAGTTATATTGTCCACCAGTAATGCACAATTCATTATAAATTCCATCCAACATGTCTGCTTGCTTCTCAGTCAAATCATGTTGAAATTTATTGCACTTATGTAGATTTGACTTATTTGCCTTTGGGGTAAATGTTCTAAATTTCACAAATTTCGGACTTCAAGATCTTGACTGTTCCATCATTGACGTCACAAGTGACAAAAGTCTAAGCCCCCTATTTTCAAGTCTAGTGCAAAATGCAATCTAACTGGGTGGAGCTTCCTTGTGGTATTTTGCTTGATAAGCGCAGATAGAATAGGCCATTTTACGCCGTTGTAGGATGGAATGCATCCGACTCCCAGCCAATTGAAGCGGCTCTCTTCATTCCAATTAAAATCATGGCAGTAGAAGTGAACACTTGCTTGACATTGCGGAAGCTAAAATGGACTCGCTGGGGTCCGAGAAATTAGATTGGCGCGCGCAAAGCAGCCGTATCCGCGGGAACCACCGAGTCAGGCACAATGCGGTCCCAAGCATGGTAGACTGGACTCGGCCCGGCATGGGAATTATGATGTGCACGTTTCTCCAAAAACAGGGCCCTAAATCTTGGCGAGGGTATTGAATCTTGGTTTCAGCTTTCATTTTAATGCCCCAAATCTGGTGACTCACCTATACATCAAACCGATACAGCACACCACGCAGGCAAGAACCATCACACCCAGGATTATGGCAGCAGTTCCAGCTGGGGAGCCACCAGAGGCTGTGACGGGAAGCAAATTACACAAATGAGTAAACAATTACATCAATGAGTGACTTTAACGAGTGTTTCATTCACGCACCCACTGCCACGCTGACACGAGCACTTGCCACTGCAAGACTGACATCATTGGTCAGGGAGACATTGAGGCAGAAAACGCCAGACTCATTGAAGAACTGGCGAAGGACCATTTGGCAGTCGGGAGAGGGCGTGGCCACGCCGCAGATAGTTTCCACTGGGGTGATACAGTCAGCATCCGAAACGACTGTGCAGACCTCACTTGGTAAACTAGGGGAAAGATCATTCGGTTAAAAAAAATGTCAACAATGTGATGTATCAGACATCCTGCCTTCTTGAAGATTTACTATGAGAGAGACGTCAAAATAAAATTCACTTGTTTTTTGTTCTGTTTTTTGCTGTTGTTAATATATCTATCCACAATCAAGTGAATCATGAATTCTGGCCCACTCTGTACAGCAGTTTTTATATTGGATCTATTTGCATGATTGTGTTTAATGTTGTAGCATGTGAGTGTAAAACACTTCACCTTATTGAACAATTTGACGAGGTTGCATTTTATTTCTATTTTGGAGCTCACCAAAGACATTATGTAACTTCAGTGATAGAGCCATATCACGTTTTAATGCATATAAACCCTCACCTTCCTTGACAGCTAATTGTGACATCCACAGCATTCTGAACCAGCTCAGTTGCCAGTGACACGACATTGGACATCTGCACAATTTCGACACTTTCAATACCCTCTGTAGGGTCGGAAAAAGAGAGAGCATTATTAGCCTGTACTGTGTTTACTGAGCTACACAGAAGCGTAGACTCCTTACAAGCGTCATAACTTACGGACGACATCGACAGAGGTGGCGAGGGAGCCGTAACGGTAGACCATGCAGTCGGCTGAAACTTCTGGTGCTTGCCTTTTGACAACAACAAGGGCAACTTGTGCTGGATCTGCTTCTACCTCCGCTTGGACTTCCCCTTCGGTTAGAACCTCTTCAACCACAGCTGAAATCAAAGTTGCACAGTGGAGATTTTGCATTAAGACTGTTCGTAGTCTGTATATAGTTTAGTACATTTTCTTTGGAATAAATTCAAAAAGTACACAGATTTGAAGATGTAGTAAAGGCTAGATTTTTTTCCTATTATGGTTATAGACCTACAGTATATTATTATATAGAATACATTCTAAACGTGTCTCATAGTTCTTATAGTTCTGGTTTTGGAGTGATTTGAGGTTCAGTGTGCACCAATGAACAAATTCTGCCTAGCAACAAGTGGCTACTCAAATGTGACATGACCCCCTGCATACATGCAGTTTGGCACCCACAAATTCACTTATTCGTGAATTTAGTTTTCAATATATATATATATATATATATATATATATATATATATATATATATATATATTTATTTTTATTTTTATTTTTTTTTTGAGAGAGTCAACGCAAAGCATTTATTGGCAATTTATCACCACTTATTCAAGTTTTTGGGGGGGTTAAAGTGTATATATGTACAGTATGTAAATATATTTTTTATTTTTATGCATAATACAGTTGACCCGCGAAAATCTGCACATAACTGATACAAATGATAAATACTTAAAAAAATAAATATCTATATCTATTTTTTATATTTTTATATTAAAACAATAATATTATTATACAGGTATTTTTTACATTTAAAAAATACTTTGTATTTATATTTTTTAAC
Organism: Vanacampus margaritifer; assembly: GCF_051991255.1. NCBI lineage: Eukaryota > Metazoa > Chordata > Actinopteri > Syngnathiformes > Syngnathidae > Vanacampus > Vanacampus margaritifer. Next base: position 13,835,584 of record NC_135439.1, read on the forward strand.
ATAATTATAAATACGTTTAAAAATATATATATATATATATAAATATATGTATTTTTATTGTATCTATGGGCATCAATTCTACGCAGATTTTGCGGGCCTACTGTATTAAACTGTAGACTAGCTAAGTGCTGGTGGACAATTATTTTCTGAATATTAAAAAAAAAAAAGTCGCTTTTGTGATATAATGGTATTTTTAACACACCTTCTGGAGCTGCTGTCGCAACAGCAACGTCGTTGTCAGTCTCCGTAATTTCTGCCTCAGCATCAGCTGCTTCTGCTGCTTCTGCTCCTTCTACAGCGGTGCTCTCAGTGGCAGCAGGGACTACAATATTATCAGCGGGGGCTTCTGTTTCAGTCTGGACCACCTCCGCAGCATCCTCAGCAGCAGCAGCCACCACCACAGCTTCTTCTTCTGCGGCTACGGTAACTTCAGGAACTCCTGGGAGGGCTGTAGCTGCTACATCTACTGCAGTTTCTTCTCCCTCTGCGACTGGGGCGACGGTAGCACCCGCGTCAACCACGGGCACATTCTCTGCAGCTTCATCCACAGCAGCGGCCTCAACCTCTGTTGTGTCTGTTGCCACCTCGCCGGCGGCAGCATCCTCAGCGGCGACGTCAGCCTCTGCGGCGGGAGCAGCAGTGGCGGCTGGATCGAGCTCTGCCGGCGCAGCGGCTGCGTCAATCGCCGCAGGTGCTGCTGAGACAGCCTCGACTTCTTCCGCTCCTCCATCAACTGCGGCCTCTGTGTCGTCTGTGTTGGTTGCGGCTTCGGCCGGCTCCACAGAGGCCTCGACAGGAGTGGCGTCAGGGACTGGCTCATCGACTGCTGCTGCTGGGTCAGTGTCAGGGGCAGGTACATCTGCCGCTGCTGGGGCAGCCGCTGGCGTCACAACTACAGCTGGTACAGCAGGGGCAACAGGTGCTCCTGACGGAAAAGTGCAGTGTCAGCTTCAAAGTGTAGTTCAATCCAGCTATGACATTAGAATTATATATATATATATTTTTATCTCATGTGAATCCAATAAATGTAAATGATTAAACTAGACATGTTCACTTATGTGTATGTTTACGTCAAATTACAGCCCATTAAATGCATAGACGTTTTGACACAGTCTAAATACGGTATTCTGGTTAATATTGCTTTAGTGGAATATGAGTTAAGCAGAAAAATACAGCAGTTTCTATCAATATCAGAAGGCAGCCATTTTGCCACTTACTGTCGCGTGAAAATGACATCACAGTTACTCAGGTCTCAGGTAACAACCAATCACAGCTCAACTTCAGAAAACAGGTGAGCTGTGATTGGTCGTTGCTTGAGCCCTGAGCAACTGTGAAGTCATCTTCAGTCGACAGCAAGTGGCAAAATGGCCGCCCCCTGAGATGGACAAAAAAATGGCTGGATTTTGCTTCATAACGCATATTCCACAAATGTAATATTAATCAGAATGTCATGTTTAGACTAGTGAGGTCACGTATAACATAATGTATTGTCAAGAAATGTTTAAGGTTGACTTCCCCTTTAAGCCAACGCCAAGTCATAAACATACAGTATAGTACACAAATATTGTGTTTTACAACCATACTTAACCATATTTATGTACCAATGGATGAAACAGTGAAGCATGTGTGCGCACACCTATGGGTCCATTCACTTCAATGAGAACGTGCTCTCCATTCAAATGAATGAGAACTCGCTCATAGCAGGCGGTTGCGAATAGCTCGCTTAAAATCAGGAAATGCCTGTGTGCAGTGGAATTCCTTGCCGCATCTCTTAAAGAAACACCAACATTTGTAGGGTCAATCAGATGACAGTGACGTCATGGGCCTCAATGGTTTTCTGTCTAGAACCAGGTTCTGTGGGAGTGGTCAATTGTAACAATCTTAAAAGAGTCTCATGGAAAAGCTACCACATAGAGCAAAACCAGGCTATTTCAGGGTAGAATCGATAAATTGGAAAATGGGCTTTAGGGTCACAGGGGAGCTAAAACATATGCCAACTGACTTTGGGCATACTTTAACTCTTTTACCGCCAAAAAGATTTGATGACATATACTAAAATCCCAATGAATGCCGCCAAAAACGTTAATTGATTGAATGATTTTTTTTTTCTCAATGGGCAGTGCTGCGTCCTGTGCGGCGCTGGTTTGTGAATGGGGTTTGTGAAATCCAAAAACACCCACTAACAATGGCCGGCAGATGGCAGCATTGTATCTCTTTTCAATGGGCTCCCCGTGTATCAAATTACATGAAAACATGGCGGATCTTAGGAAATAGAACGTTTTCAAGGACGACGTGGATGATCAAAGCGGTTGTCACATTAAATCTAATTCACCAAGCGTCACTAAACAAAAAATATTAGTGCCAAAGTCACTAAGTATCTTTTCACAAAAAGCTTGTTTTCTCCTTAATTTTTCTGTTTTCACTTGATGTCATTCAAATTAATAAAGAACAGAATAAGGTAGAAACATACTTTTTTTTTCTCTAATGAAATAATTAAATCCAATCTTTCATATGGTATCCACCATGTTTAGTCATACAAAATTATATTTGCCTTGAAAGATGAGTAAAAATGCTCAAAATCCGCTGGCACTGTCGGGGTTGTTTTTTTGGATAATAAAAGAGTTAAAGTGTAAAAAGTGTGCACTTAACCTATGAGATTTTTTTTTAAGCAGGGCCATTATTTTTTATAGCCTAGACAAGAATTTTAATGCAGCTGCAGTGTATCTAGCGTAATGACGAGTGTGCCATAAAACCCATCATGTTGCTCGTGTACTAATCTAAGCCTGTGACCCAACCACCTTCACGAGTGTTAACAGTTCCACAATCTTACCAGCAGAGGGATTTACGCAACCATTGGCGATGCTCGCCATCAGCACCACTTGAGGTTTGAAGGTCCCGACTGTGAGGTACGTGTGCGTTACACTGCGCTCCCTGGAGATGAGAGTTCCGGTGCTGTCTCCAAAGTCCCAGCTGAAGCTGATATCAGCACTAGTCAAGTACTGGCTGGGATCATGAAGGTTGACGTTGAAAGCAATGGCCCGGTTCTGGATGAAGTTTGAGTCATCTTGGTTTATGTCGTTGACTTGAGCCAGGGATACGGTGAAGGGAACCTGGTCTAAGGATGAAGGGATATAGTACAGATGTAATGATGAGACATAGGATAATGTTAGAAAGGTTCCATGTGGTCCGATGTGACACCTGTGATGGTGAAGACGGTGGAGGCGTAGCCAAGGGGGATGAACTTGTTTTTTCCGCGGCAGTGATAGATGACAACTTCCATGCTGTAGGAGCCCAGGGAGACATCATCTGTTGAGATGGTGAGCGAAGACGAGGGTCCGTCTGCCACCTGCCAGTACTTTCCTGAAACATGTTATCATACAATATATATAGTATATTGTCTCTCTAACCCAATCTACTTCTTTTTTTTTTAATGAAATTACAGTACATCAGGATATATTGTTGTAAGGCGGTAAAGATATTGCCACAATTCCAAAGGATATTATTGGTAATGACAATCCAAAGCAGGAGTGAGGAGTGGAAAATGTAGGATTAGATAAAACTTTACAATGGAGTATTTTGTTCCTCTGAAACTAGTGCAGTTAATCTAGTTTTTCAAAATGTCACAGTTTGATATTTTTACTGCAATAGTCTAGGGATAGACTGATTATCGGCTGGGCAGATCATCTGTGCCAATATTTGGCAATTTGACAAATATCGGCATTGGCCTTTTTACGAATCTAAAGGCCGATAAAGCCGGTATCTCACTGAGCGGCAAATGCTTGCAAACGTAGCAAATTTAGGATTTTCATCAAGAATTTGTAAAATGTTCACAAACGTTTTTTACTTGCGGCAAAGACATTTCAAACATATTCAGACATTTTTTCATGGTCTGTAAAGATCTTTTGAAACCTTTTACAAACCCTGACAAACCCCCCAAATTAGCTACATTCACAAGTATTTGTCGCTCAGTGAGATACAGAGAACTTTTCATTTATGTATTTATTAAAATTTCCACTTTATAAAAAATGATGCTGACACTGGGAACTCTTCACACTTTAAAAAAAAATTAAAAGTAAGAAATTATGTGGAAATTTTCAAAAATGTTATTTACAGTAGAAAACTTTAGGTAACTATTTACTTGCTCAGTTTTTAATTTAGCTTAACACATGTTGATGACCTTAGTAGTTCGATGTAGTTTTTGGTATCATAAAAAAAAAAAAAGATGTCAATTCTTTATATGTTTAAAATGAAAAGAAAAGGTATTTTGTTTTCATTTTGACGCTATAATATTTTCTCTTTTACTGCAAATGAATATCGGCTTGGAATATCGGTTATTGTTCTCCTTGACTACTAATAATCGGTATCAGAGTCGGCCTTGAAAAAAAAACATCTGCCTATCACTACAATAGTCTTACCCAATGTCTTCCAAACGTACACGTAGCGGGGCTTCCTGTCCTGGGTCCTGGTGAAAGGCGAGCCATCAGGGAAAACCCCAGCCAACTGATTGCTTTGGTCTGGATACACAGCCTGGCCTGCCTGATACTGTTGACCTGCAATGTTCACCATGTTACTTACCACATTTAGCCACTTTGAATACAGGAGGGGCAGAATATCAAAAACATATCTAAGTGCAATTGTATTCCACTACAAACTCGGACTTACCATCAATGGTGCAGTTACGAGCCCAGACCACCTGCCCATCGGCGAGCACAGTTTGATTTGGAGGGAAAACCAGATTAATACTAAAAGTTGATTTTGCTCCAATCAGTGTGGGAGCATCGTTCTTCAGTTCAAATGCGACTGGACCACCTGAAGAAGACAAAAAGAATAACTTAACATTGTTTATGTTGTCACAACTTGTCAGAGAGAATGAATTGTCCTCACCAGACCAACAATTTCTGAATCTTGGGTCTCCGTCCTTCCACACGGGATACATGCGGGAGTTCCATGATCGGTAACGTGTGAACTGACTTCGAGACACTAGAAGAAGAATTGATCATTGACTTAATTAAAAGCAATCAGTTAAAACTTTAAAACATTGCAATATACTTTAAAGGGAAAATCAACCTTAAACATTTCTTGACAATAATATGTTATATGTGACCTCACTAGTCTAAACATGACATTCTGATTAATATTATATTTGTGGAATATGAGTTATGCAGCAAAATCCAATCGTTTTGATCCTTCTCAGGGGGCGGCCATTTTGCCACTTGCTGTCGACACATACCATCACAGTTGCTCAGGTCTCAAGCAATGACCAATCACAGCTCACCTGTTTTCTGAAGCTGAGCTGTGATTGGTTGTTACCTGAGATCTGAGCTAACTATGATATCATTTTCACCTGAAAGCAAGTGGCAAAATGGCCGCCTTGTGATATTGATAAAAAACACTGGATTTTACTGCTTAATTCATATTCCACTAACCCAATATTGTCCAGAATACCACATTTAGACTAGTGGGGCTGCATAGAACATATTGCTGTCAACATTTTTTTATTTTTTTTTATTTTTGGGTTTGACTTCCCCTTTAATTATCACTGGTGTTGGGCCAAAACCTTGTGACTCTAAAATCGTCACTTTTCTGGATACCCCAAAACGGCATGTTACATAATCAAAGAGAGCAAGCCATTTTTAACCTTACTGCTTAGTGGGCACTAGGTGGCGGCGTGGTACTGTCACTTGCTACGATGCATGTTGGCGTGGGTTCGCTTCCCCGTCTGGGAGACCATGTTTGTATTTGTGAGTAAGCGCAAAAAAAAAAAAAAAAAACACTTTAGATTAGTCAATAATGTGTAAAAAAAAAAACTTCTACACATGTGGACTGACCAACAAAATGGATTTTTGACAAATAAATAAATTTACCAAATATTGACTTATGAGTTTGGCCAGATACCAGCAATATGTAGATTTTGAAAAAATGAAAAGGTTTGAGTATGTACACTTTCTGTATTTGACTACATAAAAGTACTATATAGGTAACCACATTTTAAACCCAGATAAGGATAGTAAATAATAAATTGACTGCTTTTTGTATAGTGATAGTACCTAATTATTTGAGCCCATACACCTGCCTATAGAGGCCAAAGAGAACAAGAATTTGAGGAGAGCGGCGGGGGTTTCAGGCAGTGCAAATCACACGATCTGCAATCCCCCTCAAGCCTTTTCTTGTGACCATCAGCTGAGCAGCAACATCAGTAATCTTCCCTCCAGGAATGAGGGTTCACACACCCTTGCGTTTGTGTGTGTGTGTGCGTGCGTGCGTGCGTGCGTCTGTGAATGTGTGTATTTGGCTTACAATTTGACAAATTGTGGTTGATGGACCTCCAGATAATCAGTGTAATGTTTTTTTACACAGTGATGGAACCATGACAGTGTGTATAATTTATTTTGAGAATTACTGAAGTGGTCCATATGTTGTAGAAAGTTTGTTACATGTAAATATACTTAGTTGAAAATCAATATTGATGTTAGCGCTGATGAAAACTTGTAAGCTTCTACGTAATAAAAATTAAGGTTTTATTGTGTGTCTTCATGAATTATATGTTGTGCCTTTTTTACCGTCATTTTTAATATACTTATTTTCTCACACTTAAAATATGAGTGAATAGTGGGTTTTTAGATTTCATCAATCTATCTATGTGGCCATCTAGCTATATACAGTAGCTACCTGTGTTTTCATGTTTTGGTTGTGCCAGTGTGACACCAAGGTGTGAAATGTAAAATTTCTTCCCTCAATTCGTTGTCCAAACAAATGTAATTAAGTCAAGCCGCATGCTTGAAATCAATGAGAAGCATCATGTGTGGAATCATATTAGTCGTGGTAATTAGCAACACTTGCTTGTTTATTTTTACTAAAGAACCACATCAGCCTAATAGATGATGTCATGCGCTTACAAAAGCAGAAAATATGAAATCACAAATTTGACTTACTTTGTGCAGTGGTAGAGGTCAAGGCCATTGCCATCATCAGCAGTAACACCGGAGTCGTCATCCTGTCTTGGGTTGTGTCTCTCGTCCCAGAACCCGGACCTCACCAACCGCTCCTAAACCCAAACGCAACGCCCACAGAGACTTTGAAAAAGGTCCTCTCACTCTTTTTAAGACGCTGCTGAACCTGAATTAACATAAACACACTTCTATCCTCTGACATCACTGCTTGTCTGTAAGCAGGCACCGCCCCCCTTTTTACACAACTCAAAAAGTCATTTTTATATTCTTTTGTGCTTATTTGGAAGTGTAATCACCACATCAAATACAAATTAGTACAGACTTTGGTGCATTTTAACTTACATATCATTTTTAGTTTAAAAGCCTAAAGAAAGACATTATTTTCCCACGCATCAGAAACACAATCATGTACTTGCGTAACAGTAAATACGCTAATATTCTGTACATCTTTGTATTCCCACGTGCAACACATTTAGCACCAGGAAAGAATTTCCCTAAAAAGAACAGATCACTGTGTAAGTAATATTCTGTCGCTGAATTTGACAACAGTGTTCTGTTCAAATTCGCAAAGGCCCAGTTGCAAAGATTTTGTCAGAGCAAAGGTCCGGACCTCAAAATGTTTGATTTACATGCATCCATCCATTCGCTGTACCACAGAAATCATGCAAACAAATTTGATGATGAGATCCCTCCAAAACATGTCACAAGATGGTACCAAAGAAAAAAAGAAAGCTTAGGCTTGAGCACAAAAACACAGCAAATATGTGAGTTTTACGGCAAATAATAGCAGGGCTGCAGGCTAACTTTATTCATACTCAGTGCACAATGCCCTTAACCTGAATTTTTAGAGGCACAAGTAAAACAATGTAGGTGCACACAAGAATCACAAATCGACTTGCGAAGTAAATATTCACAATTTCACTAATTTTCACTATACAGTCATTTTCTTTCTATGTTACTGATAAATGGGTAGGAATGTGCAGCAGATGTTTGTCATCACCCCGAAAATATTCAAGAATTCAAAAAAATAAATCTGCAAATTTATTGGTCATATACCACAACGTATTAAAAAACGTAGAAATTTAGAAAAAAATAAAACAAGATTTAAATATGACAACAAGTCGTCATGATGAGATTTAAAGTCATCAGGATAAGATTTGATGTTGTTATGACAACTTAAGATCTCATCATAATAAATTTAAATTTCACCTTCTCTTAGGTGCCCATCAGAGCCCTGAATATTTTTTTTATTGTTTTTTTTTTTTTTAACTATTAAGTAAATCCCCAAATCACAAATATTTGGGGGCACTAAATATATTGTTGCATTTAAATTTTTGTACATCCTCAGTTTCTTAGTCAGGTGTTTTGAAAGGTACTTTGAACATGCAATTATGTGTAGTTATGTTAAAAAACATTAAATTTGTTTTTAAAGGTTATTTTTGAACAATACATTTTATTTATTGTTCTTGACTTCAATGAAAGTGAGCCAACGACAAAAATAGGAAAATACGGGTCCAAGTTTGTCAGCAGTTGAGAACAACTGTTTTAGGTGAATTGGAGATTTAAATGATAATTTCCCACACATTACACATTAAGATCTCATGCCTGTGTGTGACTTATGACTCTTCAGCTATGTGTGCATGGATGTCACAAGATGAAAGGGCAAAAGCCAAATCAATAGAGCTCATTTATTTCCACAGCCATCTTACCGAACTCCGGTTGTCCACCTTAGGCTACTCTTACAATCCTTCACCAGAAGCACAGGCGCACTCGTGTTCCATTTACTAGGCCAATTCTCCGTTTTGACGTAGTTTCATTTATAAGAAAACAAGTATTCATTTTTGCTGGAATCACTATATTTCAATTCACTCTAAAATTATTCACACATTGTCCAGGGATATTTCTTCCGTTTACGTCACCACAATGGATCTGAAATAAGACAATTAAGATGTGTTTGATGCTGACCAATGCCACAAAACATACTGTACATGGTGGTGCTTTATGGTGTAGATGGACTTTAAACACAGCACAAAAGCAACTAAAGATAATTTGAAGGTAAAGAAATTGAAGATTATTCAATGGCCAAATTCTGTGGCCCGTTAAAGTTCTTTTCACATGTTATAGATAAAATGAAGGGAGCAACATCTATATACAAGGAGCAAGTGAAGATGGCTGCAGTTGAAGACTAGGCAAAATCATATCCAGGGCATGAGTCAATAACTGCAAGAGATTTTCAAATATAGTTCCATTTAAATTACATATCACAGCAATGTCCTACCCTAAGTGAGAGTGGAGTCATTATATTGTCTACTCGTACATGACGGTGATTGGTGGTTCTTCACAGCCACAATACTTGCTCCCGCCAACAGTCTCATGCCAGCCAGACTGTGAGGCTGCACTGCATGTGACCTCTCATGTGCTAACCAAGGAGTTCAGGATAAATCCTTCCCACAGAGCACCTGACTGCACATACCATTAAGTTATAACATTTGCTCCTCTGGACCTTCCAGGAAAATGCTGTACAAATGCACGGCATTGTACTTTTATCAAGCACCACCTAAAAATATGTGCCACTCAAAACTCTACTATGGACCAACAGTAAAGTATAGTAACATAGCAGGCCTACATTTTCATAAAAAATGAGGGTGTTTTATTTCCAAAAAGTAAATGTATTATTTTTAAGACTGTAACATTTTGCAGTGTTTGAAAACTTAAATATATGAACATAAATCTGTCCTTAAATGATGAATTGAAAATCATAGCACATAAAACCTAAAAAACAACAACAAAAAACAAGCTGGCTATAACAGAACTGTGCTAAAGAATGTACTGTACTAGAAAAGTACAAAAAAAGTGCTGTGGATTAAAAAAATAAAATAAAAAGGTCAACCAGATTGTATGCTAGCGGCCTAAAAAAATCAATCTGTTTGATGTTGTAGTAAACTGAATTTGTATTTAATTGGGTGATTCTATCCTGTACCACTAGTGGGAGCCCGCGTACTACAAATTAAGATTTCTTTGTGCTTCAGGCAGCAGCAAGAATAAAATATTTGAATAAATAAAATTATTGTCCAATCTGCATCAGTTATTTTCAAGCACTTACTTTTTTCCTTTTTTTTTTAACACATACTTGTATATATTTGTTTTAGTGGTAGCTTCACTACTTTGAATTCGTTAGGTTTGAAGTAAGTAGAGCAGATGGCAGCCTGGCACAGATTACGTATACGTCATAATCTCACGTGACCGGTGAGACCGGTAGGCGTTCGATTTGAATTCCAAGTGACACTAACTGCTCAGTATGTTATTCTTTTACCGCGACTTAAGTCAGTCATATGAATTTAAAAGACAACACGTGTAAGATTACTTACTTAGCAAACGCAGTTACTTAATTAAAAAAAAACATTCTAATATTTTACACGACGAACGTCGCTAAAGACGTGGTTACGAGAGAGGTTATGAGAGAAACACCGCCCAGGAGACAATCGGTATGTTCGGGAAAAAAAACGCGCGCTCGGGGTGGCAACGCGGGAAACGTCGCTGTGTTGGTTCGTCTGTATTTTGTACTTGGACACGGATAGCAACTACCGCTACCCTGGGCTCAATATTTGCTTTGTTAACACCGTTTAGCTCGAATGAACTAGTTACCCAGCGAGTTAGGTGGTTAACCTGACCCCGGGTGACTGTTTTAACACTTGGTGGAACTCTTTCTTCCGGCGGCTGTGCGTAACGCGGGCGAATTTGAACTAGTGGCGGTTGGTTGGCTGAATGTCCGCGTACTTGTTAGCGTGGACACAAAAAGACGCGAGCGAGCTTTTAGCTAACTTGAGCCGTGATATCCCCGCCGAAAACCGGCTTCGTCTCGCCAGATGGAGTCCTTCCAGAAGGTCGAAAAGATAGGAGAGGGCACTTATGGGGTGGTGTACAAAGCCAAGAACAAGGACACGGGAGAAACTGTCGCGCTCAAGAAGATCAGACTGGACACGTAAGTCAGCTGAGATGGTGTTGGGGGTCAACGAACCCTGCTTTGTGTTCATGGGATGAGGCCAAAATCTCCATGGGGTGCTCGAGTGTACGAAAGCCGCAGGAAGTATTGGTCAAACTTCAAAGCGTTTACATTTGTGAGTTTACTGCCATGTTGTCTTCCATTGTTAACATGTGGCACCCAAGTGTATCCATTTTGTATTTATACAGCTCTGGATATAAATTGAAAGATTATTGCAAGGTGACACAGTGAAACAAAAGAAAAGTACGAGGACATCAAATAAAGCAAGGATATATTACCAAAAACAAAAACCTGAGTGCTCCTATTAACACCATAATGACCAACATTAAAATACACTAGTAAGGCTGTGTTTGTTAAAATAAATGCAATAGTAAAAAGTTTAATGCAGCTGAACTGTACTTGGTAGTGATTGTGTCAAGTACCACTAGAGTCAGCCCGAGTACCAAACTTTGAGAATTGCTGATATAGACCTTAATAGAAAATGAGAAACTCTTAATTTCATCACTTCTCAATGAAGATTTGTTGTTCTAAATTAATAATTTTGCAGTATAAGGTTTACAGGGCGTGGATTGATGGATGGTTATTACCCCCCCCCCCCCCCCCACCCCCCGTGTTGTGTATCTACTGACAAAATAAATGTACACATTTTTAAGTTTTAGAAAATATTTTTTTTCTTTAGTGTGGACTTGTGTTAAGTCATACTAAATAAAATAAAAATAAAAAAAATATATATATTTTTTTTTAGCATGACTATATGATTATTTGAACTACTGGGTAGTTTGCTTCAACTTTATTCAATGAAGCTTTTTGTGTTAACATCAAAGATTTAAGTCTGTTATTAATCATTACCACAAAAATGTGAACATTTAGTTTCACAGTCTATTAAGATCCTAACAAGCATTACAAAGTCTGCCTACAAAAACTAATTGGGAATAATTATTTATGATTTTAGTGGCAGCATAGGTGGCCCAATGCAGTCCCAACTTTAACTGAACCAATATATTTTTTGACCAAAATGTTACAGATTAGCCAAACAAAAAAATGTCACAAAAAATAAAGACAACATACTGAAATCATGATCTCGTCTCAGTTTATACACAAATTTACTTACCAGTACTCAGCGTGCCATGACTTTATCCTGTTGTATGAACAACTGCAGGTGGATACGCAAGTTAATCGTGTACCGTTTGCCATCCAGTGGAAGATAATTTCATTGTTCTGCCTGTCACTCTGTCGCTGTCATAGATGGATAGATGAACAACACTACATTATTTGTACTAAATAAGTATTTTCAGTCAAATTAAACAAAATTAGATGATCTCCTGTGGCACGCCTGATATTTTTTTTCCCCACAGGGAAACTGAGGGTGTTCCGAGCACTGCCATCCGGGAGATTTCCCTCCTCAAAGAGCTCAGTCACCCAAATATTGTCAAGTAAGCTCCAACTGCTGCATGCAATATTGTTTTTTTTTATTTCCAAAATTCTAATCTTGTGATGCTTTTAAGGTTGCACGATGTCATCCACACGGAGAACAAGCTGTACCTTGTCTTTGAGTTTCTCAACCAGGATCTAAAGAAGTTTATGGATTCTTCCACAGTCACTGGGATCCCGCTTGCTCTGATTAAGGTAGACATTGTGTCCATTGACCTCTAGTGGTTTTATTTATTGCCCTAAATATGAATAAACACATATTAACTGACATTCCCGTTGTGCCTGTAGAGTTATCTCTTCCAGCTGCTGCAAGGCTTGGCCTTCTGCCACTCCCACAGGGTTCTCCATCGTGACCTTAAGCCCCAGAACCTGCTCATCAACGCTCAGGGTGAGATCAAGCTGGCTGACTTCGGCCTGGCGAGAGCATTTGGGGTCCCTGTGCGCACGTACACGCATGAGGTAAATGAGGGGGTGCGATTCGGTCGGAGGTGAAACGCCACCCTGATCTATAGCAGTCTTTTTCTTCATGCTTTCTTCCTATAAAGTCTGCTGTCTTTGTGTCAGGTGGTGACACTGTGGTACAGAGCACCCGAGATCCTGCTGGGCTGCAAGTTTTACTCCACGGCTGTCGACATCTGGAGTCTGGGCTGCATCTTCGCTGAAATGGTATTAGGGGTGTACATAATTAACTGATCGTTAAGATTTCTGCTGATAGGATGGAGTAAGGCAAAATGAAGAGTGTTGACGTGCAAATGTCAGGAACTCTGTCAGTTAAGTTTGTGGCCTAAAACACACAAGAGAAAAAAAATCGGTTGTGTGCGTTCTGCTCTAATAGTGTGTTGCGTGTGTACACAAGGAGGCTAGCACAGAATCATTTGACAATATTTCCACTGACAATCACGGCCTTTGAGAGGCAGCTTAGCGCCACAGGGCATCTAGACTGCCAGAAAATACGTGGGAGAAGAAAGTAGTGGTAAAAGAAGAAATACAAGAAGCTAAGGCTATTAGCTGGTTAGCTTATCCAATAAGCAGTAGGGGTGTGCCAAAAAAATAGATTCTCATAAGAATCACAATTCTCATTTAGTACGATTCAGAATCAATTTTTAAATGTCCCAAAATCGATTTTATTTAAATTATTTTATACTGTCTTGCCTTTGTTTGTGTGTGCCTTTTATTTGGAGCGCTGTTCATGTTGTACCCGGTTTGGCCACTGAGGGGCAGTGTGGTTCCACGCGGTCTAATGCACTGTTAAATTGTAGCCGCATTAGAGAGTAGAAGGAAAAAGTCACGATCAAGTTATTCCAATAAAAATTGTTGGGGTTTTTCTTTTGAGTGATAAAAGTGCTGCGAGTACCGCGCTAATTAGCATTAGCAAGTCTGACTGGAGTAGATCATTACAATTCCATGCACATCTATAGATTGAAGCATAAATCATTGTCAATCAAATCGTTTTGAATCAAAAAGCGTCCTTAATCGAAAATCGATTCTGAATCGAATCGCAGGCCCAAAAATCGGAATCAAATCGTGAGACATTTAAAGATTCCCACCCCTAGTAAGCAGGTTATTTCCTGATTGGCTGTCGTTCTGTTTAATGTGTTGACCACACACAAGGATTTGTAATTTTGCTATAAGTTTGACAGTTATGATTGCTGGTCCATGAATGCTTTCTGAGTCTGATCTAGGAGGTGTGGGGGGGGGGGATCACTCTTCCCCACACCACAGGATAATCTTTCAGATACATTGTATAATTGAGCCTCTGTTGACTTTGCTCAAATCCAATTCTTCCTATTTGTGCTATATGACCTTACATCGTGGGTGAGCAAAGCCAGCTATTTTTTTTCCTTGGGCGCACTTTAGTAGTATTTGTAGCGTGGACAATGTGGAAATATCCTCTTTTTCCATTTTGTTTGGGTTTTCCAAGTGCTGTAATTTCTGGCTCTGAAAATAATGCTAATCTTCTCGATCCAGTTGAGGATTTTCCGAGATGACCCTTATTTTGTTTTTCCGCTCCTGTCATTAAAGTAAGCCTTCATAAATGTCTGCTGTCTCAATCCCCATGGCCTTGACCGGTTCCGCTCTCTGCGGCATGGCAGAACTTAAGTGGAGGATTTCCACTTGTGCAGAGTGGTTCGTGGTTCTGCATAATCCGTCTACATCTCCACACTTTGTAATAGTCTGTGAAATCTCTTCTTTCTTAGATCACAAGGAGGGCCCTGTTCCCCGGCGACTCTGAGATAGACCAGCTCTTCCGCATCTTCCGCACCCTCGGCACCCCCGATGAGGCCACGTGGCCGGGAGTCACCTCCATGCCGGACTACAAACCGTCGTTCCCCAACTGGGCCCGCCAGGATCTATCCAAAGTGGTTCCTCTCCTGGATGAGGATGGACGAGATCTGCTACGAGTGAGTATATTTCCCTTCCTTTTGTAAAATAAGGGGTGAGTTTCTTTTTTTGTTGTAATGGTAATATTTATCTTTGCATGGCTCTTTTCACCCCCCCCCCCCCCCATTGCAATGGGGTGTGCACACTTATGCAACCACATGATCCGTTGTTTACTTTTACCTCCCCCCTCAAAAAGATTATCTTTTTTTTTTTCTGATATAGTTGTATAGGTCACAATATTGGTTAGTGCTGGGCGATATGACGATATTTATCGTGTCTATCGTCATTTGTCACTTACAGCAAAAAGCAAACAAAATAAGTGACAGAACACTTGTTTGACGTACAAAAGCATTCATTCTGCATGCTTGTTTCACACAGCTGTCACCAGGCGACAGCCTGAGCAAGTGGACATGGCAGTGAATGATACATAGCAGTGTTTCCCACAGATTTTAAATCTACATGGATGGGTGGACACCAGCGGGTGGGGATGGGGGGGGATCTCAGTCCTGTTACTACGTCTCCTCTAGCCTCACGATCCACAAACTAACATTACATGCGGTATATCTGGTCGCGACATGTTTTATATATTTATTTTTAATAAATGTTCTTAAACTTGCGTGGTGGCCAGTTTACTTGGGTGTCCCACCCAAGTATTAACATGATGTGGGAAACACTGCATAGTCGTCATACATTACAAGCGTACAGTAACAAAACCTATTATCCAACCATTATTTGAACCGCTTGTCATCAATAAAAATTTATAGAAAACGAAGTGGGTAAATGCACATAACGAGTACTACTACTTTGAAAAACTTAAATAAAACATATTTTTTAAAGCCTTGCTCAAAGCATGCTGGGTACTCCTTTCAGTTCATTGAAATAACCTAGTGACAGATTTGTGATTGTGAAACAAGCATAGCAGTTTGCGGGTCTAAATGTGCAGTTTTAGCATCATTAAAACAGAAAACACGTTATCGTGAAACTGACATTAATTTAAATGCATGGGTGATTGATGACACTTTTTTACAAAGTTCTTGCTGGTACCGCATTAAAGCGGAGCGTGTCAAACTTTTAAAAGCAAAACAGACGGCCTTTTAAGGAGTCTCTGGGGAGAAAAAGCAATGCTACACACTTAGGTAAACAGGAAGTGATGTGACTGTTGCGGCGTCCCGAATACGTCAACCGGGAGGAGAAAGATTAAACCGGCTTGATAAGTGATTCAGAAAATGGATGGATAATATACTAAAGTGAATACCTTTCATATCACTAATTATTTGTTTTCACACTGCAGTCCTGAGTTTTGATATTGACTTGAAATCTGCACAATAAACGTTTTCAAAAAGACATTACAGTAGATCTCATTTTTTATTTTTAAACCATTTCTATCCGAAACATTTGTTGTATCCCCCATTTAGATTCTCAAATACATTTGTAAAAAATATGTCAGTGGTTACTGATAATTTTATTTAGCAGCCCTACTGGTTGCATTTCTCATTTGATACAGATCTGTTTAATGTCACTTCAGAATAAAATGAGAAAATAAACAGTCATAGTGTGTTGTATACATTTTTTTTTTAATAGAAAAACTGAAAATATATTGTCGTATATCGTTATCATGATATAAAAGGGCCTATATCGGGATTTTTTTTTTTCCCATATCGCCCAGCACTAATATTGGAAGAGAAGGCTGAAATTATGTTTCTTTTTTTTCCTGGTCTCATTGTTATATATCACAAAAACCTAGCATTTGTGTGGACTTTTTAAACACACTGTATATACTTTTCGTGACTTTTTGTTAGGTGTTCTTTGAGATTTTTCTATTGTAAAATATTTGCCCTGGCTCACTCAAAGGTTAGGGAACACTAGTTTTAACGATAGCAGCAAGCATGTGTGTACATAACTATTATGCTTGTCTTTCAGGAAATGCTTCACTACGATCCAAACAGAAGGTTATCAGCCAAGAATGCGCTTGTCCATCGTTTCTTCCGTGATGTCACCATGCCTCTTCCTCATCTGAGACTTTGAATTGTGCAAAACCTCATAAAAAAAAGTAGGTTATTTTCATGGCAATAAGCTCTAAGTGACCTCACTTCATGACATGTTCAGTAAGGAAAAATGAATGAGTTGTATCCTTTTGAATTGTAAAAAGTGATTTGATACTTTAAAGCTAATTGTTCGCGATGGTCTTGTCTGTTCTTTAGATCTGAGATTGTTCTGTTAAACATTTATCTGTACCTGTCACTGTTCAGCGAAATATTGTCATCTTCTAACATTGTTCGACTAAATGTTGTCAACGTCTAACCTATGTAGGTCTTCATAGACATATAGTTTTGTGCCCAAACACCTGTTTTGTGTTCTATTCGTGTTTTGGCGTTAGGGTGTCCAAATTTTAGAATTTAGAAATTGTTCATACAAGTTTCGGGATAGTGCAAATATCAACTTTTATTGGTTATTCAGTTTTCCTGCCGTCAGAATTCACCGAAAATGAAAATCTCTCATATTTCTCATATTTGTACATATTGTTGCAATGTTGGCCTTATTTTCAGATTTTACAGTCTAGTGTGCTGTCACATCTTTCATATACTAGATTTTACCCGCCCTTTATGAGCCCTTTTTATGGCTACCCCTTTTTGACAGTTGAGAAAAATAAAAGTGTTTATATAACTGTTGGGATCAAGTCAATATTTTCTTCGTCTGCCGTTTTTCCTACATTTTCCCCCCATTCTTGTCTTGTTGGATGGAGATCATAGTTGCAACTCAAAAAAGTGAGAACTTCCAAGAAGACATAACATTCAAGTATGTAATGTGATACTAAACATTTGCCCACACAAGTCTAAAAAAAATCATCCAACGTGCTTAAACATTTACAGTATTTAAAATGGGTTGCTTCTCTTGACTCATAAAAAATTGTGATGTAACTAATTTCTTTTTACTGACTGTATGAACAAATATGACAATGTGATTTATTTGGATTCTGCGGATTAATAACCAAATGGTCTGACAAGTTGGCACTTTTCATGAATTTTTATTTTGTGAAAAACAACAAACCCTAATCTGACATGGTTCACAGAACTCCACAGTGCAAAGGGGGAAACACAACAGTGCTAGCCAGCTAGCAAATACTCAATATGTTTGCTATGGTTTGAACCACTGCTGTCACATTTGATTACATCAAACACACAGACTAACATGTGGGGGGGATTACATCCATGTTTGTATTTCATTATAACTAGATTAAGTAAACTATATCTCAATCAGGCCGAGTTGGCTTTGCCTTTTATGAGCTATAATCACAACCAGGGCAGAGCATTGCTCATGTAAGAGCTTAGTGGAAACAAGCAGGAAATTTGACAATGCCCGCAGATATTTAGACTGTCCCTCAGCTTCAGCAAAATCAAAAGTTTTACTTTACTGGAAATTCTTCTCCCGGTTTGTGAGTGAAAATGGAATGCAGTTTTTTTATTTTTAAAGAAAGTCAAAAATCATGAAAGAAGTTGACAAATGTCAAAGAATACTACAAATGATCGCTTTGGACAGAAGGTTGTCAGCAGTTAAAAGTTACAATGTGAAGAAATAGTCACTTTCATAAACATGTTGTGTAAAGAGACATTTAACAGACCATAGTACAAAAGGTTTATGAAGTCCACTCTGGCCAGTCGGCTCACACGATGCCATGTGGCCAAAACGACTTCTTAGCTACCACAATGTGGGTTGGGGATTTTAATTGATGCTAAACCTCAAGTTTCTTCTTCATGACAAGTTTGTAGAGAATCTGATAGCCATCATCCCAGGCATAGAGCAGCTGCTCCAGCGGGTTGTACTTGAGACTGGCGTGAGCTCCGTAACGTTTGGGGAAGTAAACCAACGGCGTGTCGTCATTGCTCACCATGTCGTTGACGTCGAACACGCACTGGACGTGGGAGCGGCCAGGCTGCTCCGAGTTATACACCACATACAGCGTGCCGCAGATGACGAAGGCCGCTTCCGCGTTCTGTCTCGGGCAGCTCGTGTCCCACGTCTGCTCGATGCTCAGCGAGCCGGCGTCTATTTTAGCCAGAGAGATGTGCTGCTCATTCTGACGTGTTGCGTAAATGGCCCACAAGCCTTCTTCATCCACAGCCAGGTCCATCACGGTTTCACGGCTTAGGCTGTACACCGGGATGTAGTCCTGGTCTGGGAACATCACGCTATCCGTCACAGACTTGTTCCTCAAGTCGTATTTGACCAGCGTCAACTCATCCGCCTGAATGACGAGATAGGCGTGATTATTGTAGACGATGTGTCCCGTTCCCCGCCAGGGGGAGGGAAGCTTCAGCTGCCTGGAGTTCGACAAGCCTTGCGAACGAGTAAAGTCTTGCACAGTGGAAAATTCAAAGATGGTGTCTTCATCGGTTCCGTTAAAGACAAACACCTTCCCCGAGCCCCCACCGGTGTCTCGGGTCCACATTCCCTTGGAACCACCGACTCTCTTCAAGATCTTCATGGCCTTGATGGTGGAGAGCATGTCGCTGCAGTCTAAGGAAAAGAGCGATATAATTGCATCATGGAAGACGGAATTTTCCTCTCATCATCTAACGTAACTACCATATTCACCCCAAAATGCCATAGGATTATTATTATTTTTGTATTTCAACTTATATTAAATATTCATGACTTGTTCAATGGAAAGGAACTCGAAGAAACACATGTCAGCTAACAAATTTACTATGTTAATTTTGAGTTAATTTAAAGTTCCTTTAACACAGTGGTGTCCAAACTCGGTCCTCGGGGGCCGGTAGTCCCGCAGGTTTTGGATATTTCTCTCCTCCAACACAGCTGAAGCTCATCAGCAAGCTCTGCATAAGCATGATAACGACCTTGTTGATTGGAACAGGTGCGTTGGAGCAGGGAAACCTCAAAAACCTGCAGGACTACCGGCCCTCGAGGACCGAGTTTGGACACCACTGCTTTAACACCACCATTTTTTTTAACGCATGCTTAATGACCGCCCCTTATTCGGAAAGCCTGTTCTGGAGGAATTCCATTCGCAACGCAGCAGACATGTCCACATCAAAATGTAACAGTAATACATTTAATAATAATGCATATATTTGTGGAGACTGGGGTCAAGTTGTATTCTACGACTTTATAAATGTGCAGAATTTCACAAGGTAATTTATGTTAAAGATTAGATAGCGCTTCCCTCGTAAGGAAAATGTCAAATTTTTGGCTTTTGGATTTTTATTAATATTAATATTAAATATAAAGCATATGAAAAAATCACTGAGTGAGCTGAAATAACACCGAATTGTCCAAAACATGTTGAAGTTCAAAATGGCACCGTCCAAAATTTCAAAATTATTGTCATTATGTGGGAAACAAATTTTTATAGTACACACGAGTAAAAATATTACAATTTTGGCCCATTGAATCCCATTATAAATAATAATTTTCATGTTTTTTTTAATGCACTGTACACCTGATGTGTTATAGTGCATTTCCCGCGATTACCCAATTTATCCCTTCACTGGGGCATCAACTAAGCATAGAATTTTTTTTGGGGGGGACTTTAGAGTCATAAAATCCATAACACACCAGATGACGCTAGAGAGCTAATTATCATTTTTGGTTGAGCTGACTTATGTGCTTCCTATGTCCCCATTCTTATACAAAAACAAGAAAGCGCGGTTGGGATCGGGAGCTTAGGCCTGCGAGCGTGTGTGGACGTAGTAACAGTGACGTGCGCGCGTGTGTGAATATTCTAATTTGAATGTGTTTTTTGGAATAGAAAACAAATAACTAAATAAACTATACATGTATGGATAGGCCTGATGACACTGAACATTTTGAGTGGTTGCAAGTAAAAAAAATATTCAGAAATGACTTGGATATCACACTTCCAATAGTGAGCCAAATTTGGGCTCATTTGACTTATGTGCCGTAAAAAAAAATATATATATATGAAAAGAAAAACACACTGGGCTGTCACCAATGTCTTACAAATGCAATTATGCCATCTAGTGGCAGAAAAATGACCTCAACACAAACCAATATTACACTCGTTTTTTACAGTACATCTTTTTCACTTTAGCTCAATTTTAAAATTACTGTATCAATGACTAAAAGATGCAGCCCTATTTCTATTTAAAAAAAAATTTTTAAATCACTTTTACGTTAACAAGAATGAAAACTTAGAAAAAAATATGTTAATGTACATTTAGAACAGATATAAAATTTGTGATTAATCGTAAACTATTGAAGCATGTGATTAATTAGGATGAAATTTTTTAATCACCTGACACCCCGAATAAATATTGATTATAATTCACTGGGATTTGGGTATTACACATTTCACATGGAATTTCACTAACAATGGGGCTGCAAACTGAAAAGTGCAAGTTTACAAAAGCACAGTTAGGGTTGTGTACTTGCTCTAGTTTGACTTGCTAATGTGTATTTCAAACACAATCTCACCAGTAAGTTTGAAGTATTTGGTCTTCTGCTTCTCCTGCACCTGCGTGACCTGCTGCTCGATCAGCTTGTCGTCCACATCCACGCACGGCTGAGCACCGTTCTGCGTCTCCAAGTAGTCCAACTCACGCTCCACCCGGTCCACCCGCGTCCCCATGCTGTCCAGGCTCACACGGAGTGTCTCCTTTTCTTTGTCCAGGTTCTCCAGCTGAGAAACCATGTGTTGCTTGAGTTCCCGCAGATCTGAGGCGTAGCGGGTGGCCTGTTCGTGCCATAAGGAGATGCGGTCCTGTTTTGTTGAAGCAGGCCAGGTCAGATAAACATATATATATATATATATATATATATATAAGCTTTCGTCAAGAGAAAAAACTACAGCTTCAGAATCCTCAGCTTTTACCTCTCGGTAGAGGAGAAGGATTAACAAGTAAAACCGAGTGTGGAATGTCAAAAGCACAATATTTACATGGATTTAAGTGGCATCATACATGTTGGAAATTCAAAGTAATATGAACAGCTACTTCAATTTTCCTTGACGCCAAGCTGTTATCCTTTAATGGTATAGTGCAGGGGTCAGCAACCTTTCGTGTCAAAAGAGACATTTTAGGCCAAATAAATAACCAGAAATGTTGTCTAGAGCTGCAAAAGAATTTGAAAATTGTGATAAAGGGAACAGTGTGTTAGTGTTAGTCTAATAATTTACTGAGGACTGAGAGCTAAGAGCTAATTAGAGCTGCACCACAAACGGCACAAAAATGTGCAGCATCCAATACTTTGACATTCAATTATTTCGTCTTTAGTTTTTGGATTTTTGTGTGTGCGTGTGTGTAATTGTTCATATATTTTTAGACTTTTCTGCCTTTCTCAAAAATGTCTGACATTTTTGGCAATTTTATGGACATATTATGGTCACTTTCTGCCTCATTTATGGCTATTTTTCGACATTTTTTTCTAACTTTGCTATTTTGTAGACATTTTATGGTAATTTTTGTGATTTCTTTGTATTTATTTAATGTTTTATACTCTGCTTTATTTATTTATTTTCTTACATTTTCTGATTCTTTTTTTGACAATTCGAAAAATATTTTATGCTAATTTTCTGCCTTTTGTTTTTGGACATTTTAGGTTACTTTTTGAACATTTTCTTTTCTGCCTTTTGGATTTAATTCTCTGACATTTTGGCAATTTCATGGACAGTTTATAGTAAATTTCTACTGTTCCTTTTCTTTTTTTGACATTTTATGATCACTGGATATTTATAGGTAAAAAAAACAAACCTTTTTCTGACAATTACTTTTTTTTGACTGACATTTTTGGGAATATTTAATGATTATTATTTTTTTTAATCTAAAGCATTAATTAAAAAAACATTTCATCTAAAAAATACAAATAAATGTGTAAAAAAAATTATATTAAATTGTTTTTAGAGATCCACAAAAAAGGTACTAAAAGAGCCACATGTCGCAGGTTGCCGACACCTGATATAGTGGCTGTACCATTTAAGGACAAGTCTTGAGAAAGTGACTTTAATTGACTTTCTGGAGACTTTCCACACAGGATATTGATGGTGAACTAACAACTTCCTTGATCAGCCTGATAAATGCAATCCTCTGCAATTTCTCTACAGTTGTTTGACAGTTATAACAGTACAGACAAGATGAATGTATCTGCATTATTTTATGTCCTCCCTAAGTCAAAAGCAGACAAACGGAAAATAAGCACTATACATCTTCGAAAGCTGAGTTTTCCACAGGATATACGCACGTCTGCATTCCATTGCCTTCGCCTAATTCCTGGAAGTTTCCGTGTGGAGCAAAAGAAGAGAAGTCTCACCTCAATCGCAAGCAGCCTGCGCTCCAAATAGTCAATCAGGGCCTGGTGCTGTGCGCCGGCCAAGCACACCACACTGATGAATACAACGAGTCCTCTCATTTTGTCTCTTCCTGCTCCCGTAGACTGGCGAGTGTGTGGAGGAGCCGGCGGATCCCCAGAGGTGGGCTGGAATGTCCAGCTGAGCTAGATGGGAGGGGCCAAGAACATCTGGTGGAGATGGAAGAGACGGGTCTGTCCCCCTTGTTTCCTTTATGGCTTCTACCTGATGACGAATGTAGGAAACGAGGTAAATGTAAAGTGTAAATATCTTCAGCTACGGGGCACATAGAGAGACATTTAAGCAATGTTTAATTACAGAAAATAAAAACAATAATTTACAATAATATGTTGTATGTGTCCCTACTAGTCTAAACACTACATTCTGATTACCGGTAATATTTTTTTTTTGTGGAAAATGCAGCTGTTTTTTATTTATCTCAAGGGTGGCCATTTTGTCACTTCCTGTTGACTGAAAATGACATCATAGTTGATCAGGACTCAGGTAAGACCAATCACAGCTCCCAAAATGTCCGCCTCCACTTATGTTAAAATTTTCAATAAATAAATAAATAAATTGTGCTGCTTTATTCATATTCTATAAACACAATATTAATCAGAATACCATGTTTAGAGTAGTGGGGCTGCATAGAACATCTTATCTTACATCAACATCACCACCATACAACATCTTATCTTGGTAAAATTACAGCTCTAAAATAATCTTTTTGGAAATATTCTGGTAAAAAAAAAGCTTTTGACCGCAATCTTTTTTTTTATTATTAAGTCAAGTCAAAGCACAATACAGTATATAAATTTAAATAAGTAAAAGTTAACATTCCTCTTTTGTTTTAATTCTTCTCAGTAATTCAGTGTCCCATCACTTGTTAGCTATTTTTAGAACAGACCACTGAGCTACTTATGTTGTTCTAGGGGCTCACTAGTACCTGCTGGCACCACTTTTTCCATCTTTTTAAGACAATGTACATCAATCGAAATTAAAATGCATCCATTTTTGCAGTGCCTCTTTCATTTGGCTCCCTCCCACCCCTCCTCCTTGTGTAACTGCTCTCTGCTTGCTGAGGAGGAGGGAAAAAAAGTTAATTGGAGGCAAATAACTTCACAGAGGCGGCTCGGTACCCCGGTAATGAACCACGATAAATATACCGTGTGCGCCCTGCAGTTAACCAGTTGTCGATAAATTGAAGATAAATGTCTTATCTCTCTCCAGCGATCTCGCTCTTTTGCCTCACAAACTTTCTCGCACCTTCCAATTTAAGCGGCCCAAAACGGACACAAAAAAACAAAATGACAAATGTTTATATGCAAAATTTTCAGGCAAATAAACACACCTACGTAAAATAATAAACTTCAATATCACAGTGGCGTTGTCTTAGCAACCAATCAACAGCAATACTAGCGCCAACTACAACCGGTGACAGCAAGTATTGACTTTTTAGAACCACGGTAACTGTCAAACCGGTCATCGGCTCATGTCTAGTTCTGAGTTTGAATCTCTGGCTATCCTGATTCTCAATTGTGCATGTTCTTCTCATGCTTGCGTGAGTGCTTGCCAGGTTCCTTCCACATTCCAAAAACATGTGCCTTCAGGTTATTGCAGACCTATTGAAGAATAGTACATAGGCGTGAACGTGAGTGGGAACGGTTACGTGACAATCAATATGTGTCTT
This sequence comes from Vanacampus margaritifer, assembly GCF_051991255.1. Taxonomy (NCBI): domain Eukaryota; kingdom Metazoa; phylum Chordata; class Actinopteri; order Syngnathiformes; family Syngnathidae; genus Vanacampus; species Vanacampus margaritifer. Next base: position 13,860,360 of record NC_135439.1, read on the forward strand.
GTGATTGGCTAGTGACCAATCCAGGGTGTATCCTGCTTTTCACGCAAAATGGGCTGGCTGACGACAAGCGCTATAGAACACTGATGGTCGGACATTCCTTCCATTCTAAGATATTTGACTGTCAAAACCCTTCAAATCCACAGGGTCCGTTGTCCTTGATATCTCCTCTTATGACTGCGATCAGCATGACATCACAGAACATTGCTCTTTACGTCATCATAGCCTTTCTGCCCATGATCTCAAAAGCCCCATGTTGCCAGAGTAACGTGTTCCGACGGAGGATGTATACCTATCCTGAACAAGCCAAACATTTTGATCCAATCTGTCGAGAAATTGTAAGTATAATTTGTTAGCGTGCTACCTTCACGGATTAACTCGGATTAACTCGTTCTGTTGAAAGACATTTAGGTTGTTACTTGTCTTTGCCCGATCACAGTACTTTTAATTAGAGGGCCGACAAATGCAGGAAGCCAAACAGTAGGTGGAGTGAGTAGTAAGTTAGTCTGCTACTCTGTAATTATTTCCACCTTCTGCAGTCTTCGAAGATCAAAAAGCTGAAAGGAATGATCTCCTTGTTATGCCATATTTTTTCACTTAAACTTAAAAAAAAAGCCTCAAGTGACCCACTGTGCTCATGCTGTTGATCCATGACCATTTTCCAGTAGTTTCAACTTGAAAATGATGTGTCATTCATTTCATTCTGGCCAGTAACTTGCATGACATCATTCCGATCGAGGCACATGCGAGGAGAAGTCCTGGAAAAATGGAAAAAGAACTGAAATGTTGCTTAACTTGTCACTCATCTTCTCTTTTCTTTGTATGTAAAAGTAAGATGAGAAGCATGAAAAGTTGTTAAAGAATATTCTGGATGGGTCTGGCTGGACACTCACAATAAGAACTCAAATCATATATTCATCAGTTTTCCATAGTGGGTCACAGGTGAGCTACAGCCTAGCACACGTGAGCATGCAAAAAAGATGTCTGAGTTTTATGCAGCCACAAGGCTTTTTGCGCCTGTTTGCCAATTCGTCCTTAAAGATACGCCCAAGCTGAAAGACAATTTGATGGCAGAAAGTTGGACTTAAGTTTCCTACCTTGCTCTGACTGTCTAAATAGTGGCGCTGCTAGTCCAATGTGATTTTGGAGAATTTGATTTGGGGACAGGAATACAGATTCTGAGCTATGCAGACATTTGGGGTGCATGTGAGATGGATTTCATTCAAAAATATGTGAACAGAACTGGATTGTTTTTTTTTAAAGAATCACACTACGCGGCACGGCTATTTGGAATGAAAGGAGACATTTTGATTGCCCATGATCAAAGTTGGCCTAGCTCTACCACTTGTAGATCTGCTGGTTGGCGTTCGTCCGCAAAATTTCCCAAATCCGGTCTAACCTGTCTCCGTGCAGACCAAGTTCACTATGAACCTAACATGCATGTTTTTGGAATTTGGAAAATTCAATTTAAGCACAAGGAAAACATGTGGACTCCACATATATAGCAAAGTCGGAGTTAAGATTCAAACCCAGAACTTAAAACTGTGAAGCAGACGTACTATTCAAAACACCACCAATACTGAAAAATAAACTAAACATTAATTTTCACAATGCTTACCATAATAGGCATACATTACTTAAAGGGATACTTGACTCATTTAACTGTTTTCTACAATGAAAAGTTAATAGTTTGTCTATAATTAACTCATTCACTGCCATTGACGGCTATAGACGTCAAAAATTCATTTGAACTATTTCTATTAGTTAATTTTTCCCCCTACTTTTGTTAACAAGAGTATGAAAACCTATATTTTTTTAATTGTACATTTAGAACAGATATAACATTTTTGATTAATTGTGAGTTAACGAGTGAAGTCATGCAATTATTTACGCAGAAAAAATGTAATCGCCTGATGCGATTTTTTTAATCGTTATAATCGCATGACTTCAATAGTTAACTCATGATTAATCACACATTTTATATCTGTATTTCAAAAAAAAAAATCTAGGTTTTCATACTCTTGTTAGTAGAAGTGGGAAAAAATGTTAAACTAATTGTAGAATAATAGTAGAAATAGTTCAAATTAATTTTTGACATCTATAGCCGTCAATGGCAGTGAATGAGTTAATGTGATAACTTTATTATTTTTCATGTACAATTAATAGCTTTAAAAAGACATTTTGCCACTTGCTGTCGACTGAAGATGACATCACCCAGGTAACAACCAATCATGGCTCGGTTTGCGGATGTCACATGACCAATCCCAGAAAAAGGGTGAGCCGTGATTGGCCGTTTACTGAGCAACTGTGACAGTGAGTGGCAAAATGTCTTTTTAAAGCTATTAATTGTACATGAAAAATGTTATTAATTATAGATATAAAATATAATGATAATAATGCATCAGATTTGTATCGCACTTTTCTAGACACTCAGATGCTTTACAATAATAATTATGAATAAATTAATTAATAGAATATTTTGTAAATATGTGTCCCTTTAAAAGTAGCACATAGCAAAGAGATGACCACAAAGCTGAATATATGTATATTTGTATTTATTTATTTTTTATTTTTGTTTTAGAATTGTATTTGCATTTAGTATACCAACACTCAACAGGTGGCAATGGAGAAAAGTATGTTGTGTTCAAATTTGAATTCAAGTCAATCTCTTTTTTTGAACGATTTGCCTACATGGTCACGTGTCATCCTCAGTGATTGGGCAGAACTTTGTGAAGTCCCGAAACACGCAAATGCATGCAAATTGTTTTGCCGGCTGCATTGAATGAGATACTTTTTGTTATCAAGTCAACCAAGCTCAACAGATTGAAGGTATGTTACGCTATGTGTATGTTTGTTGAGCATTGTCTCGGTTTTGTTGATGTTTGTTTATGCGTCTCCCGGGTGATGTTTTTATTTGAACAGGTGAAAGTAACAAGTAACAAAATCGGCCTTCCACAACTGCCTGCAACATGGAGTACACATTTAGAGCCGTAACGCACACCCCTGGGATTATAATCTGGAGAATTGAGGTACTTGTGTAGTTTCCCTTCACATATTGCCAGAACAGTGATGACTACTTTTTACAATGAAATGAGGGAAACAGACATCCTCTCTTTGTGAAACAGCAAATGGAGCTTGTTCAAGTCCCCGAGAAGGCATGGGGACATTTTTATGAGGGTGATTGCTATGTTCTTCTTTATGTAAGTACAAGATGGCGCCATCATCAGTCTTAGCATTTGTGGTGTTGAGATCTTGTTCTTTTCTGTTAACACGCTCGCTGGATGACTCTTGAATCTCCAGACCCAGAAAGTAAAAGGCTCCATGCACTATGACATCCACTTCTGGATCGGCTCACAGTCCTCTCAGGATGAACAGGGTGCAGCTGCCGTTTACACCACACAGTTGGATGACTTTTTGGGTTCCACGCCGGTTCAGCACAGAGAAGTTCAGGATCACGAGTCCGATGTGTTCAGGGGATATTTCAAGCAGGGAATAATGTGAGTGGAAGTGGAATTTGGGGACGATTTAACCTAGATCAGTGCTTCTTGACGTGCCTTCACCGCTGAACAATTAAAATAATAATGATAAATAAAATAAAAAATAATTTTTTCCAATTCAAGACATGGACTAGAATTGCTTAACTTGGCATTGCAAATCATGCAGCTAAGATGCCGACTGCCATCACTCAACTCTATAGGGGGAAGCAGATAAAATGAAAACAGCAGAGGCCCCAGAATTGAACCATGTGGAACACCATACATTCCGTTAATACTAGGGGTGTCAGGTGATTAGATTTTTTTATCGTAATTAATTGCAAGACTTCAATAGTTAACTCATGATAATCGCAAATTTTATATCTGTTCTAAATGTACAATAAAATGTTTTCATACTTTTTTTTAACATAAAAGTGGAAAGATGTTAAACTAATTGAAACATGGCTGCAACTTTTAGTCATTGATACAGTAATTTCATAACCATAAAATTGATTTAAAATGAACAAGATGTACCGTACTGTAAAAAATCGAGTGTAATATTGATTTGTGTTGAGGTAATTTTTCTGCCACAAGATGGCATAATTGCATTTGTAACACATTGGTGACAGCTCAGTGCATTTTTCTTTCCATATTAAGAGTTATCTAATCTTTACTACTAACTAACTTGTGTAATTCTGCACATTTTTAAAATTGTAAAATACAACTTGACCCCAGTCTCCACAAATATATGCATCATTATTCAATTTATTACTGCTAAATTGTAATGTGGACGTGTTTGCTGCGCTGCTGCGACTGAAATTCCCCCAGTACAGGCTTTCCAAGTAAAGTTAATCGCATATTTTTTTAAAAATTGTGGCGTTAAAGAAATTTTAAATTAACGCACTAATTTTGACATCCCTAGTTAATACATATGCACATATTCGTCTTTTTTTTGCTCGACATAGTTACTATGAAGGGATCGCATTAATTAAGAAATCACACGATGTACCGTCACAACAGTCACAAGGTAACTACTGCGTTTTGCCCACCCTGTGTCGTCTACCGCAGCTACAAGAAAGGCGGAGTTGCGTCAGGCATGAGGCACACCGAAATCAACACCTACGACATAAAGAGGCTGCTTCATGTCAAAGGGAGGAAACGGGTGGTGGCCAAAGAGGTGAGCGCGGGATTTCAGCGGGGTTATGTAACACCGAAGCACAGAGCGCCCTTGTGTACACACGCCGCCGCTGCTCCAACTGGTTTCAGGTGGCGTTGTGCTGGAAGAGCTTCAACCTCGGGGATGTGTTTCTATTGGACATCGGGAAGACCATCATCCAGTGGAATGGACCGAAGAGCAACAAACAGGAAAGGCTTAAAGTAAGATTATTGTGAGCATGTGACCTTGCGCCGCTTCCGTAAATTCTCCATCGTTAAACTTTTTTTTTTTAAGCATTCATGCTGTTTCATCTTAGTTGGGTACTTAATCTTAAATACATGGATGTACAGTACTAATAAGTAAGTACTGTTACCAGCAGTTATGAATTTTAGTTCATTTAGTAGTGATGACAACATTAATTGATGACAACATTAATGCACATCTCCGAACTCATTTGCTCCCAAAAACGTATAAATACGTTCTATTTAAAATGTTTTAAGTGTCCCAAAGATGTATTTATACGTTTATTAAAATGTTTTAATTTTTTGTTTTTGAACAGTTGAAGAAATGGTAGTTATGACACAAACGGCCAGCAGGTGACAGCAGAGCAAAGGAGATGAACCAGGACCATGTTGAAAAAAAGCTCAATTACTCACAATTTTAAATAGATTCGTGCATAATGATGAAACTTAGCTATATTCTAATGCTAATTGCTGAAAAATGGAAACAGAAGTATACTTTTTTACTGATGAAAGAAAATACTTTAATCTTTCTTTTGGTAGGTTCCTTTTTCTTTTCTTTTTTATAGCAATAGAACACAATATTCTGTGGGCCCTGCAAAATCAGTCAAAATCCAGTAAAACAGTTGGGAGTGAAGGGAATTGCTTCTGTGAAAATGGCTGGGAGTGAATGAGTTAATATGTAAAAAAATAATATCAAGTATATGTAAGGACTAATTTCTGCCTTATTGAAAAATACTCAAAAGTAATAACACAAATAATTAGCATGGGTTTTTTCCTGCATCGTTATAACGTGGTAATTAATAATAATAATTATAATAATGCATGGGATCTATATAGCGCTTTTCTAGACACTCAAAGACGCTTCACAGTGGAATGGATACATTATTCATGCACTCAAACATTCACACTGTGGTGGCGGTAAGCTACTTAAGTAGCCACAGCTAGCCACCACCAAACATTCGCACCTTCCATACACCAGTGTGAGTAGCACTGGAGGCAATGTGTGTGAAGTGCCTTGCCCAAGGACACAACGACACTTGACTTGGGGAGAGAAATGAGTGCTTAGTAGATTGTTGTTAAGTCTTGTTGCATGAGTACGAAACAGAATTGATGCATTATTGAACAAATGCTAGAATGTAAACATTGTTACACAAATAATAAGCCAAGAGCTCAGCAGCAATTACATTATTTCAGACTGGAGGTCTCTGATTATACAACATTTATCCCTCGACCCTCAGAGTATGCTATTGGCCAAAGACATCCGAGACCGAGAACGAGGAGGTCGGGCGGAGATCAAGGTTATCGAGGGCGACGCCGAGGAAAACTCTCCTGACATTATGGAGATGCTGACTAACATTCTTGGGGAGCGACGCGGCCACTTGACAGACGGAGCTCTTGATGCAGGCCCCAATCAGGAACAAATGGGAAAACTCACTCTTTACCAGTAAGCTCCTCCCCCCCCCCACCCGCAGAACAATGCTATTCAATGTTTCTTCTAGTCTGTGTGATGATTCCTCTTGGCGTGCGCTTTTTCCAGTGTGTCAGATGCTAAAGGCCAGATGCAAGTCGTAGAGGTTGCTAGCAGACCTCTGGTTCAAGAACTGCTCAACAATAATGTGAGTTGCTTTCTTTGCCTTCAAAAGGTCCATTGGCTCTTAGAAGGGTGTGGGCTTTCTCTGTTTTTCATTATTTGTTGCATTTATTTCAGTATTTTTCTTAAAATTGTTGACAGAGATTGTATTTGTAGGCTTTACATGATCAGGATTTTGGAAGCCTTTCAGCTAACTCATCAATTAACTAATCTCCGATCCGATCAGAAGATGGGCCAATCTTATCCAATCTATTTAAACTGTTTATTTACTGTACAGTCGACAACCAAATATTTGCATATAATTGAATCCCACTAAAATGCATTGAGAAAGAAAGAGTAACAACTAAAGCCTAAAAATTCTCACAAAAATGCTAACTCGAACCCATACCTTGAAAAATAAATAAAAAATAAATAAAATTGGCAGGGGTGGGCATGGGGGAATATGACTAAGTAATATGGGGGGAGAGGGAGGGGGGTCTGAGTCTGATAAATAAAAATATTGGGGGAAAAATTTAGGGGAAAAATCCGACTGTACTAAATATAATGAGAAACCTTGGATTATTAACAATCGGACGACAGAACATTCTTGTAGTGAACGAGGCTGTGTTTGATGAAATTGTTCTATGAATTTTGCCAAAACAACCAACCGATAGCTGATTTTGTATAAAATGCAAAGTACCTGCCGATCTAATTATTTGTTGAAATTTTTGCATGAATTTATCTCATTTAATTATTTGTTGTAAATAAAATAAACATTTTGCAATTACACATTTAGTTTTTTAAAATTTTACTAAACACTGTACAGTATTTGTTTGGGAGTAATTTAATCATTATTTATATATATTTTTTATACATTCAAAAAAGAAAAATTATTATGTACTTATTTTACCTCAATGTGGGCTCCCTCTAGTGGTATTAAATTAATCACAGCATGTGTACAGTTCAGTTGTATTTAACTTTTTAACACAAAAAATAAATAAATAATAATATTTAATATGTTTTTAAAAAAAAATTGGGTATCTATTTTTTAATTTAACTTTGAAGTGCAATACATTTTTAATTGAATATGTACAATTATTTATTTTTAAATATCTATAAATGCAGAGTTAATGTTCAAACATAATGCATAATGACACAATGGCTTACGATTTTTTAAGAATAAAACTTAAATAAAAACTCATTCACTGCCATTGACGGCTGTAGACGTAACTATTATTTTTTTTAACTATTTCCATTAGTTTAACATTTTTTCCCACTTTAGTTAACAAGAGAATGAAGACCTAGAATTTTTTGTGAGATTTGTGATTAATCGTGAGTTAACTAATGAAGTCATGCGATTAATTCCAATTAAAAAATTTAATCGACTGACGCCCCTAATTTTTAATGATCTTTTCTTTTTTTTATAATCGCATCAGGCGATTACATTTTTTAATTGTAATTAATTCATTCACTGCCATTGACAGCAATAGACGTCAAAAATTAATTTGAAGTATTTCTATTGGTTAAATTGTTTTTTCCATTTTTGTTAACAAGAGTATGAAAACCTAGAATTTTTTTTTGTACATTTAGAACAGATATTAAAAAATTGTGATTAATCGTGAGTTAACTGGTGAAGTCATGCGATTAATTACAATTACACATTTTAATCACCTGATGCCCCTAATTTTTAATAATATTTTCTTAATTTTATTCTTTTTTTTTTTAAGAAAAGATTATTAAAAATTTGGGGCGTCAGGCGATTATAATTTTTTATTGTAATTAATCGCATGACTGCACTAGTTAACTCACAATTAATCACAAATTTTATATCGTTCGAAATGTACAATGAAAAAATTCTAGGTCTTCATACTTTTGTTAACAAAAGTGGGAAAAAATGTTAAACTAATAAAAATAGTTAAAATAATTTGTGACATTTACAGCCATCAATGGCAGTGAATGAATACAAAAAAAAAGAGAGAAAAAAAAATTACAAATTCGGGGCATCAGGCGATTAAAGTTTTTAATCGTAATTAATCACATAACTTCACTAGTTACTAGTTACATTTACGATTAATCACAAATTTCATATCTGTTCTAAATGTACAATAAAACAATTGTAGGTTTTCATACTCTTGTTGACAAAAGTGAATTTTTTTTTAATAGAAATAGTTCAAAGAAATTTTTGACGTCTATAGCCGTCGATGGCAGTGAATGAGTTAACTCACTTGAATAGTTAACTCACAATTAATCACACATTTTATATCTGTTCTAAATGTACAATACATTTTTTAAAGGTTTTCATACTCTTGTTAAAAAAAAAAAAGTGGCAAAAATGTTGAACTAATAGAAACGGTTCAAATGAATTTTTGACATCTATAGCCGTCAATGGCAGTGAATGAGTTAATGTTGGTCATGATGGTAAGGTGGTACTTGGTGTAAACAACTACTGGCCAAATATGTACAGGACTGCTACATCCTGGACCACGGTGGGTCAAAAGTATTTGTATGGAAGGGGAAGAAGGCCAATAAAGCTGAGAGGCAGATGGCCATAACCAGAGCTTTGGTGAGTGACACGTATCCAGCTGTCTTGTTGTTGACCAATATAAACAGTATGGTCACATCTTCTCAATATGCGATTGGCGTGTTCAGGAGTTCATCAAGGCGAAAAACTATCCCAGCACGACAAACGTGGAGGTGATGAACGACGGCGCCGAGTCGGCTCTCTTCAAGCAGCTCTTCCAGATGTGGACAGTGAAGGAGCAGACTCAAGGCCTGGGCAAAGTGCACACAAAGGGCAAAGTTGGTGTGTAACATTGTCTGCAACATTACACAACGAGAGAATCCTAAAATAATTGTTTTCTTTACTATTTTAGCTACTGTCACTCAGGAGAAATTTGATGTCTCTCTGATGCACGAGATCCCAGAGATTGCCGCACAAGAGAGGATGGTCGACGATGGCACAGGTCAAGTGGAGGTTGGTGACAATGTGTGCTTACAGTACTCTATTTTTACCTGCATGAAAAGGAACCCAGACTGTCATGACAAGTTTACTCTATATTATTTATTTGGTTGTTACAAACATAAAGATTCATTTTTCAAAAATCATTTCCAGTTTAACTCATTCACTGTCATAAATTCATTAAAAATATATAAATATTATTCAAAAGTAGTGTGGTTCCACGCGGTCTGATACACTGTTAAGTTGTAGCCACATTAGAGAGTAGAAGGAAAAAGTCACAATCAAGTTATTTCAATAAAAGTTATTTTTTTGCAGCGTGTAGCCGCTCTTTTGAGTGATGAAAGTGCCGCGAGTAACGCGCTAATTAGCATTAGTGAGTCAGACTGGAGTAGATCATTACGATTCCTTCAACATCTTTAAATTGAAGCAAAAATCATTGTCAATCAAATCATTTTGGATCATAAATTGTTCTTAATCGAAAAAATCGATTCTGAATCGAATCACACACCCAAAAATCGGAATTGAATCGAATCGTGAGACATTCAAAGATTCCCACCCCTAATTACCCTCCCCCCCCAAAAAACAAAAAAACTATTACAGATAAGTCCTATTGTATACATCCCAATTTAACATTTAATTTTTTTTTAAATTGCATGAAATTAATGGCAATTTTCTTTTTTTTATTTTTGTTTTTGTTTTTGTTTTTGTTTTTGTTTTTATTTTTATTTTTATTTTTACTTTTACTTTTACTTTTACTTTTACTTTTATTTTATTTTTTAATTTTGCAACAATTCAAATGGAAAACCTGGTGATAATACCACGAAGAACCTATTTAAAAAAAAAAAAAAATTAAAAAAAATCCATAAAAGTGATGTCAGTATCTACTAGTCCGAGCCATGATTGAAAATGATCAAGTGACTGCAATTGCACTCAGGTTTGGCGAATTGAGAATCTGGAACTCATGCCCGTGGACCCTCAACGTCATGGTTACTTCTATGGAGGCGACTGCTACTTGGTCCTCTACACTTACATGGTGAACAACAAGCAGAGCTATCTGCTCTACAACTGGCAGGTGAGGTTCCATCACCAACTCGTCTTCGCAGGTTGAATTAATCATCGCACGCTATTTTAGGGCCGCCATGCCACACAGGATGAGATGGCAGCGTCTGCCCTTCACGCCATAGATATGGACCACATGTACGGCGGGGCGCCGGTTCAAGTGAGAGTAACCATGGGCAAAGAACCCAGACACTTTTTGACCATTTTCAAAGGCAAAATGGTCATATTTGAGGTATGAATGTGAACACATGTCTCAAAGTCAAAAATGTTCTTGACAATAATACAGTATGTTCTATGTGGCGCCACTAGTCTACACATGGTAGTCTGATTAATATTAATCCATTTCGGGGGCGGCCATTTTGCCTTGTATTGCCCCTTGGAGTCAACTGAAAATGACATCACAGTTGCTCATGGCTCAGGTGTCGACCAATCACGCCTCAGCTTGCGAACGTCACATGACCAAACTAAGAAAGCAGGGGAGCCATCATTGGTTGTTACTTGAGCAACTGTGATGCCATTTTCATTTGGCAAGTGACAAAATGGCCGCCCCCTGAGGTGGATAAAAGAAAAAGAGTGAATTTGGCAGTTTAATTAATTATTCCACAAACGCAATATTAATTAGAATACCGTGCTTAGACTTAGATATTATTGTTGAATAGAATCCCAGTGGAATTCAGTTTCTACTCTCTATAATGTATGCGACGACTTCTTTTATGTTAGGGGGGCTCATCCAGAAAAGGACTCTATGAACCAGACCCACCAGTGCGGCTGTTCCAGGTTCATGGTTATGAGCCCTCCAATACGAAAGCAATTGAGGTTCCAGCACTGGCCTTTTCACTCAACTCCAATGACGTGTTTCTGCTCAAGAGTCAGATTGGACATTATCTGTGGTGTGGAAAGGTGCGCAGCACCCCTGTAAATGTTAACAATGGTGACACCATTAGGGAACCAACGACATTTGGTATTTGTAGGGAGCAAGTGGAGATGAGCGGGACATGGCAAAGGAGATCAGCTCAGTCGTTGGACACAACTCGCATGGCCAGATTGTTGCAGAGGGTCACGAGCCTCTGGAATTCTGGGAGATGCTCGGAGGACAGGCTCCATATGCCAGTGACAAGAGGTAAAGGGGGCCTATTTTTAATCCATCTCGGGGCGGCCATTTTGCCACTTGCTGTCGGTTAAAAATGACAGCTAACAACTAATCGCGGCTAAGCTTGCGAATGTCACATGACCAAACTCAGAAAACGGCTGTTTTTTGAGTTTGGTCATGTGACATGTGCAAGTTGCCATTTTGCCACTTACTGGCATCTGAAAATGACATCACAGTTATTTTCAGTTGCCAGTAAGTGACAAAATGGCCGCCCACTGAGATGGATAGAATCGGGTAGATTTAGCTGCTTAATTGATATTCCAGAAACGCAATAGTAACCAGAACTCCATGTTTAGACTGGTGAAGGCACACAGAACAGGGCTCTGCAACCTGTGGCCCCGGAGCCACATGTGGCTCTTTAGCCCCTCTCCTGTGGCTCTCTGTGGAGCGCTAAAATTAGATTTTTATTTTTTTACACATTTTAATTTTTAGATAAAATATTCTTTGAATGAATTAAAGATTTAGATTTTTTAAAAATGAATAATTAAATATTCAAAAAAATGTCAAGAGTCCAAATTTGTAAGTTGTTAGAAAAAGAGACGAAAGGTCAATGAAAACGTTTTTAAAAATACCAAAAAATGGGCAAAAAGTGAACATAAAATGTCCAAAATGAGCAGAAAATTACCATAGATTATAATGTACTCAAAATTGCCAAAAAGTTATGCAGTTAGGCAGAAAAGAAAATGTTTTAAAAGTAAACAAAATGTCAAAAAAGAAAGAAAGAAATTACCACAAAATGTATTTGAAATTGCCCCCCAAAAAGTCTGAAAATACATTATAAAAAAGGTAGAAAAAATCATTCAAAAAGTAACTCTAAAATATCCAAAAGTTGCCATAAAATGTACACAAAATTGCCAAAAAATGTCAGAAAAAAAATATTTTTTAAAGCAGAAAAAAATATTTTTTAAAGCAGAACAAATATATATTTTTAAAGCAGAAAAAAAAGTTTAAAAAGTAACTATAAAATGTCCAAAAATAAAATAAATTCAAAAAATTGCCATAATATGTCCACAAAATTGCCCAAAATGTCAGAAAATTGATAGCTAAAAAGCAGAATGTCCCAAACTAGCCGTAAAATGTCCCAAAAATCAAGGCAAGAGGCAATAAATTACCATAATATGCCCATACTGTTTAGTTCATCACAATTTTCAAAGATTTTGCGGCTCCAGACAGATTTTTCTTTCTTTCTTAATTTGGCCAAAAATGTCTCTTTTGACAGTAAAGGTTACTGACCCCCTGACACAGAATGTGGCTCACTGTGTGTGTGACCATGCAATCGTGTATGCGTGTGTGTGTCCACAGGCTGCAGCGGACGGTTCTGGACCACGAGCCACGCCTGTTCGAATGCTCCAACAAGACGGGCCGTTTCATCGCGACCGAGGTGGCCCAGTTCACGCAGGACGACCTCAATGAAGACGATGTCATGTTACTAGACACTTGGGACCAGGTAGGGAGGGGGCATACCAAATAATCACACTATTGTCTTATTAATTATAATGCTTATTTGACCATATTAGGTGTTTCTGTGGATTGGTAAGGAGGCCAACAGACTAGAACGCAAGGAGGCCGTAATAACCAGTCAGGAGTTCCTGCGCACGCACCCGGGCGGCAGAGATCCTGACACCCCTATCCTCTTAATCAAGCAAGGGTTCGAGCCGCCCACTTTCACTGGCTGGTTCACTGCTTGGGATCCTTACAAATGGAATGTATGCGGGTTTTCACTGAAACGTGAAGTCATTGAGTAAAATGTAAATTTAAAAAAAAATTAAATACGAAAATGTGCTTATTTTTAATTGGCAGGAATGGAAAAGCTATGAGGAACTGAAGAAGGAGCTGGGGAAAGTATCATCACTTGTTGATGTTTTTAATGTATGTAGTGTGCACTCACTCAAAAGATGTTTTACTTGGCAAGTTAATAAGCTTGTTTGCCGTCACTTTGTAGGTTTACACCAGTTGTGAAAATGATGCGAGCTTTCAGTGTTTTCCTGCTGAGGTTTTAGTCAAAAAGCTTGTCAGCGAGCTGCCTAGAAATGTGGACCCCACCCAGAAAGAGGTGCGTAACTTTATTTACAGGGTGACATGAAACAAACAAATCCACTAGCAGAAAGCCACAAGTCTCCAAAATTATACACTTGTATTTTGTTGACTGTTTTTCCAGAAATATCTGACCGACTCAGACTTCTGCCACATATTTGGAATCACCAAAGACGAATTTGCAAACCTGCCAAAATGGAGGCAACTCAACTTGAAAAAAGAAAAGGGGCTTTTTTGATATTTCGTATCCATTAATATACAGCTACTGAGAACATTGCAATAAAACGTAGACTTGTAAAATGTGCACGTTTTTGTGGTAAGTGGTTTTCTACACCATATTAATCATATTTGGCTTTCTGATGGCTGCATAATATTACACTGTAAATGTTAGGCAGAGGCTAATCTGCTTGCCTTCTAGCTCTAGTTCGCCACCTGTTGGACAAATATGTTATAGCATGATCAACTAAAGCATTTTGAGTTTAAACATTTTTTTACTTAAATTTGGTTTACAAATTAACATGTTGAAATGTAATGAACATTTTGGTTTTGTCATAACACATTTTGACATGGAGGTTCTGTATTTTCTTGCCAATTAAAACAAAGCAATTCAGCTTAATCAAGTCCTTTTATTCCAAAATTTATGTTCAGTATTCACAAGCCCGTCACTTACTCTCACAGATAAACGTTTTTTTCCCTCAAAATTATTCAGATGCAAAAAATTGACTTACAAGAATATATATCTTAAATTTTTCCTGTCAAAAAAAACAAACAAATGTATGATTTGATAACTCCAGAGAAATTACAGTTGTGAGTTAGCATGTTGAAGGAAACTATTTGAAAGTCTCTAAACCGAGTACCTTAAAGCAAAAACATCCTCGGTCAGAGTTGCTAAAAACATGAACTTTTGATAGTGTAATGACAAACGAACTTGAGAGAATGCACTACACACGATGCCAGTGATTTTGTGGCAGACAGCATCAAAAACAGTCATCAGAGCTTTTGCGTGGCTCGTCAAGTATTAGGACAAAAACAATCATGTTGACTAAATATACAAAAACTAGAAATGTTCACAAAATGCATGCTCAGTGCATTCGCATCCATAAGTATAAAGATGATGTGTTCATGGAATTGCAACGTCATTTGTAAATCATATTTTTCTTTAAAATATGATCAAAATGAATCAAATTGACGTGTTATATTTGCAAAACAGTGTTTTAGATGGTATAAAGATTATCGTATGTGCCATGTGGAAATAAAACCGATCTTCATGCAAGCAACAGCTCCCAAAAAGATGTAAAAAAAAAAAAAAACACGTTTACAGCAATCAGACATGAAAAATGGACTGCAAATGTGCAACCATGCAGTCTCCCTCACTGACGTTTGGTTCCAAAGGGAAAGTTTTCAAAGCACAAACTTGTGAAAAGTGCAAATGCAGCCAATTTCCCCTCAATGATAGAAAAGGCATAAACACAATTGTTTTCCCTTTAAAGTCACTCAGTGAATAAATAGTGGTTCCCTTACTTGTAGAACTGGACTAAGCAAAAAAAAAAAAATCACCAAATACAAGCATCTCGGCCGGGTCTCCCAAAAACAAGCCCGAACTGCAGCCGTATTGCAGACAAGTCAGAGTACTTACGGGGCTTGATCTAGTTTCACTGTATACAAATAAATTTTTATTTCTTGTTTAGGCCGCAGCTAACAAACATTTTGTGAAAAAGTATATAGTAAAAAAGTAAAAGATATGAGAGAAGAAGATGAAGTATCAGCTCGTGAACCACCTGAGACTGGTAGCATTGAAAAAGGAGAATCAATTAAGACACAACGCAGTTATCCCCGTCAGGAGGCAACTCCAAAGGCGCGTCCGGCACGTCACGCTGCTCGGGGGTCTCGGCAGACGCGTCCTCGTACGTACTCGCCGTGTCCGAGTCGCTCTTGTCCGGGGACGGGTCTTGCCCGCCTTCGCTGCCGCTTTCGTAAGGCCTCCGGTGCACCCCGTCCTCACCGAGCGGGTCGTCCAGTGACAGGGAGGGGGCGCTGTTGGCCACCCACTTGACGTTGGTCACGACGGTGCCTTCACCTCCCTTCAGACATACGTCGTCCTCCGACGCAGCGGCCGCTTCGCTGGCAAAGGTGGATTGAGTGGCTTCCTTGGTGGGATCGTTCATTTGGTATCCTGGTGTCTCTGCGTCCACTTCAGTTTCATTTGTGTCCTCAGATTCATGGAGAGAGAGATTTTTTTCCTGTGAAGAGAAAGCAAAATGTCAACAACCAGTTACCGGCATACTTGGACTCTTTTCTTTCTTGTATATATATTTTTTTGTTGTTGTTGTAATTATTCAACAAAACATTTTACTTAGGGTTAGGATTCACACATTAAGCATGGAAGAATGTTTTATTAATGAACAATAAGCCTTAATATTTTATTTCAGTGCTGTTCAAACATGAAACAAATCGCAACCTGTTTGCTAAATGCAGTGGCTCAGTTATAAGCCTGAATTTTCAGATAAATAAATACATTTTCGACAAATACAAATTTTACAGTGTACATGTACAAGTTTACTGATTAGTATTTTCTAAATTTGAGTTAAAAAAAATTCGCAATAATCAATTCATAGATTTGTATCGGGTTTAATCGGTATCGAATCTTGACCTATGAATCGTGATACGAATCGAAAGGTACTAGACAATTCACACCCCTAATTATATGTATATATACATATAATATATATTATATATATATATATATATATATATATATATATATATACATATATATATATAAATAATATATATAATATAATATATATAAATAATATATATAATATAATATATATAAATAATATATATATAAATATATATAAAATATATATAATATATATATATATATTTTATAAAAATAAATAAAGGGTGTCTGGCGGTTACATTTTTTAATCGTAATTAATTGCATGACTTCAATAGTTAATTCACGATTAATTGCAAATTTTCTGTTCTAAATGTACAATTTTTTTCTCTCAAAATTGTCATACTTTAGTTAACAAAAGTGAAGAAAAAATTTAAATTAATAGAAATATGGCTGCATCTTTTAGTCATTGATACAGTAATTTCATAATTCATTAAATTGAGTTAAAAAAGATGTACTGCACTGTAAAAAAATGAGTGTGATATTAATTTGTGTTTAGGTCATTTTTCTGCCACTAGATAGCATAATTGCATTTGTAAAACATTGGTGACAGCTCAGCGCATTTTTTTTTCTTCATATCAAGCTTTCTAATCTTTAACATGACGTAACTTGTGAAATTCTGCACATTTTTTAAATGGTAAAATACAACTTGACGCCAGTCTCCACAAATATAAGTATTATTATTAAATTTATTATTTAAAAAATTGTGTTGATTAAGGAACTTTAAATTAACTCCAAATTAACTAATTATGACACCCTCCAGTATTTTCGTAACCATCTCAAGTTTCCTTTCAAATATCACATGACCTCTTTTAATGTCTCCACTTCCTGCATTAGCGAGTGGACCAAACGCTCCAGTTTCCTATTGGCCTCCCGCTCTCGCGCCAGCTCCTGAAAGCAAATGGGCATATTTAATTTTTTTCTCACAAAGTCAACTCTTGACTATCAACTACCACATATTTGCACCATGTACCGCATTAGCCTGTCCGGCTTCCCTCTGGGTTTCGGCCAGCAGCTCCTCCACACCTTCCAGCGTGTCCTGCAGGACGTCCACCTGGAACAACAGAGCCTCGCGTTCCACCTCCAACCCACGCAGCTCGTGCAGCGCCTCGTCGTAGCTGGCCTGCAGCTCCAGCTACGACGGCGGACAGAAACAAAATCAGCGTGGGCTGCACTCACGTGGCGGCGTGTGGGCGCGAGTGTGCGCTTAACAAGCTCACAAGAAGAAGCCTCATCAGAGACATTATAGAAATAACAACAAAGATAGTCACCATTTCTGGGAGTCCTATTGAGAGGTCCTGGTCCGACTGCTGAAAGAAAAACATTTTAAGTAAATGTTAGTTAGAATATATGCAATAGGAATTACAGTAATCCAGTCCTCAAACAGAAAAAAGGCATCTATACTAATTAAATGGTCTTCCACTAGATGGCACTACAGAAGGTACAAATAACAAAAAAACGGCACAATTTATTTTGTTCTAGTGTCGAATATGTGCCTTGGGTCAATAAAGGTCGAGGAAAAACAGCATTAGGCTGAAAAGGTGTTCCCAACTAAATGGTCAACAGGGCGTGTTAAAGTTTTCAGAACTGTGGCCACAAAATCAAATCCAAACTATAAACATTCCCTTTGTCCACATTTTTAAAACAGGGGCGATTGTTGACCCCCTTGAGTTTGGGAAGGGGGGGATCACATTGAACCAGGTCAAGTCACTAGGGAGGTTGCTCCTGAACAGCAATGTTCTTTCAGCCAGGAACTGTCAGATGCTCAATGCATTGACTAAACCAAACACAAGATATTTTGTTGGTTGATCATCTGGGCCACACGGAAGGGGAAACCTCATAGTTTAAGTGTGAATATAATATATATACAAGTCCTGGAACTTTTATGACACCTCGCTCAGCTCTGCGCTCACAAACTCCAAATGAGTGACGCTTATCTCGATTATACGGATTTGTTTGAGGCCAGTACAACGATTCGTTGCTCTCCTTACCTGGCTGTCAGGCCTCCTCTTCAAGGTCCCCGGTCGGCTGTCGCTTCGTGTCAGACGCCTGGATGAGCTCTCAGCCTGGTGAGCGCACACACACACACGCACGCACGCACAGCGCTTAGCATCTGAGCATTAGTCAACACGGCAGCACAGCTAGCTGGTATGAGGAAGTAGGTTGAAACCGATACGTTCTCGCTCACGGAAGACGTCATTTACAACTGAAATAATGCTCAGTTTGTCGCTGATCACATCACGTGACGTTGAACTATATCAAGAAACCAAACGACACATTCGAGTTGCATTCTAAGCACACACAAAAAAAGCCGCTGACTCTTTCTCTCCGCTCACCTCCTTTATGATGCTACGGAGTGATTCATCCTCGCTACGCGAGTACGTCCGTTTTTTTGGAGACCCATTGTTGTCCACAGTGACTGAAAGCATTTTTTTTTGTTTTGTTATAAGTGGTGTTTATGTAAGACAGACACCTCCGAGCTCGGTCGGTGCGAGTTTCTCCTACGCAACAGTAAGAAGACAGTCAGCGGTGCTAAGTAAGTAACAGTGCAATGACAAAGCCCAGCCCAGTTACGTACGGAGAGCCGCCAGGGACAATCTGACGCCTACGAACTTCATAACATGTTTTTTTTTAATGACTTTTTATTAAACAGTTTTGAAACAGACAAAGTTAATAATAGAGAGAAACCAAAAAACAAAGAGAATACAGGAGTAATTAATACAAACACAAAAAAAAGAGTGGTGTCCGTTTCAAAAACTTAAAACAATGGTTTTGAATGACTAACTTTGGATTTGTGTACGAGTATATGAAATTTCGCCAAAATAATTATCCAACGTATAAGAAACACCCCCCCCCCCCCCAAAAAAAAGTGTTTACTATAGTCATTAGAAATTTTAATGACTAAAATCAAAGTCAATATGATCAAATAATAAATCAAGACACATCTTTCCAGAATTTGTTGGTATAAGGACAATGCCAAAATAAGCTGATTATTGTTTCAGGGAGCATCTAACAGAATGAATAATCAACACAAATGTCTTTCTCGAATCTAACAAGTTACTTTTTAATATGAATAATTTTTAAAATTAAAATGTTTATTTACTTTATTGGTGAAAGGATAGTTGTATGGAAGAGACCAGATGTTTTCCCAGTGTTAATTGTCAACAAAACTATACAGAGAAACCAGCTGTAGAAATATCTCTTTGAAACAATATTTTTTATTTTTTTTCATCAAAGAAGTAATTAGACAAATGTTGCCTTATTGAAGTCGTCTTGGGGTCCAAATTAAGCAAACAGGCTGTTCTTTCCACCACTTTCAAAAATAGCAAAATAGCAAAATTCTATAAGGAATACCATCCATAACTACAATGAACTCCTTCGGAGTAACAGGTAGATTAAATTTGTTCAAAAGTTCTAAATTGTTTAAAAGTAAACCTTCATTATTGAGTAATTGGCTAACCAGAATTATATTTATTCAAAACCAATTTGGAAATAATAAAGATCTGTTCTTATATAAGATATAAAAGCTATTCTAAATAAAGCATTTATGGTGGTAAATTGTGCTTATAAATCAAAGACCAAGCCAACAGCATTAACCTCAAGACTGTTCTAGCTATTCAATTCTGAACATCCAGGCATTTTTTTTTAATATTTCCACAATGTAACGCTTCCATGGTGACAACAAATGGCGTATTGCATATTGCATTTGCCAAAGACTAGCATACACACCAGGCAGATTCATGTTATATTAGTCAAACGACTTTTCTTCACATTTAGAAATCAAAATAATCCTCACAAACCCAATTACAGCGATCCAAAGTCCAATGCCAATGACCGGCCTAATTTATCGAACACAGCAACAGGGGCACAAGCCTCTAAATTGCCCATAGGTGTGAACGTGAGTGCGAAGGTTGTTTGTTTGTATGGGCCCTGCGATTAATGACAAGTCCAGGGATGCATCCCGCCTCTTGCCCAAATTACACATGACCCTAATGAGAACAATACGGATGGATTAATGTTGATATTATTATTATCCACGTGCTCTACTTTGTTTTGGGAGTTATCATATGATGATCCCCATTTTGAAATGAGGTCTCGAGTGAAAGAAAAAAAGAAGAGATGTCACCTGAAAAACTGAAACAAATCAGTTGAAATTATTATTATTATTATTATTTTTATAACTGCGAAGTGGGCAAAGTTTCATCTAGAACCGTAGAAACACAAGGTAAAAATAGCACCAGTCCAATCTGGTGTGTTATCTGGTTAAATTTGACGGAGATACAGAATCAAATTACATTGGCACCTATCACTCAACTGGGATTACATAATGATGATTCATTTTAATAATGCATGGCTTCTCATGAGCTATCCCTATAGTAACCCATCATAAAACTGTAGTGAAGGAGTGGCACACAAACACATACATGCTAATAAAAACAGCCTCATTATATAATAATATTCAAATAAAAAATAAGTAACTACTTACTGAAAGGGCAATTTTATTATTTTTCAGCAGCAATCTGGCACCTCAGTTGGAAGCATACTCTTCTGTGACTTGACTCCTGGCTTCATCACTTCATATTTCAATAAATGTAAATTATTGGGTTGGCTTGAATTCCAGAAGAAATATTAAAAGTCTATTCTATGACAAGAAGTTGTTTTGCATGAATGGCGTTGGTGTTCCTATTTGTGAAAATATTGAGTCAAATGAGTGAGTGACCTACCAGCACAGAAAATCTGTATTCTGAAAGTGAAGGCACGTCATTCTTTTCCCCCAGTAGATGTCACTAGTGGGTCAATGATGCCACATGCACTGAAGGCAAAACCGGTCAGCATGTATTGGAAGCATCTTCCACATTTAGTAACTTTTAGGATGCTCGATTTAAAACAAATCCCGACATTTCATGCACGTATTGAGCTCTTGCGTCCAAAGTTTATGAGACTGAATGGGAATGAAAATTGGATAAATAAATAATTGACCCTTAGAAATGTTTAGTATGGACCTATTAAAGTATTAACCATTGTTTTATTTTATTTTTTATTTTTTGTGTGTGCCAATTAAAAAATATATATTATCATTGTGAATGAACATGTTAACTGAGCCAGCATCATTTTGACTCCTCATCTGACAAAGATATGAATCTGATCATTCGTTTGGCTGCAAGGAGATAAACTTAAAATTAATAAAAAAATTATTTGATTATTTGCTCAGAAGACCATAGAGAGACTTACTGGAACACGTGATAAAACAAAGAGTGAGAACAATTTTTCATACCTTGTTTAAAAAAAAACACGACATATATATGACACGATTATATATAATAATTCTGTCTAATAAGAGACCTTGCACCCTCCGCTCTGTCCCTCTTGACTTGGTGACAGACCTAAAAGCCTTTTGTTGCCATCTTAGCCAATGGAGACGGATGACGACAGCGGGCAGCTGAGATATATAAAGAGCACCCTTTTTGACCGCACTTGCACATTTTCCAGTGACACTTCTGCACACTCACACACCTCCATGGACTGAAACTAGTACAGACGACGCCAAAAACAACCATCATACTACACGTGATCGGGCTATACGTTCATCAGATTGAGATTTGCTCAACTTGCAATAAAGACAAACTGGAACGCACTTCTTTTTTTTTTTGGTTCTCTCCGCACTGCAAAAGGCAACTTCTTGGTGTTGGATTAGATGCCACTCTGTTATAAGGACAGGAGCGACGCACAGCCAAGAGAGGGGATTTAACTGGTAACGTGAGTTAAACAACAAAAGGAAACAAGCAAAAAAAAAAAAGTTGCATTGCCTTGGTGTCCACGCATCGTCATGTCGAGGTATAACTTCTTATTGTGCTTGATGGTGCTCATTTCCCTGGGACAGTCGGGGAGCGATGAGCCCAATCTTCTGCTGCCTCCCGCCAGCGAGACGCCCACGGATGCCGGCCTGTCGCTCCTGGACGAGGACGCCGGTTCCCACGAGTGCTCCGCCTGCGTTTGGAGGGAACAAAGCAAAGTGCTGAGGCTGGAGACCATCAAGTCGCAGATCTTGAGCAAGCTGCGTCTGAAGCAGGCGCCCAACATCAGCCGCGAGGTGGTCAACCAACTGCTGCCGAAAGCGCCCCCGCTCCAGCAGCTCCTGGACCATCACGACTTCCAGGGAGACGCGTCCTCCCAGGACGAGTTTATGGAGGAGGATGAGTACCACGCTACCACCGAGTCCGTCATCACCATGGCTTCTGAGCGTGAGTAATACAATACTTGACGACTTCCGACACGCGCCGTGCGTAATTACGCAACCGAGCTAACTTGAGTTTCTGTGCCTCATGACACAGAGTGACACTTAGCCCCCCCCCCTTCTTTTTTTTTACTGCATTCAAATAGACTTTGGCTAATTGGCTCAATCAGCTGTTGGTGGCAGCTGTCAAAAAGGGATTAGGTGCGAAGCTGATAAATCAATATTCAGCCATCCTGATGACCCTAATTGTCACTGTGAAGCAGAAGGCAGCTTCAACATGGCCTGATGGACTTTTTGTTTCCACGGTGCAAACAATCACTCTGCTAATAATGATGATGATGATGATGATGATAATGATGGTGGTGATGATGATGGTCCACCTGGTGTGTGCGTGTGCGCGCGCGTGTGTGTGTGTTTGCAGCAGGCAGCTGCTCTCTTGAGTCCACCTCCTGCTGCTGTCAGCGTGTGGAAAGCTTCCCTCTTGTTTCACCTCGTTTATGTGCGCGAGCGCATGACAAAGCAGCCCGAATGTCAAGTGCATTATTAATGATAACGGGCAGTTATGACGACGCAGCGAGCGGACTAACAATTTGCTGGCCCTCTTCTCGTTTGCCATAAATCCGATGATAAACCGCAGGGAGCCCCCTAGGAGACATTTGATAAAATTACTGTTGAACCCTGGCAGCTGTGCTCTATCGCTCTTTTATAGGAGCCTCTACCGGTCTCCCTGCTGTTCATCGCAGTGAGAAAAAGTGTGTCCAAAAAGCTGCCATTGTTCCCCTCGTGCAGCGGGCCCCCCCTCGGCCGCACTTGCCTTTTTAAATGCGAAGTTTATAGGCACAGCTCGTTTTTTTCCACCGCGGGTACACAAAGACGGAGAAGCACTCGGGGTCGAGGGGAGTGTGTGACCTTTTCCTGCAGGATCGTGGGGTTCAACAACATTTACACACGTAATATATTCTGCACAAGGCGGATAAAACACGCCCCAAATAATCAGCTCGTACAAGCCGCTGAACAAAGATGGCCCATGTGTGCCTCATGTGCTCCAAATGTCGGTTATACTGCATTTTCTCATACTTTAATTTTACTTGTCGATCTATATCTATCTATCTATCTATCTATCTATCTATCTATCTATCTATCTATCTATCTATCTATCTATCTATCTATCTATCTATCTATCTATCTATCTATCTATCTATCTATCTATCTATCTATCTATCTATCTATCTATCTATCTATCTATCCAACCTCTTATCTTGTCTATTTGCACTCCTCACTGTCTATTTGTATCACTTGCTCTCTTCCTCCATCTCAGTCTTTCTCCATCCTCTCTCTATCTCTGTCTTCCTTTCTCTGTTCTTTCTATCTTTATTTTTCTTGTTCCATCTCTCTCTCTCTCTCACTCTCCCCTCTCTTTCTCAATCTCTCTCCTTCACAGTGCTCTTGTCAAAGTCCTTCAAAATTCTAACTCACAACCCTAATAAATTATTTAGGTAGTTTAGTCATTTAAAAAAAATCGAATTAACTTTTATCAAATTTGTTTTCAGTTTTTCCACAATGGCTAAATCACATTTCGCGAAGCCTCCACCAATTTTCTCAAAACCTTAAATACAAATGCAAAAATTTAAACTCTATTCACAGAACCGCTAACTTTCTTTCATAGTCGAACTATCACATCAAAAATAGTTTTCCCGTGTTCAAAACCAAACAATGTGTTCAGATCATACGCACAGGAAGTTTCATATTCAAGGTCGAGCATTCGTTAGACACGAGAATAATTCAGGACACAGCATCTTGAGCATGTAATTCACAGAAAATGTTTATCGTACATGCATTTAGCAAAAAAAAACCTATCATAGCCAAAGTTTCATCTACAATCAGTGCTTTCATAAAAAATAAAAATAAAATAATATATATATATATATTTTTTTACTGCATAGTCAAAGTCACTGCGATTCTCCCAACATATTGTCTTTGTAAGGGTCAAGCCAGAGGACATCATCCCCAGCACAGAAAATATTTCAGTCACCTGCGTCTGTCATTGTCAAAGACATGGTGTACAACATTTTTTTCACATTTCATCAGTGGTGATTGTTCTTGGTCATCCTCGGCCTCTTCCTTTTCCGTCCTCGTCCTTGCCCACCCTGTGTCATACGAACTCCTCCGCTTCTCTCTATGTTTCTATCCTATTATAGACGGTAGCACACATGCCATGTATGCGCTCTAAAATGGATTTTCTCCTTCCCAATTGGTCTGATCACATCATTAGAAACGTGTGTTGAAGTCTCACAGCTGTGAGGGATTTGTCCACATTTACCCACCCGTGTTTACAATTTTGCAGCATAGGTGTATAGCAGGGTGAAACGTATTTAGTGGCTGACTTTCAGATAATGGATGGATGAATGTGTTCTGCAAGAAGAGATACCTTTTGCCATTTCAGTCTAAGTACCTGACCAGTGATTAAGGTTGGGCCAAAAGAAAAGAAGAATTTGGTTCAAAGAATGGGGTATAAGGCTCTATATTTGATCGTAAAAATTGGCGTATCCTGACATTCATGTCAATGCAAGCATCAATGTGCTTGTTTGAGAATTTGATGTATCTCTCTGTGCCATGGTCTTCCGGCATACCAATCGCTGACAATATGGTGGCTGAAAGTAGGCTATACTTTACACCTGCTGGAACCATGTCTAAATGTTCGCGCAGGTAGTGTAACGCGATTTTGGTGAATTTGATTGAGGCGCAGGCAGATTGTGAGCTCTGCGGACATGTAGTGAATGCCATCATATTTCCTTTTTATGAATTGTGAATTGAACACTCTGAATCGTTGCAGAAATCAATTATTATTATTATTATTATATTCAGATATATTTTAAAATCAGCTCTTCCTAAATGTACTCCACTGCACTGGCAAAAATACTAATACTTAGTCTAGCCCACCCCTGCGCAGATTTACACTGCAACTTGCACCAGGCATGAAAATACTGTAGAGGCCTCTAGTGTTTTAGCAATTATTAAAAACTGTAAATCAAGTGTAGTGATTCACTAACCTGACCTCCATGCAGGCACCGTGCATTCCGTTCGCACTTGGTGAGAGTGCAATCATAATCATTACATTCAAATAATTAATTTAATTACTTTCTGGTTCAACTTTTCATGATCATAATCACCTTTCTCCAATGATTGAGAGAAGATGGTGGTTCCTTATAAAGAGTTGTACTTTGTGTAATACAGTAATTTGCTAACGCAATCAAGTCAAGGCAAATAGATTTATGAGCATAATTAAACACAACAGTTAGCAAGCAAAATTCTGTGCATAAACAATAATAAGAAGGAAACTAACTCCAACATCAACTCTACAGAAAGACAAGCAAAATGTCATGTAATCAAAGACTGTGGCCCTTATGTTGAGGCAACAAATTCGTTTTTTCTTTAACCCTTTTTCTTCACTTTTCAGTAGATATGCACGATGCAATTATTTGCGCGCGAGTGTGACGTCTCTGCTCTATCTGTCATGTTTCAGCACTTCTGTTTCATGTCAGCTGCAGTTTTCATCATCCTCGTACCACCTGCCCCCCATTTACCTCCTCTACCCCCCCCCCCATGGTACCCGTGGAAGAGTTGAGAGGAAAGCGTGCATCTTTTTTTCTCCGCCTGTGGCGCCTTAGCGGGGACCCACGGGATTAGAAGTGCCTTCCTTTTCTGTCTTTCTGTGATAGAAGAAGGACTTCAAACAGTATACTGTTCCACGCGCACGTCAAACCCAATCACCCTTTCACGGTCATGCTCGCTGCCTTTGATGGCCGTGTGGGTTCACACGGTACATACTGAACTGGACCTGTGCCAGAGTTGCTTCTTAGTATTCACTCAAGGTACGTGTGGGTGCCGCAGTGGGGGTTTACAGGGTCCATGCTTTGGAGTGGATAATTACTATGAAATTTCATGGAAAAGTACAGCTATTTATATCATGGTACGACACTTAATGTACTAAAACATCCACCTCCATACAGTATGTTCTGGAGGTAACCCAGGTTTTTATTTCATGACTAACCAATGATGGGTAGAGCAGTTCAAAGGGGTTGTGCAGGTCTTTATTAGTAATGCTTATGTTTTGAGGTTAATTATGTAAGTTGGCACCAAAGGGATTTTGCTTGAGGGGAAGTTGGGATTTGATACCATTAGATTGTTATTTATATTGTGGACTAGCAAAAGTTGACACATTGAAAAAGTTGCACTATTAATGGTACTGTGGCTTGTCACTGGGGTGGTTAATAAAAATCGCAGCATGATTCTCGTCTTTTTGACTCTTAAGCACCACCACAATGGATTTCAAATGAAACAAGCAAAATTTGTTTTGGGTGAACATTGTAGGAATTACAACTGTTTGTTTATATGCCTCCCGCTTTTAACAGGACAAAAGTAATGGGACAAATTAACAATCATAAATCAAACTTTGACTTTTTAGCACTTGGTTGCCGATCCTTTGCAGTCATTTACAGCTTGAAGTCTGGAATTTGTAGACATCACCAGATGCTGCATTTCATCCTTGGTAATGCTTTGCTAGGCCTTTACTGCAACGGTCCTCAGTTCCTACTTGTTCTTGTGGATGCGTGTTCAATCGGATTCAGGTCAGGTGATTGATCCGGCCATTTCAGAATATTTCCACTTCTAATTCTTTGGTTGCTTCCGCGATATCATTGTCCATCTGCACTGTGAAGCGCCATTTAATGAGTTCTGAAGCATTTGGCTGAATATGAGCCGAAAACATTACCCGAAAGCCTTTTGTCAGCAGTCACATCATCAATACATAAAAGAGAGGCAATTGCATTGGCAGCCATCTTGTTTGTTTCATTTCAAATCCATTGTGGTGGTGTTTAGAAGAACAAAGATTAAAAATTATGTCAATATCACAATATTTATGGATCTGACTGTACTTTTGCAAACTTTCTTTTTAACACACCTGAACGTCAACGATCCTGGAAAATGTATGACATCGTGCAACCTTGACTTTACGCTCTAAATAAACAGTTGGGTCAAAAGTAACCCAATTATGGATAAAAAATTGACTTTATTTTCGGTTGTTTTATACAAAATTACCCTTTTTTTTTATCCAAGTAAAGGATCTGACCAATATTTATGAGTTGTTTTACACTAAAAGACCAATTTCTTGACTCAAAGTTGGGTCAAACAGGCCCAAGTAGAGGATCAGTCCTTTTTTGACTTGAGTAATTTTTAACCCAACTGTTTTTAGAGTGTAAAGGGAGAGAAGTGGACTAGGAGAGCACATAGAGCCAAATAAAACGTTTTGTAACTGGTGCATCATATTTGTGGAAAATATTTCAGTTGCTGTACAAATTCTAAAGTTTCTAAAACATTTGAGAGTGTTTCTTATACTCGGGAATCCAGCACAGCGCTACCAATTTGTGAATCTCCAGAGGATCCGAAAATGATTAAATTGGACAGTGTACAAGAGAAAAGACATTTATATTGAACGTGACATTGTTTGGATTTTCGCACTTTCCCATCGTCAAGTAATTGTATATCCACGTGCCCGGCATGTCAAATTAGAGGCAGCACTTATGTAGCCCACTACAGGTGCAAGCATCTGTACATAAAATACATAGAAATACATTAACAACTGGTGTCAACACACATGGACGCTAGAGCACACGCGCGCGCACCAACGCACACAGTCGCACACACACTCAAGAGAAAAGTTCTCCTATTGACAAAAAGGGTCACAGAGTTCACAGCTATGTGATATATTGAAGTGGAGACTATTAACCTCATCAGGTCTCTTTCTTTGGCAGCAAAGACGAACCGGTAGTAACTTGAACACTTATCCCCCACCACACACACATCCACCAACCACTCCCACAAAAAAAACAAGTCTTTTATAGTGTTGACCCTATAAAAGGGTCATTTCCTGAAGGTGCAGGAACCATAAAAATTAAGAGGGAGAGCGCTAAAAGGACAGAGCAGAAGAAGCCGGACTCTGTGTCTTCAACTCTCCGGTCGCTATTTGCGGCAAGTCGGTGACTATGTGAGGTTTTTATAGATTTATTTATTCCACGGAGGTCTCAGTTTGACGATGACACTTGTTCGCCTTGTGTTGTGGCCGCAATCAATGGCGGGACTGCAAGGGGAAGATTGCTGTTGAATTGTTTGGCCACCGGGGCACGACCGGTTTGTTTAAAAAGAAGTAAAAAGTCAAGAATGGTCTGCTGGACTGTTGAAATTGCACAACATACTGTCAACTTTATGGCTAATAAAATGACAAAGGGACCAAAGTCTATTAATACAAGGACAAAATTTCCCCAGGACCTCTGGAATCTCGCTCCCTCCACCCTCTTTCCTCTATTCCCACGCTCCTCTGAACCAGTCTCTATATGCCGCTTTCTCCTGCTATATTTGCAAAATTGTTTTGGCATTTAAGGCTTAATTTACCAAAATATTACAAAGGGAAGTCAGCCCCAAAATTTCTTTACAATAATGTTCTATTCAGCCCTTACTAGTCTAAAGACAGTATTCTGATTAATCTTATATTTGTGGAATAAGAATTAAGTAGCAAAATCCACCTGCTTTTTATCCATCACAAGGGGCGGCCATTTTGCCACTTGCTGTCAACTGAAAATGGTCTCACAGTTGCTCAGGATTCAGGCAATGGCCAATCATGGCTCAGTTTATGAAGGTCACATGACCAAACTCAGAAAACAGGTCAGCCCTGGTTGGCCGTTACCTGAGTCCTGAGCAACTGTGATGTCATGTTCAGAGGACAGCAAAAGGCAAAATGGCCGCCCCCTATCATGTATTAAAACAGCTGGATTTTGCTGCTTAATTTATATTCCACAAGCACAATATTAATCAAAATGTCGTGTTTAGACAAGTGGGGTTGCATAGAATTTTTTTCTAGAGAAAATTGTTGAGTAAAAATTCAAATAATAGGTTAAAAAAATTGTTAATATTGCGTTAGTGGAACATGAGTTAAGCAGCAAAATCCAGCAGTTTTTATCAATATCAGAAGGCGGCCATTTTGCCACTTGTTGTCTCGTGAAAATGACAACACAGTTACTCGGGTCTCAGGTAACAACCAATCCCAGCTCAGCTTCAGAAAACAGGTGAGCTGTGATTGGCCGTTGCCTGAGCCTGGAGCAACTGTGATGTCATGTTCATTCGATCGCAAGTGGCAAAATGGCCGCCCCCAGAGATGGATAAAAACGGCTGCATTTTGCTTCATAACTCATATTCCACAAATACAATATTAATCAGGATGTTTAGACTACTGAGGTCACATATAACATATTATTGTCAAGAAATGTTTAAGGTTGACTTTCCTTTTAATAATAATTAGGAAATATTCGCAAGTACATTTTTGTGTAGCTGAGAAGGAACGTACAAAAGCTTCACTGGCTTGTGCTCTTCAACTCCTCTGTGAAAGATTTGGGGGAGTGTGCAATGGAGTTAGGTGCATCTTGACTCATGCTGTGCGTACGAAAGGGGGTGGAGGAATGAAGGCAGTGAGCCCGCGGGGAGCAGCGAGCAGCCCAGCTCTATCCTAAAGGGACAGAAATCATGGAAGGGTTTTATAGGTACACTTAAAAAGACTCAAAACAGATGTTTCGTTTCACTAATAAAGGAAATAATTACTTCGGAGCAGTAATTAAGCCCTGTGTAGGGACACGGCTTGGGGGAGGGGGGTGGGGGGGTTGAGTGAGAAGATCATTGAGGGATTATTGTTGATGGATGCGTTCAGCCTCTGTGTGGTCGTATAGGCAAGACATCAGTTTATGGTAGAATCCATTAAAACTAAGAGGCGTTTAAGCGGGCGAAATGCAGTGTGGGCATAATGTTGGATCCTGCGAGGGGAGGGTGCAAATGTGTTGGAAGGAAGCACAATTAACGGCAGATTACCTCATTTTTATACCATGAAAATTTAATTAGCTCCATTCCAGCAGCAAAGGGGAGCAAGCCTTTTGCTGTATTTATCGCCGCATCACCCCGTGAGCTCCATTATCAACGTTATGGAGATGCATGGGCCAATTATGCTTTAGGGAGTTGAGCTTATAAAATGTAAAGTACACTAAAGCATGTAAAGGGAATGCCTGTGTGCTGTATCGATATCTTCAACCAATAGTAGAGACAGAAAATTCAATAAGGCGTTAAAAGGTTTACAATTCACTTTCAACTCGAGTTGTCAGTGCACATGTCCACCAGCTGTTTTTTTTTTTATTATGACATTTTTTACAATGGCGTACAATGGCAAGGTCATGCATATGAATGTAAATGTGTTTCCATTTTTAAAAAAAGTAATGACAGCCCACTCTACTTAATGAGGCAGCCTACTAATAAACAACTGTACCATTGAAGAATGCACTACATGTAGTTGTCATTGAGTCAAAAGAACCAAATAGAGACAACATCAAACAAATGAAAACCTCGTTTAATTTCACCCATACCAATTTATAAATATAAAATGGTATATTGAATTATTGATTTATTTTCTTTACTATGTGCCTGTAGCAGCCCTTGCAGTGTTAAAAAAAATGTTGTAGTATTGCACAAGTGGTAGTGAGTAAAACATTTAAAAATGATTTGTAAAGCAACTTAACATGATATGTATGAAGTATATTGGTCATTGTCATACAATTTGGTTATTAACAACATTTTCTTCCCCTTATTTATCAAAAATAAATAAATCCCACCTTTGTTTTATGTGCGGTAATGTCTCAGAGGCTCAAACAGCCTTCATTAAAGTTCTGTTTTCAAAAACTAAAAAAAACTAAAACAAATTTTATGGCAGGCCAATGCAAATGTATCCGAAATCTGAGTCTGAATAAGACTATTTGTAAAAGAAATCTGAAGACACTAAGATGCATTTGCATTAGTTTTTAATGAAAATAAAAATAAACGTAAGTACCATCAACAAAAGTGAAATTTAGGACACATAATGGTAAAGATTTTTTGGGGGCACTATAAGTGTGAAAAATATTGCTATACTGGGGTATCAGACTAATCTTTGTTGCGGGCCACTTCCCTCAGGGCCGTTATGACAGTGGAACCAAATATTGTAAATGTTAAATTGTCTCATCGCATTGTTATATAAACACAAGGAAAATAGTTTGTTTAAGTATTATTCAAGTTGCTGTAAAAAGTGTAATAAAAAATCTTAACAAAAACTCAACATTGCTTTTTTGGGCCATATAAAATGATGTGGCGGGATGCATCTGGCCCCCGGGCCTTGAGTTTGACACCTGTGCTTTAGAAGATTTTTTTTTTTTAATAGAAACAAAGAATACCTTTTGAATGATAACTGATGATGATGATTCAAGTCACAATTTGGTAGTTTTTAGATATATTTTTTTATACAAATGGTCAGTCCACACATGTGAGTGTTATTTATTTATTTTTACAAATAATGGATCGATCTAAAGTGTTGGAAATGGCTTACTCTATTTGATTATGCAATGTTCACTGTTGAACAAATATGCAATTTTTAGCGTCTCCTGAAAAGTGATCATTTTGGAGGTACACGATTTCAGCCTGACGGCAGTGATATGAATGTTACCCATATATACATTTAGGCCCCAAAACTTTCATGCCTTGGCAAAATTTTGAGTTATCATGATTTTTTTTCATAATATCTTTTATCAGGACATTAGTCAACAAAGTGACAAATGAATTTTCGGCACAACAGTCCATGTCCCAAATTTCCAATGTGATTAGAAAGCTCACAAGTTATGAATCTTCTTTGAAAGTAGTCATTTTGCAATACTCCCAGGAACAGACATGAATTCCCAAAAACCTCAAATCCTGATTTGTATTCACTTCATGTAATTTGGTGGAGCCCGTGCACTTGCAAAGCATGCAAAATTGGACCCCCCCCCCCCCCAAAAAAAAAAAAAAAAGAACAGCATTTGTCCTTCCTTACTGTAAATGGGGCTTCTGTGGTACGTACATATAAAAAGTTTGGGAAACAGAGCAGTGACCTGACATTAACGCCTCACACCCAAACACAGGCGGTGAGAGTATAGTGTGCTTTCTGCTGTCCAGCTGGCCACCTTATTTCAGTTCACTGCACTCTTCACCCCCCACCCCCCCAAAAAAAAAAAAATCATCCCTCCATCCCCCCTGAAGTCGTGCCGGAGATGCCCCGGTGCCTTAAAATGAAAGCACATCTCAAACAGGCTTAAAAACTTAGCTAAAACTAGTGCTTTGACTCAGTTTGTATTCAGCTATAGTGTAATGTTGTGTGTTCGTGTGTTGTTTGTGTTGTTCTCTGTGTGTTTGTGTGCACTCAGCTAGAACAGGGAGCATTAGGAGGTGTCTTTTGTTGCTCCTGGGGGGCTACTGTGCTCAGTCCTAATAGGAGTCTTGTGCCTGCCGTTGTCCCAAGGGAGGGCTTCTGAATGAGGGGGTCTAACTTCACACTCCCACCACACTCACCCCCCCCCCCCCCACCCGCAACCTCCACTCCGCGGCTCAAGCTCGGCCTACCCCCACCACCTTCTCCCCGTCCCTTGGGACTGGCCGAGAGACAAAGAGGGAGTGGGGCTGTGGTGGGATGGGATGTTTTGGAGTGGGGGGGTACACCATGGCCCCTGTCTTATTAGAAGGGTCGTGAACGTGTCACGATGATTAATATGCCGAGGTGCGCGGGGATACCCTAGAGTCACATTTATTCAACATGACGGCTGCCAAACACACACTCGCCACAAAATGGCACATTTGCATTTCCCATTAAGGAAAGAAAATATAGATATATATATGCAAATGAAAGTCCTATCTAGATTTATACCAATGATGTGCTGTCCATTTGGACATGAACAATAGATGACCATTTTGTGGTGTAGTTTCACCTGGAAGGCGTAATGTATATATTTACAGCTGCCTTCATGAGTTCTGATTAACAAGTGAATGGCTGGAATAATACAGTGGAACCTCAGAGTTTCAACGTCAAATTGGACTTCAACCAAAAAATCGGAGTAAAAAATACCTCGGAGTTTGAACTCATTTTCGGAGTTCGAACACCCGAGCAAAGCAAGCGAAGCCGAACGTACCTTGAAAACGGATAGCCGAGTGAAGCCGAGCTCATTTCCAGTCAGATCGTGAATACTACCGGAGGTCTATACTCACGAGTGCATTTGGATTTTTCCACAACAATTTTCTTCGCCATGGGCTAAAAAAAAGACAACAGTGCCAGCAAAGAAAAACGTACAGTGTTACCAACCACAGTGGAATTAGGAAGGAGATTATCGCACCGTTGTAACTACCGTGACTACTTCTGTAAATACAGGCACGAGGACCCCCCCTTAGCTGTTCAACAACGTGCCTGACGTTAAACAACGCACGCAAGGACTCCTTAGTAGTCTAACAATATGCCTAATGTGAAATACACAAACTCAGCACTGAACTAAAGCAAGCATTAACATAGCATTTTTCATCCACTGATGCCATCACACCACAACAGGTAAGGTAAGGTATTTTTTTATTGTTTAAATACTGTACAGGGTGTAAATGTAAAAAAACATAAATCGAAATTAAAATAGGAATTTTCTCCTTTTGGAGCTTGGGAACGGATTAATTGCATTTACATTATTTCCTATAAAAAAATTTTTTTCAGAGGTTGAACAATTCGGACTTTGAACACTTCGCAGGAACGAATTATGTTCAAACCCCGAGGTACCACTGTATAAGTAATTGAAGTGAAGTTGCCATAGGGCAGCCTTAAAAGGGGGATAATGCCATAAAAATATGAAATACAATCCAAACTTTAAAGCTAGCCCTGTAGCCATTTTTATAGTATAACTGCACCCCGTAGCTTTGTTTTTAACAGTTTACTAGCTCAACACTACCACAAGTCCATGTGGTTATTTAAGGCTTTTAAAACGCCCCGTGTCTCACACTAGATTGGACAGCTAGCTGAATAAACCCTTATATTCTATACGTCTACTGGTACTTGCACGTATAGAAGAAGGCTGTGAGCTAACCGTGCGTCACAGGTACCCCGGGAGTCAAGCAGATGCTTGATAGGCTTACCTGCAGGCCTGCTGCGCTTCGGCAGTAAAATTCATGCGCTGCATATTTTGCAATTATACCACAGGGAAATAAGCTGCTGTTGTAATGAAACATGGCCAGGAAAGGCAAACAAGGCTATTTCCTTTGGAAAAAACGCAGCATCTGTTAATACTTTTCTTGACGTTTTAGCCTTATGTAAAATGACAGGAGTGCTCTAGTTTTAGGGGCTCTACACGAGAATGATGTTGGACAATGTGTGTGTGTGTTTTTTTTAAAGTATTTTTGAAAAGGTTTAATACAAGGAATTCTAACTGGAAATGTTGTAATATGCATGCCAGACCAGTAGTTGGCAATGTCTCTTTGTAAAGAAACATGGCATGCCAACTTCTTAATACCCTTTATAGCAGATCTGGGCAAAGTACAGCCTTGAGGGCCACATCTGGAGAGGGACTGGCCCCTTTACGGAGGCCATGAAGTCAAAACAAAACATAAATATGTGGTGTTTTCATTTTGAAGGATGTTCTTTTATTTTATGTACACACGTGTGCACGTTGGTACAAGTGAGTTAGCAAGCAGCAGCTACAGCTTGCGATGTTTTTGCTATATTTAGTCACTTTTTCCGACCCATTTAGAAACAATTTTTCCAATAAAGAGACTAGCAAAAATGACGACAGTGGTGCTATTTGGGAGTCCTGAATAGGAATGCTAATATGCTAATATGAGGTGGCAGTTGGTGCACAAAATTAATGCTGGAATGTTGAAAGTGGCAAGATCTAATTTTAATGACATTCTATATTGTATTTTATGGACAATTAGGAACACCATATGAGGCGCAATGTCAACGGATGGTTCTATTTTAAAACATATTCATACATAAGGAACACCGGGTTATAAGTGTCATTATCGTTGTGAAGCGTTGTTTATTAAATACTTTATTCTAATTGTACCATTTGCACCGTGTTGTTAGCATGACTGGTAGACTGCGGACTGCTCCCAAGTTGAGCACAAGAGGTGTAGGGGCAAAAAAAAAAAAAGTGTGTTTGTGTGTGTGTGTGTGTGTGTGTGTGTGTGGGGGGGGGGGGGGGGGGGGGTTCTGTGTTATTATTGTTATGTATTAAAAAGTATTTTATTTTATTCTTTTTTTTTTTACATACTTCACTTCCTGAGCATTCAAATACTGTCCTGAGCTGTGTCCTAGCTCACTGGTAGCACTCTGCGCTTCCAAACCAGAGACAGGCATATCCTGTGTTTTAAATCATAACTATTTGTACAAACTTATTTTTTTTCATTGAACTTGGGAAAGAGGAACACGGAAATTTGACATTGAGTAGGGATGTCTTCTGCTCGATTAACTGTTGGATGTTCGGCGCATTGTGAGCAGGCCTGTTGTCACCGTGAAGCAACCACGAGATATTGTCAATTTGTAATTTGGTATTTGAAATATATTTTTGGGGACACCAATCCTTGTATCTGGCACACCTTATACATTAAAGGTGAAGTCAACCTTCAACATTTCTTGACAATAATATGTTATATGTGACCTCACTAGTCTAAACATGGCATTGTGATTAATATTACATTTGTGGAATATGAGTTATGAAGCAAAATCCAGCCGTTTTTATCCATCTCAGGGGGCGGCCATTTTGCCACTTGTTGTCGACTGAAGATGACATCACAGTTGCTCAGGGCTCAGGCAGTGACCAATCACAGCCCACCCAATTTTCTGAAGCTGAGCTGTGATTGGTTGTTACTTGAGACCTGAACAACTGTGATGTCATTTTCACTCGACAGCAAGTGGCAAAATGGCCGCCTTCTGATACAGATAAAAACCTACTGGATTTTGCTGCTTAACTCATATTCTACTAACACAATATTAATCAGAATATTGTGTTTAGATGAGTGGGGCAGCATAAAACATATTGTTGTCAAGAATTTTTTGGGGGGGGTTGACTCCC
Organism: Vanacampus margaritifer; assembly: GCF_051991255.1. Lineage (NCBI taxonomy): Eukaryota > Metazoa > Chordata > Actinopteri > Syngnathiformes > Syngnathidae > Vanacampus > Vanacampus margaritifer. Next base: position 13,896,885 of record NC_135439.1, read on the forward strand.
CCTTTGAACATTAAAACCAGCCCTACTTTTTCATATTTCGACCATAATGTTGTTGCTACAAGACCTGTTTTCAAATGTTTGCATTTTCATACTCTAAAAGAATTACAATAACAAGTTTTCAGCTTTTTTTTATTTTAAATGTGCTTTATAAAAGCCCCTATTGGTTGATTTGCTTGTGATCCTACAAAATACCATTACTCGGTTTAAAATGAGAGTAAAATGTCCAGAATTCTAGTTGGGAAATGAAACACAGATGAGCTCAATTTGCAATGGCATCAGAAGCAAGACTTTAATGTCTTTGGCCTCCCACTGGTTTTCTGTGCTTTACAAGCACCGGCTTTCCCCAAGTGAAACACTCCACCAAAATGTGCTGTGTAATAAAGCTGGAGGCATTCCTCCTCCTCCTCCTCCTCCTCCTCTTCCTCCTCCTCCTCGAGCTCTTACAGGATCTATAAAGGCACAAATTGAATTCATCAATGAAGTCATTGTTTGACGTGACATTGCTCATATGTTGAGCATGTGTGTTTAATAAAGGTCGTAACTAATTGACTTCTCAGATTACTCCCCGAGAAGAACTCAAGCAACAGCGATGACATCTTTGCAGTGTTTGGCACCTTGTTTGCTTTTTCTCTCTCTCTCCATGAAGTCAACAAACGCAAACAATTGCCACCTTCGTCGATCCAAAACAACAACTAGTCATCGTCAAGTTAAGCCAGAGTAAACCTCGGAATCATTCACTCGCAGTTCCGTGCCGATGAGCAAACACGTTAATTACCGTGACCTCAGCAAGCCACCGAAAAGGAACATATTGTTTGTCCAGCGTGAGACACTGTATTATTTACACGCGCTAATGACTCGGCGGGGACATACAGGCTGAAGGATTACGTCCGTCCCTCGGCTTGGCCCTTATTCAACGGCGGCCTGGACTCTTCTAATGGACTCATCTCTACCTCAGTGACTTCATGTCCCTCAATGCGTGGCCATAATTTAATTGTGACTCGTGTTGAGTGTAAAAAAAATAAAGGCGATGACAGCCCCGTACGTTTGGTCTCCACCTTAATCGCAACAAGAACAAACGTGTCGGGCTTAGTTGTGCGCCACCGATTTGCAACGTTTCTGTGTTGCGAAGAAAGACAAATTAGCATTGCCATAGGCTCGACCTTGACCTTCAAACTCAATCTGGCTATTAGGTGTCACCCCTCCCCAGCACCCCTGAGATGTAAAGAGGCTGACGGTTTTGACCCCTGATCCCATTTCTTAACTATGCTGAGGTGCCAAATAACCTTTTGACCCAGGAAGCATTTGCAGGTTGCCCGAGCAACCTCCGATTGAGCAATGATTGACAAGTCCGTGCGCATTTTATCTTTCCTTTATCTGACAACAGTCCATCGCCAAATGGATGACAGTAGGTGACACTTTATTCACTTACGACTTGTATTAGTGTCAAATACGCTCGAGTCCAAACGGACGGATAAAATATTCTATTGTTAGCGCACGATTATGCCTGATGGATGCGGAATAAATTTGCCTTAATAAATGAACACTTTACATGGAAATGAATGTATGAATGCAATGGATGGATGTCATTATATCAGATGGAGGTCTATGTAAATGAACCGCTGTGCACATTTGACATGTGGTGCCAATTGCCGAAAACATGAGAGGATCATGACAGGAATAAATCTGCCTATTTCAGCTGACACCGCATGTTCTTTGACATGGACCTCAATCTCACGCCAAAGAAGATTTGCTACTTGGCTGAGCTGCTGGAGAAGTGGGGGGGAGATGTAATTTTGCTAGTTGTAATGTAGGAGTAGAGACCATTTCATTATGACTGACCCAGGGGAATCTAAGGTTACCATCTGGCCACTGGCCACCATCACTGATTCTTGTTTTAATATGCAAATGAGTTTGTTTTTGCAGCGTTCATATAATCACAATTGTAACCCGACTCAATTGATGGGGACGAAATGGTAGACTGTTTGCATAGCCTTGCGTGAGCAACTAAAATGTGAGCGCCAGTGAGAGTCCGCTGAGTCATTTTAACATGTAAAATCGAAAGTTCTTCAATCAATGCGATGGATTTGTTGCAAATGCATCTGCAGCTTCTGTACTCCGGTCCTGACATGCATTGTCCAAGACTTGCCATTGATGAAATGCAAGCTATGATGCGGGGTGGTGTGGTGGTGGTGGTGGTGTTGACACAACTGTTGGTGTGTGAACACACCGAGACTGGCAAGTGTAAGAAGTCACAGTGCTGTTACTGTCACAGTTTTGTTTTAAAAACAACTCGTGCGGAGTTGGGATGTCACTGTGGTGGATAGCAGCAGTGAAACAAAATAATGCTTCATCATTTTGAAGATGGATTTTGTTGCGTAAAAAAAAAAGCATGGTGACATTTTTGGCTTGTGTAATGTGCTCGCTAAAAATGCTATTTTTTTTTCTCAGTTCTGCAAATATGTAAATGTGACTTGGGCAATTATGCTATTAGGTCAGGGATTGAAAAAAGGAAAAAAAAACTCTTTGGAAAAAAATTCACAAATCTAAAAAAAATCTTCAAAAACACTGGAAAACGTTAGGAATCTGCGAATATGTGAATCCGCAGGTGCCAAACTACGAATATGCAGCGGTTGAGTGTAGTTTTAAGTTGTAATATCATCATTCACCACTAGATGGCAAACATGTCTTAGTTGTGCTTACACTGTGTCTTGTATTGCCCTAAATGCAGTACAATGAGAAAGCCTAATATATATATATATATATATGATTTTATATGAGATTTGGAATGATAAGCTGGACAAACATACTATCTCCATAATATTAAAAGTTTGAGTAAGTTGATTTTTGTGAGAAAAAAAATATTACAGTTAAAAGTTCTTTTACCTAAGGGTGGTTTGCTGTTGCACAGTTTGTGAGTCCTTTGTACTGGAAAATAAAATCGTTTGTGGTTATTTTATTGTTTGCTTCAAAACCTTAGTGGATCTTTTGTACATGCAGTAAAAAATGAATTATAAAAAATGAAATAGTCTATACATTAAGAGCATGTATTTTGCACATAAGCATGTGTTTTGTCCATATTTAAATTCTCCACTTTGCTTTTGTAGCTGCAGCAACTACTTGTCAAATAAAAATGATGTGATGAAATACCTGAAAGTAAAAACACTTGCGTGGCTGCTGAGATGTCAATCTGAAATGACAAATAAATATATTAGCTCAATAATGTAACACTTTTGAATAATACATTATATTATTTTTTAACAACTCCCAAATGCACCCAATTTGAACAGGACAAGGTTGTCATCACAGCAGATGCATACCAGGCGATATCATGACATGACTACTGCATAATTGCTTATTATGTGTTAGAGTTATTCATGATGTCACGTTTGATTTTCTCACGGGAAAAGTCTATTTTATGGGAAAGTGATATACAGTATGATGTGACCTGTTTTTGCATTTGTTTAGTGCATATATCTGAATGTAGTGAATTTTTCCTTAATATTTACATGGAATATGAGTTACATTTAGGAGATGGTAATGATTGCCGTCTTTCACAATATCCCATCGAAAAATTCAGCAATACTGTATGGATATGCTTGACACTCCCTCATTAAAGTTGTAGCATAGAGAGAAGACCAATGTGTATTATTTGCATATTATTGTTATTATGTTATCAAAAATCCTCTTTTGTTTATTGAATTATTTAACATTCCCCTCAGCTTAAAAAACTAAAACTGTATTCATTTGTAAAGTTAATTTATCTAATTAAATAATTGGGTCATTGATTTATTGCAAATGATGTAATTTCTAAAATGAGTAACAAATTTACAAATGCATTCAACATTTTGTGTTTTATTTAATCAATTGTAAATAAATAAATACATACATACATACATATGATTAAATAAATTGTTAATATTGAAATAAACAATTTTACATTCAGATGTTTGTTTGTTTTTAAAACATCAACTACAAATGATTTTCATTTTCAAATGTGGCCCTGGAACTCAAATTATATAAGAAATATCTGCACATACAGTACTGTTCTTTGAACGGGCTCAAATCTGTCAGGCGATCATGCTGCTGTTAGGAAAGATTAAAATCAAGCAGAAATGAAGTATTATTTTAAAAATATTTACAAATAACAGGTGAGAAATGGTGATGGCAGAAAAGACATGAGCACAATAATGCTGCTTAGCTACCAGTCCAGGGTGCACCCTACCTATTGCCCCAAATTAGCTGAGATTCTCGCCCACGACCTAATGAGGACAAACCCAATAGAGGATGGATGGATGGATGGATGGAATGCTACCTAATATGTCTTAGCATACCATAACAAACTCAAATGTCATGCAAATATGTCCTCCTATGCTATGAGCTGCTGCTAACATCTGATTAATCCTATTGGAGACTTGGACACAGTTCTTTAAAGATTGTGCCATGACATCGTTGGGTGGAGGTGGGGTGGGGGGTGTTGGGGGGGGGGTTGATGCACCTGACAGCTACTACACAATGCATATTGCACTGACAGCACTACCTTTGTTGCTAAGGGTGTCACCAAGTCGCAATACCGGTGATTTAAATTCAAAAGTAGCAGTTTTTTTTAAATAAAGCATGATTTTAATTTTTTTTTTATCTCTCTGACATTTTTGTCAATTTCATGGGCATTTTATGGTAATTTTTTGCTTTTCCCCTTCCCTTTTTGAACATTTATAGGCAATTATTAAAATGTTTTCTTCTACCTTCCTTTTGAACTGACAATTTTTGAATATTTCATTATTATATATATAATATACTTTTTATTTATTTATTCATTAATTCATTTAAATGATGTTTTATCCGAAAAAAAAGATAAATATGTAAAAAATATATTAATTATTACAAAAAAAAAATCTAGAGATCCATAGGGAGCCTGCTTTAACCGATATGCCCTTGAGATGCATTGTGTAATTTTTGAGGAAATCCTTCCAACGCAAACAAGTAATAATAATATGTGAAATAATGATCAAAAATTAAGCCACAACATAAGACTAAAATATTTTAAACACAAACACACATATACACAAACACACTCACACCAAGCCTATAGCAACCCCACAAACACCAATATTACATATCATTCATATGTACATTTATAATAAGAATACATACTATATACAGTATAAACAAATTCAGGCACAAGAAGCACAGTCTATATATTATGATGAACCGCAAGCAAATAGAGATTATATCCAGATTGACTGATTTCAAAATCGATGTGATGTGACTGCCAAAATGTCATCAAAAGCCTACTAGAACATCTCAACTTTATTTGGGGTTATTCTGAGGCACTTTAAATGGTGACAGGGATTTGTTGACTCCCATTTAACACAAGTCTGAATGTGATTGGTTGATTCTGAACTCATTCATAAAAGGGTGTGAACCCACATTATCTTAGTGGTTTATTATTATTTCGACTCTTGGAAAGATCTTTTAAAATTCAATTGAACTGTGCAGGTTAAAGTTCAAATTAATAGTGGAAATGTTTAGAAATGTTTAATTTTCATCTCATTTTTCTATAAAAACCTGGCATTTTAATGTGTAGACTTTTAACACGGTTTGATACCAGTCAAGCCAACACTAGTTAACAACACGTGACATTTAACCTCTGCCCCCCCCCCTTCTTCTCAGCATTGTGTAAGTTCATAAAAGTGACACCATTTTATGTTTTTATCCGTTTCTAAAAGTTATGAAAATGGTATTGTCAGTGGCGTCCAGGCATCCACAGCCAAAGTAGAAATTTATTTTTCACACAAGTATTTACACTTACTGTATACTGAGTATTTTTTGTATATTAAACGACTGTGTGCTCTCTCTCCCAGCGGAGCCCCTGGTGCAGGTGAACGGGAAACCGAGCTGCTGCTTCTTCAAGTTCAGCCCCAAACTCATGTTCACCAAGGTTCTGAAGGCCCAGCTGTGGGTGTACCTGCGGCCGCTGCAGCAGACCTCCACCGTCTACCTGCAGATCCTGCGGCTCAAGCCCGTGACGGAGCAGGGCAGCCGCCACATCCGCATCCGTTCGCTCAAGATCGAGCTCAACTCCAGGGTGGGACACTGGCAAAGTATTGACTTCAAGCACGTGTTGCAGAACTGGTTCAAACAGCCCCACACCAACTGGGGAATCGACATCAACGCCTTTGACGAGAGCGGCAATGACCTGGCCGTTACCTCGCTGCGACCCGGGGAGGAGGGGCTGGTAAGGACCCTCAGACCTGTCCCAAGGACAAGGAATTCTCTTCAAGCACATTTATATGGAGGACCAAAACTGCCAAAATTTAAAAATACATGAATGAATGAATAAATATATAAATAAATAAATATGGATATAAAAATATAACTCAAAAGTTAAATACAAAAACATAAATATAAATGGAAATAAAAACAAAATATATGTATATCCATAAACAAATACAATTCTAAATAAATACAAAATAAAAACGAGATTCAAAAAATTAAAATAAATATAAAAATGGAAACATGATACAAAAATAAATATATAAATAGAATATTTATTTTTGTATTTATGTTTAATTTATTATATTTAGGTTACATTTTTTTATATTTATTTTCATTTTTTGAATCTCTTTATTATTTTGTATTTATTTTTACTTTTAGTTATATAAATAAATACATAAATAAATAAATAAATAAATATATATATATATATATATATATGTATATGTGTGTGTGTGTTGTTTTTATTTCTATTTCTATTTATTTTTTGTATTTCATTTTTGAATTATATTTTTCATATCTCTTTTTAATTTCATTTGTATTAATTTATTTTCGGCGTGACAATCAGTGGTACTTAAACTTTTGATAGTTTTGGCCCTCCATACATTTATGCCATGCTCAAGTCAAAATTTTGTACAAACAGGCAGGACAATATAAGGTCAGTGCAAACATAGATGATGTCAAATATTTTCATTGTAAAAAAACAAAAAACAAAAAACAAATCTTTCAGTACCATCGGAAATGTATAATTACATTGTGATCCTAATGCATATGTCAACTTTATAGAGCAAGGAACCATATTTGTTAACATCAGTCCAAATATGATAGGAAGTAGAACCGTATTTTTAATTAAATTAACCCAAAAATATTCTGTGAATGTAAATGATACAAAAAAAATGAGTTGAGTATAATTCAACCTCATAAATATTCATGTCAAACACACCACTACCACTAATGTTAACCCAACGTAGACCTACTACAGAAAATCAAAAAGTACATAAAAAAATCAATCAATAATTGTGCTGAAATGATAAGTCGTTGCAGTCTTCTTGTACTGTATATTCTTATATGAGTATGTGTACAAGTTACAATCATGTAACTTGTTGTTACTGCCCCCAAGTGGCCAGAAAAATCAGTTAAAGCAGATGTAGAATCTTATATAAAGGCTGAGGGTTACATTTGCATTGAACAGGTGAACCGTTGTTATGCTAAATAAGGCCTGCAATTAATAGGAATCAGAAGAGACTAGTTAAAAAATACAGTCAATAAAAGTAATTGCTTGAATTTAAAATCTGTAGTCGAATGAGAGTGGATTTGGTTTTCACAGTAAAGAATCAGCTCCACCAAATGTTTGCGTAGTGCTTGTTAAGGTCACATATCAGAGGTCATCTCTGGTGTCTTGGCCAATAGTGCTCTGTCCTCGGAGTACACAGCAGTGTCCGTTATTATTCTTGAAGTAAAAAAAAAAGCAAAAGATCCAAAACAAAGGCAAGATCAAATAAGCAAAGCGAAAACGTTTCCATCATCCTCCGGGGCTTTTATTTCAACAACAAGGACCCTAAAGACCAAAATTGGTTTCACCCCATTGGCCTTTCAGTTTATATTTTCTTCTTCATGCGTCACGTCAACTTTATTGTAGTCCAGCTGGAATCACTGAGGGACGGGCTTATTAGAAAATTCACTCAATTTAATGGAGCGTTTTAAGTATTTTATTCGTGAGAATAATATGGTGAGAACATCAATATCATTATATCATATTAGGAGATATGACAGGGCATACATGTCAAAAATAATAAGCTGTACCTAATGAAGTGTCCACTTAGTAGTTATTGTACATTGGAGACAAAATGTTTATAGCGGGTGGGCCCTGTTCAGGGTTTAGTCTGCCTTTTTCCAGAAATGAGCTGAGATAGGCTCCAGCTCCACGTGACCCTGAACAGGATAAAGGTTAGAAGACGGAATGACAGATGGATGGATGTCGATAGCTGTGTTGTATTGAAATGTCAAAATTCAGGCAGGATTCTGCTGCCCGTGTTCAGTCACAAATGATTACAAATGCATCTATACATGAAGCCAAATGGTTCTTTTGGAGAGAGAAAAAATCCCTGTTAACACATTTGATGTAATTTTCTACTCCATAAAGCACACTCTGGACCATACTATTGGATGAAATCTATCCATCCATCCATCTTCTTAACTGCTTATTCCTCACAAGGGTCGCGGGGGTGCTGGAGCCTATCCCAGCCGGCTTCGGCAGTAGGCGGGGTACACCCTGAACTGGTTGCCAGCCAGGATGAAATCCAGTAAGGCTAATTTAGAAAATAAAATATAGTACATACGTATGCAAAAAAATGTTTATTAAATTTATTATTTACAGTGGAAAGAAATAGTCTACACACCCTGGATCAAATGATAGGTTTTTGGTGATATGAGACCATGATGAATAATTTCAAAACTTTCCAGTATTATTGTGACCTGTAACCAGTACAACTGAATTGAAAGAAAAAAATTACTGTTTGAGAGGGGAAATAAAAATAAACATTTATTTTTATTTCCCCCCTCGATTTATTATTATTATTATTATTATTATTAAATAATATCAGTTGAACAGATGATAGATCACATTAATGGTTTATGGTAAAAGTTGTGAAATGGTTTATCTTGGTCTCATTTTCATCACAAATTTGAACAGGGTGTGTAGACTTTTTCTTCCCACTGGAGTTAATACAGCTCACACTGAACACCAGTAGTTCTTTAATGCATAATGAATCACAAATGGTCTACCAGAGAAAATTTTCATTTATGTTAGGTTATGTTACCATAATTTATGCTGTGTCTCTCATCCGCATGCAAACAACATGCTAAAAAGTTGAACTGCAGGCTGTTTACATGCACAACCAAATATCAATACCACAAAATTAAATGGTTAAAATGGATCAAGAATTATAATACACTTGACACACACCATTTCTTGTCTTTCAGAAATTAGCAAATTTTTAGGGGCCTAGCTGGCTCATACTGGTGTGCGACTGTATATACCTTGCCCCATGTAGTACTGGGCCATTCTGGGTCTGGCTTTCATTATCTATAAAGATCAAAGAGTTTTAAATGGTGGAGGCAGAATTTTAATACATGACATTGTGTGTATGTGGCACATAGGCCCATCAGTATGGCCTGTGTAAAATGCCGCCTCCCTTCTCCTATCAGTAAAAAAAAAAAAAAAAAAAGAAAGCCCCGACCATAAATTGCATAATGGCAGTAGCAACATAAAAAAAAAATCAACATTTAATGACATGACAAAAACAAAATACAGTACATTTAAATAAAATACATCATCCAGAGATGCTGATTATGAAATGTACCTATGTGTGCAGATGTGTTTTAGATTTAACTTTTGCTTTGACTAATCAAAAAACTAAAAAAATCCCGATGTCCCTGAAGGCAATAGAGAGAAGCTGAATTCTGATTGAACAAAAACATCCACATGCACATACAGAAATATAAGAGTTTCATCCAATAGAAATGCTAGGAACTGAAAACAATAAAATCATTTCAAACAACTTCATGGAACAACTCATTGGAATTTAGCTTACATATGTGCCACAAATCACCATATATCCAGTATTTTTTTTCTTTTTCTGATTGCTCTAGTAATTGGCAATTGTAGAAACATATATGATATTTGTCATCATGGAGTGAGACATTTGTGTGATATAGATATTCACAAAAATCAATGAAAACCTAGCCTGGACATAATTGAATTATCAAATATAAAAATAATAAATTATATATATATATATATATATATATATATATATAATGGTGTCAAAATTACGGTGTTCATTTTGAGTTAATTTTAAGTTCCTTTAACGTCACAATTTTTTAAAAATGCGTGATTAATGACTGCCCCTTACTTGGAAAGTCTGTAATGGGGGAATTCCAGTCACAACGCAGTAGACACGTTCATGTCAAAATTTAGCAGTAATAAATTTTATAATAATGCATATATTTGTGGAGACTGGGGTCAAGTTGAATTTTACCATTTTAAAAATGTGCATAATTTCACAAGTTACTTCATGTTAAAGAATTGATAGGTCTTAATATGAAAAGAAAAATGCACTGAGCTGTCACCAATGTCTTATAAATGCAAGTATGCCATCTAGTGGCAGAAAAATGACCTCAACACAAATCAATGTCACGCTCATTTTTTACAGTACAGTACATCTTTATAATTTTCACTCAATTTTATAAATTATTATGAAATTACTGTATCAATAACTAAAAGATGCAGCCTCATTTCTTTTAGATTAGAAATTTGTTTCCACTTTTATGTTAACAAGAGCATGAAACTTAGAAAAAAATTTTTTACTGTACATTTTATTGTACATTTAGAAAAAATCTGCAATTAATTGTGAGTTAACTACTGCAGTCATGCGATTAATTCCGATTAAAAATTTATATTAAAGTAGTGAAAATAGTTACTTTGCCTGGTAATGAGTAATAATGACTTTTATTATGAAGTAATTCAATTACTAACTCAGTTACTTTTTTGAGCAAGTAATGAGTAATTATAACTAATTACTTTTATAAAGTAAGTACATAACTTGGTGTCCTTTTAATAGTGCTATTTTTCTTTGCATCAGGCAATGACCATTCATCATCAGTTGGTCCACTTTTCCACCCGTCCGCCACCCCCTATATAACCACCTCTTTCTTTCACTCGTCCCCATGTTTCCAGCAGCCGTTCCTGGAAGTGAAGGTTCTGGAGACGACCAAACGCTCTCGAAGGAACCTGGGCCTGGACTGTGACGAGCACTCCACCGAGTCCCGTTGCTGTCGCTACCCTCTGACGGTTGACTTCGAGGCCTTCGGCTGGGACTGGATCATCGCGCCCAAGCGCTACAAAGCCAACTATTGCTCGGGCCAGTGCGAGTACATGTTCATGCAGAAGTACCCGCACACTCACCTGGTGCAGCAGGCCAACCCCCGCGGCTCGGCGGGGCCCTGCTGCACCCCTACCAAGATGTCGCCCATTAACATGCTCTACTTCAACGATAAGCAGCAGATTATCCACGGCAAGATTCCTGGGATGGTGGTGGATCGATGTGGCTGCTCTTAGGCTGCGGGGATGACACACGCTTGTGCACGTTCACCATTCCATCAAACCACCCTAAATGCAAATGGAGCTCTCCCCTGGCACTACAACCCATTCCTTGGCACCAGATTGAAAAAAAGAAGAAAAAAAAACACAAGGGGTTCCATTTCCTGAAATTCAAACGATTCTAACTTGTAGAAAGTTCTGTGTGAAATAGGAATCAAAAAAGGGGCGTAGTGATGGAAATGACATTACGTGAACGTGTGGTGCGGCTTCAGAGAATGAGACAAACAAATGTTTGATTTCTGTTGTTGTGTTTTGAATGCCATCTTTATGAAATGTCCATGTTAGTGGATGGAGATGACAGGAGACTCAAGCATTTTCAGTCCCAAATTTCAAGACATCTTAGTTCACACTCGTCCTCATGAGTCATCTACAAAAAAAAAAAGGGGGGGGGGGGGTCTAACACTTCAACTGGAATCCACAGCTAACTCCGATAAATCCGGTTCAATGTTGTTTACAGATGTCTAGAGATTTTGAGGAAATCCAAAACCAAACCCTTAATCTATAACACCTTAGTGTGACATTCTCGCTTATCTACAAACCCCTTTCACTGCTGCTTTGATGTGTTTTATTTGGAGTCTTGTAAAAACTCCAAAAAGGAACAGCGTGAGTGCAAAGTATGGCTAGTTCTGCTAAAGCAGCTACTTCAGATGTACAGTTAAGTCCCAAATGATTCATATGCTGATCAAGCCTTGGGTTTAAGTGAATTTGTATTTGAGGAATGGGTATTGTTTAGCTGCAAATAACACAAGGCATTAGTAAAAGAGTAATTATAATTTATATTATAGACATTCTTAGTTTATGTTAAATTATTTGTACCCTTGCTGTTATCTGAGCTAAATGCTAACCGTTCAATTAATAACATTGCACTTTAGAGCAACATTTGGCTAAGCTATGAATAATTTGTAGCTTAACTGTACATCAGGAAACTGGGCGAAAAACCTGACCTGATGTAAATAAACAAAAATGTCCTTAAGCTCAGACAACTAGTTTGAGTCGTTGACCATTAGCAAGCTTCTATCAAATCAAAAGGGACCCAACTCCGAAACACTAATAGCTGACAAAAGACAATGTAGATCATGCCACTAACCGCCATTTAGAAAACTGCATTTTGAACCCCCCCTTGTCCCCCCTTCCCAGCTCATTCTTATCGTGAAGAATTGCTATTGTTAGTGCTTGAATACAGTAGAGATTAGTATGCTCAAAGTGTGTCTTTGTCTCCTGGACGTCCTAGCAGAGATATCCATTTGTTGTAAACGAAAGCACTATGCTGTTGGATAAAGGAAGAGCCTTCTGACATTATTATATATAAATGATATATGTATATATTAAAAGAAAAAGGTGTATGAAAACCTTTTTTTTTTTGGAGGGGGGGGGGGCACTCTACCTGACCAACAATAAATTTTGCACTATGGCATGAGGAGGTAAAGTGTTATTTGTGTTTTGACAAACGAGCTTGGACAGTGTAGCCTCAAAGAAACGATTCAAGCTTCTGCGGAGGAACCACGCGGAGAAACTGGCAAGGTTATCACTCGTTTGATGCCATCACACTCATCCTGGCTTTTGTCTGAAGCGGGGGCCTGTCCACTCCACACAAACATTCGATCCATTCCGGAAAACTTGGACGTCATGTCCCGTGCCAGCGGCCTGAAAGGCCTCCTATACAAACCTTGGGTGACAAGTCATGTGTGTAATAAAAGTCTGCATCGATGAATACAGAATGCTTTAACTGGAAATGGCCCGCCCACCTACTTTATTGCAAAGTTAGCGAGACTTTAGAGTCCGATTTGCCTTTGTGTGTGTTTTAAGGGAAAGCGCCCATGTAAGAGTGGGAGGAGTATCCAGGGATCGTTAGCCAAAGTAGAGGACGACATGTTGTGTGCTGTAACTTGTGTTGTTATTGCAGGAATTATGCTAGAACTTTTCAAAGGGATGAAAACGCTGTTAGGGGCAGTGGTTGGAAAAGATTCAACTGGTCAATTGTCTATATTTATTAATATTAATTACAAAGTCTGTCTACCTCACTTTAGCGTTCTAAAAAAAAAAGAAAAAAAGCTAGCTTTTGAAAATGGATTAAAATGTGCAAATGAACCCTCACGACCCCCAAAAAGAGTAGAAGAAAACCACAGGGTCCCCGTACTCTCAGGCTGGGATGGACTTATCGACAGAATGACTGATGCTCATGTGTGGTCAGAAGATGGAATTAGCTGTGCACGTCATGGCTTGACTATCGTTCAAGCCATTTTGAAATTTAGTCTTTGTATACTGGTGTGTGTGCGAGTGTTATCATAGAAATATATGAGAGTAAAAAGCCTCTATGTAAATAACAACCCAAATGTTGACATTTATGATGTTTTGGACAGGTTCGCCGCTTCTGATGTGTTTCATTCATTCATTCTCTGTGTAGTTTGAAATAAATCACCCCAACATTGTAGTTTAATGGTTGTGCATATGAATAACTGTTCTATTGTTATTTTTTGCCTTTGTTGTTTGTTATCATTTTTCTTTTGTACAATAAATCATTTATTTAGCTTATGAGATTGGTGGTTTACTCCTTGATATTATGTCGTTGTAGTCAACCGGTGTTGGAAATTGTACATGGAAAATAAACACACATGCTAATGTTAGCTATCCTGCTACTGCTGTGCTTTGGCACTTAGACACTGCAGTGTTATACTACACTCCGATTTCTTGCTGCTCTCACTATAACTCTCATAAAATCAAATGTATCTTTACAGTGACCAACAGCCACATGGTGAGAAATATAGGGGAATGTTCTCTGTTTTTGTTAGCATGTCCAGTTTGGAATGATGGATTCAATGTTGCTTGGTTTTCTCCATTTTCCAGTTTTTATTAGAAAGTGTAAAGTCTTCTCCAAACCAAGGTGAGATCATTAAAGATATGGGTGAGTACATTTTATTTAAAAGTTAACTTCTCTTACACTGTACAAATGCTAATAATGTTAGCATGTTCGTTAAAACATTCCCAGTACACTTAATAAAGGCTATGTGATGTTGATAAATTCAATTATAGTTCAATATTACTACTGTATATGACATTTTTCTTTGAAATTACAACAAATTTGTCATTCTCATTTTGGACTTGTTTGATTAATGTAACACAGGATAGCCCTGAACTTTTCTCTCGATTTTACACAATTCACTTAGAAGATTCGGGATGTTTAACTTTCATATGCTCAGTAAAAACAGCAGCAACTGTTGCACTCAGCAATGCAATTCTCACTTGGAATATTTTTTTTTAAAAAGAGCATTATAATGGAGGATGAATACAGAAGAAAAAAGGGGGTGGGCAACGTATTGGCATATAAGAACAATTTATAAACAATGACAACTAAGAAAGCAAAAGGGACGGTGTATTCAAATTCACGGCAATCATAGTCTAGTGGTTATCGAGGGGGGGGGGGAAGAAATATGTGCAAAGATGCTTTCGACTATTGAAGTATTGAAGGTTGCAGAGGTATTGCACAGTGTAAAAGTTGAAGTGAGGAAGATTACAAAAGAAAAACATTGCACAGTGTGGTTGACAGAGAGCGATGTTATTTGTTCAGGCATCCGATGGCATGTGGTAGAAGCTGTTTTTTAGTCTTTTAGGCGATACTGGATGTGCAGCTTCTGTAATCACACTCCAAAAAACAGGGATCAACATGATAAAATGTCAACCTATCAACAGAAAATGTGAAGCTTTCTTATCTTTACCTTAGTCTTAATCTTGGAGTAGAGTAGAACACTTGTCACTGAGATAATCTCACATGGGCCAAACAGGTTATTCAGGTAAGGTTTGCCCAAATGTATCATTTGAAGTAAATGACATATACTAGATGTCATTAAATTAGACAGAACAATAAACCAGCCACAGTGAACTTATAAAAAAAAATATATAAAACATTGATTAAAAAAAATATCTATCATATATCAATCTAGTTTGCTTTCAATATTAAATTAATGTTTTCAAACTCCTGCAATTAGTGTGGCATTTATTTCTTTGATTAGATATTACTGGCAATTTCAGTCATCCAATATCATAAAGCATCGGACTGCAACCTCAATATGGTTCAAGTTTTGAATAAATAAATAAATAAATAAATATTGTAGATGATGTCTTGTATTCATTATGAAGCTATGAGTTGAAATATATTGCCTTTTCCCAGACACATTGATATATTACTTTTTCACAGACACATTAGGAATATTTGCACAAAGCATCAGTAATGCCAAAATGAGTTTAAAATTTGTTTTGATTTTCCCATTTTCACATTACAATACTATTCTTTGTTTGACTTAAAAGCAGAAATTTGCTTGAATAATGATTTACATTTTTGATGGAGAAAATCTATTAATTATTCTTTTATTCAATTTTATTATCTGTTGAATCAGAACAAGCTGATTTACATGGCGCTATCTAACAAATGCATTTCTATTGTCATTTTCAAAGCTAAACTCTGAAATGGAGCGCCGCAGTATGAGCCCCCCCACACTCTTGTTATTGCAGTGCCGTGTCCCACGCACACGCTAATGCGGGCGACTGGTGGCGTGGTGCATCCGTGAAAAGGGTAGCGGTCAGCGAAGGTGGCAAGCGACGCATCCAGCGTGAGGCTAATTGGTGAAAGAGAGTGTTCGGAGGACAAAGGTTCAGTGTTGGGGTTGGAGTTGCCATTATCTGGATTTCATATAAGATCCAGCCTGACCCAATTAATATGCCAACTGATAGGAGGGCCTCTCATCAACCTAATTTAGAGAATCAATAGGGGACAAATGAGAGTGAGAGCGAAGCCCTTTACGGATGCAAACAGACAAAGACCACCCAGTACAAGCGCGGAGAGACTGATGCCAGCAATGACATAAACCTTTTGACAAATCCTTACTCGACATAAACAAACATTCACAGTCCCCTGCCTCTCGAGTTCATCAACGTGCCGCGCAGATCATCGCTCATAGCCGCCCTAAATGGACAAGGGAGGACATTGATTGATGCTTTTATTGTTTTTGCCACATAAAGATGAGTCGTACAAGTTGGATGTCGAACGCTGCACGTAAAAAGCCTCAAGTCCACTAACATGATGAACCCTGAGCTCATTAAATGAACAATGCTAGAAAGGCCTCTTTTGAAACGGTACAGTCCAACGGGAATATTGAACATGCCACAAAGCCCTCAAGAAAAGCTGCAGGGGGCTGGGAGCATTTGGGAGGAGCTTTATGGCAATTAGCCATAAAGTTGAGAAAGAAGGTGAATTGGGGGCAAGCAGTGAATAGCGTCAATTGCTGGACACAGTCATCAGTAACACCTTTTTGTCTGGCTCGCTAACTGGTGTGTGTCCACACAGGGGAACCGTTCAGCAAAGATCACACGCAAGGGACCGGACAGAAGAATCTAACATGACAATAAAATTAACTGGCAGCGAGGCAGCAAATATTGAGGCCTGAAGAAGCTTATATTTTCTTTTCGATTTTGAAATCAACCAAACCAGGGGTGTACAAACTTTTTCCTTCGAAGGCCACATATAGAAAAATTGAAGGACGCAAGTGCCGGTTTGAATATTTTTTTTTAACTTTAATTAAGTCCACCAAGTCATTCAAGCAATAGCATATTGTTTATATATTACAGTGTTTTTGAAAAGTCTCCGCACTGAACAGCAACCGAATCTCATCTCTCCATTCAGAACCGAAACAGGAGCAATCTGTCGTAAGATGACCATTTTAAATGTAGTTATGAGGGAATCATTCATGTGATATACTCGCCATTTTAGACCCTGGCACAAAGCAGATAGTGGAAGAAACCATTTTTGCTTCAACACAATAAAAAAAAAAGAAGTATATTTTATTCTAAACTGAGTCTATTTAGTCCTACTCTAAATAGTGTAAAAATTACACTTGGAAGAGAGTAAAATATTAAATAGTAAATTTTGCTAAAAGTATTCTTAGTGTGTTCGAGAGAAATTGCCTGTCACATGAAAAAACCTATTAACGATTTTTCACTCAGAAATTTGAAGTAAATTTTGCAAGGAGAGATTTTGATGAAATTTTACTCGTTTATTTAAAAAAAAGTTACAAAAGGGTTGAGGAATGAACTCACAACATTCATTTTAGGAGAACGCCACTCTACCACCTGAGCTATGCTATGAGTTAATGAAAATACCATCTGACACGCGTGATAAACTAAAAACAGCAGGAGCCCTGAAGTTGTGGGTTTGTTCCTTAAACCTTAAGTGACTTCGGTTTTTTTATTTGTTATTTTACTCTTTTACTCTAAGTGTAAATTTTGGGTGGGATCAAATAGACTCAGTTTAGAGTAAAATTTATTCCACAGAATTTACTGTGTATTTATTAATGATCTTTATTCACTACCATGTTATGAAAAGAAATGTTGTTGAGTAGGAAATAGTTCATTGGCATCTTTATACCTATATAAAAATTATTTATTAGCAGCAAATTACGTTTTTAGCATATGCCACAAACTGCTTAAAAATGGACGACAGGCTTCAAAAGCCCCCTGGGACACAGTTTGGACTCTACTGAGGTAAAAAGTAAGATCAACATATTTACTTGTATTACCACCAAAAAGTTTTTTTTTGCTTAACATTAAATCTAATGTCTCTATTTGGCAGAGATGGGAAATTCAGGTTCAGAAAGTAAAAACCCTGCCACATTTTGGCTTTAGCCACAGGTGCTTCTACTCAACTGCAGTTGAGTAAACGACCTCGGGTGAGTAGAAGCACCTGTGGCTACGGCCAAAATGTGGCAGGGTTTTTACTTTATCGAACGAATATTTCTCATCTCTGCTATTTGGAGCCATACGTTTTTGGTCCATGTGCCAATCGAAGCCTTGGCATACACAGAAAAACAACCATTCATTTTCAGATTCACACCTATGGACAATTTAGTGTCCTCAATGAACCTAATGTGACTGCTTATGGAAGGTGGGACACAAGCTTGGGAAGAACATGCAAACTCCACGGAGGAAGGCAAGACCCCACAAACAGAAATGTGAGGCGGATAGGCTAATCTCTTTATGCTAATGTAATTGCTAGTCACCATTTTCAAATGACTGACAGGTGTTGCTAGGTGGCATATGACAGGTAGGATCAAAATATTTTGGTTTGAGGGGGCTGTTTTTTAGGACATTGACAGTGAATAGCCTATGAGGTAGATGCCACGGAATTCCGACTTCCGGGTTCCACACATCAGCGTCGTTTTCGGCCACTGATGGCTGTGTTCCAACACTCTGAAATGCTCGGACAACTAAGACAGACACACTACACAATCGCACCCGTTGACGGGCAACTGAGGGGCACAAAGGCGGAAGCGCAAGAACTGGGACGCGGCCCACACATTGCAAACAGGAAACGGAAACAAAGCTGATGTGTGAAAACCAGGAAGTCGGAAGTCTCCTCCGTGGCATATACCCCATACTGAATATAAAATTTATTTTATAAGTTCATATTTTCCTGAAATATTTTCATAATTTAAGAATTATTTTTAAAAGATTTTTTTCATGAATTCTACTCCCCTGGAGTGCCTTAATGTATTTCGCCCTTACAAAGATAATGCTCAGTTTTGATTGAACAGTATGTTTAATATTGTGGCTATGCTAATCTACTGCTAGCATGGCTACATGATAAAAGCAATAATAAACATACCGATAAATGAACATTTCTCAACCAAAATAATAATATAGTAACATTTACTCAAACAAGCAGTTCTAATTTTGATTGAAGTTAAAATGGAACGAAAATCATTAAGTAACATTATATCAATTGGGTTTATTTGTCAAAATAAGGAATCATCCAAACATTTTCAAGTAGGTCATCATTTTTGAATTATTAAGTTCTTTCTTTCTCAGAAAGTGAACAAAATTCAATATTGCCCCCCAAAAAATTACTTTTAATATTTCGGATTAAATTTGTGCAAATACAATAAATGTAAGATTATCATTCAGTTGAAGAAATAAAAGCCCATTCTACAATTTTGTGCTCATCATCAATCATTAAGAAAAGTATTTGTGAGGCCTACAATCTGTTCTTATTAATAAAAAATGTATTGTATGTACGACATTGTACTTCTTCCACACCAAACTCTTGCGAGCACATCTTTCACCTTGCTTTGTGCAGTGCGACCTAACAAAAAAGAGGCTCCTCCAAACTGCTCCCACAGAACGGTTATGATTAATTAATTGATTACGAAGTTTGTCCCTATTAGGTAAGAGGGCCTGAAAGAAGCAACGCTCCATTCATCACAAATAATGTCCCTGCTTCATAGCTCTTGCGCATCGCCGCCTTACAATTCATCATTTGGGCTTTAAATGAAACGCAAAATATCAAACGTGGTCAGTTACAGTGGCGGCCATTAAAAAAAAGATCTTGTGGATTTGTTTGAGGCCCGAGCAGTCAGTGAAAGGCACTGTGGGGTCTCCATAGTTCACATGGCACATCTCTCAAGCACCCACAGGGGTGGGGGTGGCTTGGGCGGGTTGCCCTTCCTCCGTCCCTCCCCTCCCTCCCCATGTCATGCCTTAACTGAGTCTTGTGTTGACACAGCGCTGGCCAATCTAATTTTGATTGTCAGGAGCAAGGAATGGCGATCCTCTCCCCGCCCCCTCCTGAGATCATCAAGTTCATTTCTCTGGCTGCATAGGGATCCCCCACCCCTCGCCTCCCCCTCTTTGGTCAACCTGCACACCCACTCTCCATCTCCCCATCTCCCCAGCACTAGAACAATATTCAGCCGTTCCTGGGCCTCTCAGAGTGAGCTCACTGGAGTTAATCTCTCAGGCCTCTCTCCTCTCTATTGCAGCCTCTTTCTCCCTCTCGCTCTATTCAAAAAGCCAACTGAGAACAGCTTGAATTAGTGACAGTTATTATTCAGTCTAATGAGTAAAATCTCAAAGGCAACAAAAGTGGACTGTGAGCGTTCATAAATCATCTTGTCTCGGCCAGATTTATTAAATATTGTGCCAAATGCGATATCTGATTATTTAAAAAAGATTTAGTCGAATAATATTAGGAATGTTTGATACCACTTTTTTTTCAGACCGATGCTAGTAACAGTATTCGACTCTCAGATACCAAGTACAGAGACCACTAGTACTTAATACATAAAATTTGCCCCAAAAAAACAATGAGGGATCATTAAAAAATATATAAAAAATATACATATTCTAATATAGCATTTTCCTTAAAATGCATTAAATTAATGGCAATTTTCTGTTTTGCTTCTTTTTTTTTTTTCCAAGTTAGATAAATAAATAAAAATAAAAATACAGTACTCCTTTATTGGTTGTGTATCATATGTCGGCTAACCCAAAAGACATACATTTTTATTTGGTACCTTTTCTTTAAATCAAAAAATGGAAACATTTCTTCAGTTTTGGAGAAAATGGATTGTGTTTATGAATCAAAAAAGTGACTCTTGAACCATTGCTGTATAAAAACACCTGTAAATACTGTATTTTATTTTTCTGTAATGTGAAATTGATGACCAAATGTATGTTTGTTGTTTTGTTTTGTTATACTTGAAAAAGTAACAAAAAAAAGTAAATAAAATAAAAAAGTGGATGTGGATGAATAAACAGACTTTTTGGGTTTTTAACCTATGTGCAAAAAATGCAAATATTAAGACATATCTCCTTACTACTCAAATGGTAAATGACCAACCCCCCCCCCCCCCTCCCCCCAATCTCAATTCATTCATTCATTCATTATTAATGTATTCTCATTGCCTTCCCTCATTTTAGGTTTAGATATGCACGATTAACGGTTAATTTAAAAAAAGAAGAAAAAAAAGGTCCCTTAAGGCCTTTTGTCTTCTGTAGTCAGTGTATACATTAAACAGGATTATTTGATAAAGTAAGATACTCTCCACTAATCAAAAATGACTACTGAATAAATAACCTGCTTTCAAAGAGTAAGGATGATTGATTGCTTTGATTTTGAAGGTTGTTCCGTGATATTGTGTAGACACAATTTCAATGTTGTCATTTAAATGATGTCCATTTTAGACTAGGATTGTGTTCTACGTCTATTTATAGTACTTCTTTATGTGATTATCATTTTTAGGGATACCACTTTTTTTCCAGACTGATACTAGTATGAGTACTCAACTACCAAGTACAGACGCCACTTACTAATTTTGATACTCAAAATATCAACAACAAAAAAACAATGACATGCTGTATAATTTTAAAGAAAGGCCTATACATCCCAATTTAGCATCTCCTTGAAAGCTCATGAAATTTATGGCAATTTTCTCATTTCTTCTAATTTCTACTTCCTGATCGTGAAATGGACACGAAAGGGCAGCCGTTACTGGTATCAGTAGATACTAATGTGAATTTCTGATCTAAACTAATTTCCAGATGTGGCTCAACAATTTAACACTGTCATAAAACTTGACTTTACTTGCTAAACATTACGAAAATCAAATGAAAATACTGTAGTTTGTTAGTTTATACCAGGGGTCACCAAAATGGTGTCCGCGGGCACCAGGTAGCCCCCAAGGGCCACATGAGTAGCCCACAGGCCTCTGCTAAAAATAGCTCAGCATTAATGGGACAATTGTTATTTCCCAGGAATGTTGAAGTAGTCATCATTTGAAAATGTGAAGACTGATATTTATAGAAAATAATGTTACATATACTGTAGCTATTTATCTGTTTCCTAATTATTATGAGAAATTATTAATATGATCAGTGTCTTCAAATAAATGAATAGCATTAATTGCTAATTTTAACAAATAATAACTACAGCCTGACCAATATGGATTTTTTTTTTTTTTATTTTATTTTATTTTTTTTTTAGCCTAATGCTGATTCCGATATATGGCAGAAAAAAATTCTGATAATGGACTAATCGGCCGATCAACAACATAACATAATTTTTTTTTTGTATCTACGCTTACATCAATAAAAATATGAAATACATTTCCAAAAAATTTTTCCTTTAATGTTTGTTAAACTTACAATAGAGAAAAATGTGGCTGGGTTGCAATACCATTGTACACAATATGCACAAAACAAATAAATAAAAAGCAGCCAGTTTTTTTTTAAACTATTTTAAAAGAGCTAATATCAGACGATTAAACAGTTCATGCCCTAATAATAGCATTATTAAAGGTGATTTGAACATTTGATTACTTGTTTGAGAAATGTGTATCAAACTGGTAGCCCTTCGCATTAATCAGTTCCCGAGAAGTAGTTGTCAGATTCAAAAAGGTTGGTGAGCCTTTGTTTATACAGTAAGTATCCAAATAAAGACTAAAAAGAAAGAAGAAGTGCTTTCTTTAAAACTGTCATTCTAAACTAGTACCTTGACGAAGCAGCGAAAATGTTTAATCAATTGTCATTCAAATTTTACACTCTCCATCCCGTTGAACAATTGTGTTTTTATTTTAGCTTTATTACCTCTGTTGGCATTAAAATTGTAACAAGTAGGTTTGTTGCATTTTTGCCATTTGTCCACTGGGCTTGTTTTAAATGTGCTATAGAAATAGACTTGACTAGACTTGACATTAATCAAACGCTCCAGTTTGGGCTTCAGCCCGGCGAGAACAACTGCGGCTTGTCAGAAATCATCTTGACTTTGTAGAAAACAATTTCAAATCGAAAGATCAAAGGTGAAAGGTCGGAATTATGCTGTCAGGTCAGGGGCTCTCGGGCTCATTTTGGGTGGTGGTGGCTGAGGGGGGGCTGACCAGGTGTGGGTCCATGTATCATGAAAAACAAATTTAAGGGAAATATGTGTGCTCTTTGTAATGAAACAAATAGGAAGTCTATAAAAAGTGGGGGCTGGGCAGCTTGTGCGGCGTAGGCGCGTGATTTGCAAGCTGTCAGATGACGGCCTCACCCGTGAGGAGCGCTATAGGCCCCCATTCTCTGTCCGGTGCTCGCTGCTCCCCACCCCCTCCCTCAAACGCCTCTCGGTATACCCATGGGAGGAGGTCTGTTGCGCTGTGGCCACACTAAATCAACACCGTCCTAATGAGGTGTCACACTTGACCCCCAGCAGCCTCGGCCCCTCACTTGGGTGTCAGAGTCACAATGAGCGACCCTCCATCTCCAGCGCCTGGCTGACACATTTTGATTCATGAGAGAGCCTGGGCCCTGTCAGGTCAAAATTACCCCTATCAAAACGCCACCATCAAAACATTCATCAAGCCTACCTCTGGACCGCCTTTTGCACACTCCTCTTAAAGCAACAATCAACAAATACTAGAACGGTGCTCTGGTGCACACCTTTTTATCACACAATATCATGATCGCCTCCTGTACCAGCGTCCTTGAGCCGTCCCACCCCCCTTCTCTGAGCGATGAACTGTGCCCCCCCGAACCCCCCCCCCCCCCCCAGGTGTTCCTGAGCATGTCATCTGACCTTCTGACCCAAAATGGATCCTAATGTGAACAGGTCTTCGCAGCTCACTGCAAAACTGGGGACCAAGGGATCTTCATTGTGCGCCAACCGCTTTGGTAAGCCACATACCTCAATTTATGGATGCTGTGGCGTTCAATGCCACCATCTAATAGCGGCAGATCCGGAGCTGGATCGTGTTTATCGACCAGGCGGCAGCTCGTAACTAGAAAAACCTGTAAATAGGGATGGAAGTAGGGATGGAAATCAAAATCCATTCTTTTGACGAACAGTCCCCAGTAGTGGTGACCGTGTAACAAAAATAGGTAAGATGTGAGTCTAATCCAGGGGTCAGGCCAAATAAATAACCAAAAATCTTTCTGTAGTCGCAAAACATTTGAAGATTGCGATGATAGAAATAGTGTGTTAGCGTTAGTTTAATGTACCGAGGGCCCAAGAGTTAAATTAGAGCTGCACCATTTAGAGCTGTCAATCGCTGAATCGACAAGTAATCAATTATCAAAGTAATCGACAACTATTTTAATAATCGAGTAATCGTTTGGTGCCATTATTTTATTTAAAACTGTCCAAATCCTCTGATTTCAGCATATCAACAGTAATTGTTCACTAATTTCTGTAGTCCTTAGTGAAAGTTTGCAAACATCTGTTTTTACTTTGGCAAACAATTACCGAACCGGTAACATAGTACAGCATCAATCCCCCTTTTTTTAAATTGCTATTCTAATACAAAGTACAAAATAACCACCAATCACTGGTTAATAAACAATTATCAGGGAAAAAATGCTTTTGTAATACACTTTAATGCAAAATTAAAATGAATCAGATGAGTTGATTAATCGATTGAATAATCGATAGATGAATCATTTCTAAAAAAAAAAATCAGATAGTGACAGCACTAGCAATTAACAAAAATATGCAGCATCCAATATTTTGAAATTTATTTTATTCTACCTTTTGTCTTCAGTTTAAGGATTTTTTGTTGTTGTAATTTTTCATACAAAATTTTTAAACTTTTCTGCCTTTCTGTTAATTTTCTGACATTTTTGGCAATTTTATGGACATATGGTAATTTTCTGCCATTTTTTTTAACCTTTTTTTCTACTATTTTTATGGACATTTTATGGTAGTTTTCTGCTTTTCCTCTTCCTTTTTGGACTTAACGGTCACTTTTTGTTTTTAAAAAACATTTTTTAAAAAGGCTCTTTTTTTACTCTATTTTTTGAATATCTAATTATTCATTTTAATTTAATCATTAATTTATTTGAAGAATATTTTACAATAAAAATAAAAATAAATATGTAAAAAAAATTATTAAGTGCTTCAATTTTTTGGGGGAGATTTACAGGGATCCACAGGAGAGTGACTAAAGAGCCACATGTGGCTCCAGAGCCGCAGGTTGCAGACCCCTGGTCTTATCAAGTTGAATCAAAGCATTCCACTTGAAAATATATCAAGATACGTATCGAATCACCTTTTACAGAGAGATGCTAACGCTACATTTACAGTACTAACAAGTTCATTCTAATTGTAAATGACAACAACTTATTGCATCATACCTGTTCAAACTGACCTGTACCAGTTTTGCATTGTAATACCACAATCAAACTGAATCAAATCACTTGATACAGATGCTGCAGTTACGCTTTGGGCCAGAGGTGACAGTCACGAGTAAAAAAGTGACAAACTGCACAAAGATCCTTTAAATTAACTCAAAATGAACTTAGTCATTATGACACCCCTAGTTCATATCATTATTTTGTCGCATGGAGTATTGTGTTAGCTCTGTTGCTACACTAATATACCATCAAAGATGATACCACAGCATCAATAGTTTATCTATTACATCATCCTTGTGCCTCACTCTCCAGGCATGACCAATCAACCCATGCTTAATTCATTAGATTGATCATGCCTGAACTGTAGAGTGTAGCACAGGGATAACGTGCTCCCGAGAAAACCGTTATGTTACGCTGGCCGCTTGTGAGATGAATTCAATGAAAGGAGTCACACCTATTTATAATATTAATATTCAATTGATAAATAGGGTTAGCGTCAATGTCAATCAAAACTGAGCATTATTGCCTTTGTTAATTCAGACATAGTAGAAACACAAGTAAAACGTTATATTATATAATCTGTAGACTAATGACAGCAGTAATTAAGATAAGCAAACATATTCTTAAAATGTGTGCAGATACAGACAAATAAATGATCAAATTAGAGAAAATAAAGCTGGCAAAATTTTAAAATCTATAAAAATACCTCTTATTTATTGTCATGATTTCTACTTACTCACACCAGTTCCAACATTATACTCCCTACAATATAATTACATCCAATACAAATGTAAATCATACAAAGAATGACAATGTCAGAGAAGAATGAATGGCAATATGTATATATTATCATTGTGAATGTAGTTTGTGGTGATCAATTGACTGCATACTGAGAACTGTCTAGTAATCCGGTTAGAGAGATGAGAGAGTCAAAAATATTAGTAAGAGCTCTCCATATGGTGCAGTACTGTTAAACCACAAGTATAGTCAAAACTGAAAATTGCTTCTTCTTTTTTTAAAGGCAGCATATTTGATACACTTGTATTGGATGCTTATTTTGCAAAATGGTCATAATGTTGAGGTGTCTTAAAGTAACATTTAAAAAAAACCTTGGTCCTTAAAGTTATATTTTATTCGGCTAAGGCTGTTTTTTTTGTTTTTGTTTTTAATCTTCGACACACATGCCACCATTCGCCCGATCCCATCTGATCCCGCCATCTGAGGGTCAAAAAGGCTGACAAACACAAACTCTATGTTGCCGCTGACCAGCAGGCCTCGCTCTCCTCTCTGGCTTCTGTCAAAGCTCCTCATTTAGCTCTCAAGGGCAGTCGGCTTCAAATGAAACATGACTCCTCCCTCAGTCGAGTGTTTACCAAATGTTGTGAGATGGAATGATAACATTCAGTCCGTGAGAAAAAAAACTGAAACATTTTGATATTCAAGTCATGAGTAGTAGTTTTACTAATTTGTGGAAACTGAAACATTCGGAATGATGTAGTGAGCTTGTGCTTTGTAACTTGGAAACTTCTTCCAAAATTTTGCCCCCATATTCAAAGGAAATAGCTTTTGGTGGCAAATTTTGCTTTGTCATAGGTTTATGAGTATGACTCACAACAACATTAAACTGAGCTATTTTCATTATTTGAATATGGACAACAATGACTGCAAGCTTTCTCTCTAATATAAATAACAAAGTATTTCATGTGATAATGTTGGGAAAAGTTCAAGCTTTTTTAATTGATGTATTTATTTTCTCCCAAGTCTTACAGTCAAAGCTAAAGTTCATTTAAATGCGGTTTGGACCTTCCATAACTGAAGCTGGATTGGAACCAGTAACGTCAAAACTGAGAGGTGAGTAAGCTAACCACTCATCCAGCGTTCTCGATTGTCATGTAATGATCAAAAGGTACTGTCATGTCATGAATTTTTAATGTATTTCAGTAATGAAAGGATTATTGTTGTGTAGTCAGGGCCTGCAAGACCTTCTCTGTTGGCCTAAACATTATCAGAAGCACATTTTCATACCTTTACAACAGAAAGAAAATAGTATTCATTGATTTTCAACACTCTAATATCCTCATTTCATTTGGACCAATCAGATCACAGCTTCTAAGTGTTGCCATGCCAATGTAATCTGCCCACAACCTTCAGAATCAGGAGTGCTGGCCCTGGCATTCCCACTAAATGGCTGTTGTTGTAGTTTTTTAACCAATCAGAGTTCAGAGTTGCCACTCTTGGCCTTTGTGCATGCTTTCTGTATTTCTCATTCCCCTGATTGGTTGAGCTAAATAATCTTTCAATGTGCATAATGAATAATAGAGGAATGTCGGAGATCATGGAGAGAAAAAAAGAGTTTTCAAAATAGATTTTTCAAGAAAAACTGGATATTGTGAGAATAGGTCAGCCAACACAGGTGCTGGCTGGCTTGTTTCAACATGGAAAAGGATTTCGGTAACTCCAGAAATGACAGAATAGCATGCATGAGCATGACAACTAGCTAGCTAGCGCCGACAACACAATTAGCTAACTAGCTCTGAAGAACTAAGAAATGGAGAATGGATTTTTGTAAACTACAATCTTGAATCTCTATTATAGCACAATATATTTTATTTGAACTTTGTAGGTTTGTAGCAGCTCTTGACTTGTTAAATTATAATCTAAATTAATATTACATTACCCCAAAAAAACACACAACAGTAAATTGCTAAGAAACACTATGCAGCACAATAATGTACGTAATGTCATCGCTAATCGCAGACATGCTATTGCACTTGAGAAAGAATATATATTACATAACAAATCATAATCATAACAATTATGATGCAACATGTATCTATTCATACTTTAAGTACTGTACACACTCATTTTGAGATTGTCTAAACCTTTTTTCTTATTTAATTATAGTTTTGCACCGTGTTGGATGACATTGATTTGCTGGTGTGTATGTGTGAGGGAGATGAACCACAATCAAGGAATTAATTAAATCCCTCTTTAGGAAAGGGTTTTGTTTTCTTAGTGAAAAGACCTCTTGAAGTGTCACAGAGTGGTGGACGCTGTCTTTGCACGTCATTGTGCAGGAGGAACTTTGGATGTAGTGAAACAGCTAAGACAAGAACCTTTAACTCCCAAACAATGGACTATTTTTCTGAAACGTTGCACACGACAAGTGAGGAACAAATTGTGTGTGTGTAAGTGCACGTGTGTATGTAGCCCACCCCCCACCCACACCCTCCATGTCAAACAACCGCCCTGATGTTGACCACCCTTTCTGTCCTCTAATAAAAAAAAAAAAAGCGAGAGAAAGAAAAGAGAAATCATTCTCTGTTGAAGAAGTTTACGAGATCTTCCTTTAAAGGGAGCAGAGAGCAAGTATCCATGGGAATCTTAGCACGTTAGGGAGGCCTTTCTCCCTTCCTCTCATCCGCTCTCCCCCGCTGCACCCATGGACCGACGCAATTGTTTATTTTCCCCCATTGAGCCTGCTCCATTCACTGGCATTCACATTGACTCTGCTCAATTGGAGTGAGACAGCACTTATTCGGCGAGAGGAATGCAATGTTCCACTGACAGAACAGCAAGAATGCAGAGGAAGAAATCATTAAAGGGTTTTAAAGGTACAGCTGAGCATGAGGAAGAACAACGTCAAAGCAAACAATGTGGCATGATGTGTATATCCACACATCACCTTGACACAAGAAAGCGGAATTCTGCAGAGTGGAGCGGGGATCCTAGAAGGAGGTCATTCATTCTCTGTGCCTTCTTAACTGAAACTGCCCCATAGAACAATGAGGCCTTCTCCGGCCTGCGCAGCCGCCTCTCATAAGATGCGGCCTGTCCTCCAGCCCTCACTCTTCCCGGGCCGTGCACAATAGCTGCAAGCTGGACCTCGGAGTTAATTTCTCCCCAGTCCATCCTGTCACGAGGAGGGCGTCGTAATGACAGTTTCCCCTCTAGAACAATGTCCGCGTCCACCAAAGCCTTCTCAGTGCTGTCAAACTCAATTAGCTTTGACCGGAGACAATATGATTGTAGAAATGAGCAAGGACCAAGGCAGGAAGGACTAGAAAACTCACAAATAAACCCACTCTAAAAGGACCAATTGATAACTGCTTCATCGTTTAAATTAACAACAAATACTGTGAGCCACTCCTGATTTGTCTTTTGCTCTTTATTTGTTATGTCACTGTTCACAGAGTTGAAGAAGTACAATACTGTACTGCAAATGGAGAATTGTACATTTGTATCGTTGGTAACCAAAATAGAAATGTTTCAAATTCATTTAATCTTTATTTATCCAGGTATGGCTTCAGACAGCAGAGTCAAATAAAGCAATACAAAAGGAAATGCAGACAAGTTGTACACTGTGATACAGTTACATATTTACATAATATATTACATCATAGCACATGGTAAACAACAGGCTAAAACAGGTGCAGAGCTCATGTGCAGTATCCTCACTAACTTTTTAAAGGATGATATTGGAATAAATTAAATACATTTTATTATTTGTTGTAGTGTTCCAGTCGTTTGTATAAATATCTCATAGGCCTAAAGCAATACAACCTAGCAAATGAAATTATAAATTGGTATAAGATCATCCACATGACTAAAATCAACAAAAGTCTTGTTAGAACAAAAGCAATTTCCTATTATTTAAAATATTGAATTCCCATGTAGGCTGCCCTATAAAGGGTTATTTTAATAGAAGGGGAAAAGCAATTTGGGAAAAATACAATGGAGAAAGATAAATACTGTGACCCAAACTCTTCTATAAAATAAAGTTGTTATAAATGAAAGCTATTTTCAGTGAACCAACAAAAAATGGCTCAAAAACAACCGTAATGCTATTTGCCAAAAAATAAGAAATACATTGGGGAGAGGATTTTACAAAATTGCAATGACTTAAAAATATTTTACAACTTCATCTTGTACAGATGATTCAATTTTCTGCCACTGAAAATACGTGTGACGTTTGCTGGTCAGTGTGAATGAAGGAAATAGAGTTCACCTCATCACTACAGAAGTAAACCTTACCTGCTCTCTACTGGTCAGATACCGTCATTACACTGCAAAGAAAAAGCAGAGACTGGCTAGATTTATTTATTTATTTATTTATTTATTTATCTACTGTAATTGAATCCTCAAAACTGAATGCTACAGATTTACCCACGATAAATTCTAACATTAACTAAACACGCAGCACTGGGGAGCGGCATTCAAAGACACATTTAGAAGTCGTAAGTTTTCCACTCTTCATGATGACGCTAATGTATACTGATGATGATAATAAAAACTGATAACCGAAGAGCTAATCCAACGACAAAACTATCAAACTTAAATTTTCCTTGTTTATTCACTTCTTTTTTTTAACGTTAATTTATTTCAGTTAAACAAACTGCTAAATTAAATTTGTTGAGATGATACATTTTTGTTTGATCAAATTGACATTCTGGTTGGTTGTACTACTCTCACATTTAATTCATTCATTTTGCTAACTTGCCTTTTGGTCATCATTCCGTCAGCAACGTTCACAACGCTGTTACACAAAAACGCACCCTTTTTCCGAGAGACACTGAACGTATCACGCGTAACTTCACTTAACCCCACAGCAAAAGTTTAGTTTTGGGAGTAAAACTTGATTCAAGCGTATAAACTTCACTTTCTTCTTTCTTTTGAAACAGCCAGACGTCTATTCATACATACGTGTTTATGCTTGTTATACTGCATGTATTACTATGAGGGGAAAACATTAGCTCAAAAGTAGAAATGCTTACCGATGGAGTGAAGATTGTATGGAGTCAGTTAGCTCGGTATGCTAACTAGCCTGGAAGGTAAGAGCCAAGCATTGCATTTCAGTGTTTATTTCAGCAGCATTCCGTGCAAATGCATACCATTCGTGTTATGAAGTCCGCTGAAATCATTTTTTTCCCCCACAAGAATGCCAAATGTTACCACTGCTAAAATCTCAGCTTTTAAAAGCAAGTTTTCACATGTTAAGATGCTCTTTAAAGCAGAGGCCCAGAGACTATCTGCAGTAATCATAACGGTGCAAGAAAAAATAAAATAAAACTACATCTTCAGTATGTTTATTTCACGCCTCATCACTAGCGAATGATGTATGGAGCAATTTTTATGTCTTTCTTGGGCACTGATTAGAAAGGCTACCAGTGTGATGCACACTTCTGAAATAACAAATTGTTTAAAAATTACCTGTAATAATGGTATTAGTAATATTTCATGATAATTACGTGAAGACGTTGATTGTGTTAATGAATTCTCACAATAATTAGGAATAAGATAAATATCGATATGCAGCTCTTAATTTCTAAATAATCTCGACTAGTGATTACTAGTGATAACTTCATTTGGTTAATTGAAGACTCTAAATTGTCAAAAAGGTGGGCGTGTGAGTGTTTTTCTATATGAATCATTTGACGTCAATGTACAAAGGTGGCTCATAAAGATAAAGAAATGCAGAGAAGTGATGGGTTTGCAACATCCTCTTTCTGCAGAAACATTCACTAGTGTATGAGAAAATACTGGTACTTAATAGTTCCTCTCACGTGTGTTTCTGACCATAGCATACAAACAACTAACCGGATGTGAAGAGATAAGACTACAGCGACATGGTCATTATGATCTTGATATTGAATTTATATTTGTTTAGTTGAGTTTGTGTTGCTTCCTGCCCATTAAAATATTCCACAGTCTCCACATTCCAATGTGCTGATCTGAGGTCAGAGGTAGCTTGAACCTAACACCTCGCTGCCCACAGCATGCACACAATAAATTATTTTACCATTTAAAAAATATATATATTATTAAAAAATACATATGAATATGCAATGTGAAACTGATTAAAATAGTGCTGCCCTAAAATCATCTTCCGAGGTTGAACACATAAATCTGATCAACCTTCATACCTGTTATACAATGCGAACAAAATAGACAAAACAATTCAACTTTAATGACCAATAATGGAGGTGTAAAGTAAGGGTGGTTCATGTTTTTTATTCATTCGTAATGATCATTTAAGAAAAAAAAAAGTCAACAAGTGTAAATCATTTATTTGCATTGTATCTTCTACTTTTGAAACCCTTGCTGAAGCGGCTCCTTTTTTTTGGAGTAGGTGTTGTGAAAACGTCAAATCGAAAGCAAAAAGGCTGCATTAATTATTTAATGCTTAGTTGCTATGTTTTCTTTGCATGCTGCCTGCGGTGCACACCAACAAAACTAAGCGCAGTGTGAAAAGGCTAACATTAAATTAAATGTGATTTCTTAGTTGTTGTTTTTTTGTTTTGTTTTTAGCCAAAATTGCAATAAAAGCTATTTCATGCTGTCATTATGGGGTGGATTTTTTTCCCTATTTCATTGTGCAACAAGAATGTACTGTAAGTCACTGTAACACAAACGTAAATCAGTTCATTCACATGTCCTCATATTAATATCACATTCATTATTCTCGCTTGGAGCCTGCAGGCAGCACAACAAGAAAGGAAGTTGTCAGTAGCCACAATGCCACACTGATGGATAATCATCACTTTTGGGAGGGACTCACTTTGCATTGTTTGTATTATAATGTATTGCTAAAGGATGTATGCAGCACTATCTATTAACTGTATGTTTATTTAGACCTGGTAGAAGATAAACATGAAGAAAATATAATAATAATAATAATAATAATAATAATAATAATAATAATAATAATAATACATCATTGTCAGTCCTGCTACTCTAACCTCATGATCCACAAGTGAGTGACGGCAAACTAATGTTACATGCGGTATATTTGGTCGTGACACGTTTTTTTAAATATATATATATATATATATATTTTTTAATTACATTTTTTTGAAAACTATTTGGGTGGTGGCCAGATTACTTAGGTGGCCCGCCCAAGTATTACCATGGTGTGGGAAACACTGCATGTATATCACTTAGCATAACGGCCATAGATATATTTGCAATGTACAGTCAAAGGTATGATTCGAACCCGCAACCTCCTGGTTACTGGACAATGCACTCTTACCAACAGCGCCACTAAGCAGTATCAGACACCTGGCAATGATAATCAGTTCTATGTATGGAAGAGGGCGTGGAACTTTGAAAATTCATTGAAATTGAAAATGAATGGGGAAAAGTTGATATTTAATGTTACATTGTGCGAATACTGCAAGTAATGTTAACTCAGACGACATATACCCCGGGAGGCGTGAATTTTTGAAGCAAGTTGAAATTTGAACGGTGTAAATCGAAAGTATTATGGGGGAGTTGTTACATGGCACAATCACACAAAAAAAAAATCACAATGACATATAACATAGCTTGCTATTATAATAATACAGTGAAATATGTTCATTACATTTCACCCATTATTCCATTGAACTTTATGACATGCTGTAGATATTTGCTACACATTACATCTGACTAATACAGTGAATATGGTGTATGAAGAGTTCATGGCGTTACACACCGGCACCAGACGGCTGGTCGGAGACTTGTAAAAATGACTTGAGATTATTTGAAGAATTTGTTGGGCCAGCTGCTGGTTCGCACAACACAAAGGCCTTTCTGGTCTGGCCGTCTCTCTCTTGTCTCCTGTTGCTTTAAAAAAGCAAACCATGACCTCCACCAACTGGTTCCACTGGACCGGTCTTGTCTGAGGGAAGTCAACTAAACATCCTGACTTGGCGACACAATGAGAAAGATGGATTAGAATAATAAGTATACTTTTTTTTAGTTGTGTAACTTAACATACGGATGAACTTTAGTGATTAAGATAATTTCCTGTCAGATAACCTCATATTTTGTTTGTATTTTTTTTTTTTTCATTGAAAGCTACAGTAGCAATTGTCCCCTGCAATTCTTATCTCCTTTTAGGTTCGCCAACTACCTGGCATGCAGCCTGTTTAAACAAAATTCCAGCATTTTTATGGCTATACTTTAGCCTAATCACAGCTTTAGCTCATTTACAAATAACCCGCCAGCAATTCTTGGCTAATACCTGCAGATTATATCAACAAGCAGCGCCGCCCATTTGGTTTCATCCATCGCTTCAAAACATGCAGTGGAATCCATTCTTAGATTCTGGTTTGCTGCTAATTTGTTCAGATTTCAAAACCTTTTTTCCCATAACAAAATACTATAGTTTATAAATTTTTAAAAAATCCCATTAACGCCTATGGACAATTTTAATTAGGAATATCAAATTTGGTAAACACATTCTTCCCTCAATGCTCCACAACCTTCATGGAATGTGATTCATTTGTTTTTGCACGCTAAGTAGCAAACAAGCCATGCAACAATGAAAACATAAACCCCTCGTGAAAGTCATTAACAGATTGAAACAGTTGCTCCCCCCACCCCATCTTCTCTGAGCCGGAGCCGTGTCATGCGAGAGCTTCTTTTTCAATGTCTGGGAATTGCCATACTTTTTTTTCTGTGCATGTGTGTCTGGTCACCGACGACATTCCTGGAAATCCTATATGAATATTGAGAATCAGAATGAATGTAAGCCATGCGGTGAGACAGCAGGTGCTGTTCTGGGTCTCTATAAATCACGTAGACTATCCCACCAGCATTTTTGCCTCGGAATGAAAAAAAAAAAAAGGGTGTACAACAATCTCTGCTTCAATCATGAGTGAGCCATTAGCAGGGGTCAGCAAACTTTCCTGTCAAAAGAGCCATGTTAGGCCAAATAAATAACCGAAAATCTGGAGCTGCAAAACATTTGAAGATTGTGATGATGCAAATAGTGTGTTCGCGTTAGTCTAATGTACCGAGGGCCCAAGAGCTAATTAGAGCTGCACCATATAAGAGCTGTCAAAATTAATTGAGGAATCGACAACTATTTTAATAATCGAGTAATCGTTTGGAGCCATTATTTAATTGATTGATTTCAGCATATCAACAGCAATTGTTCACTGTTTTCTGTAGTCCTTCATGAAAGAAAGAAGACCGATTATATTCTTTGTTTAATCAAAATAAGACATTTGCAAACATCTGTTTTTACTTTGGAAAACAATTACCAAACCGGTAACATAGTACAGCATCAATCCCCCTTTTTAAAACCACTATACGAATACAAAGTACAAAATAACCACCAATCACTGGTTAATAAACAATTATCAGGGAGGAAAAGTTTTTTGTAATACACAATCAGATTAGTTGATTAATCGATTGAATAATTTGATTCATTGATAGATGAATCAATTCTAAAAATATGCGATAGTGACAGAACTAGCAACAAAGCACAAAAATATGCAGCATCCAATACTTTCATATTTATGTTATTCTACCTTTTGTCTTCAGTTTTAGGATTTTTGTTGTTGTAATTTTTCATACAACATTTTTAAACTTTTCTGCCTTTCTTTGAATTTTCTGACATTTTTATGGACATATGGTATTTTTCTGCCTCTTTTCTTCCTTTTATGGAGATTTTTTGGACCTTTTTTTACTACTATTTTTATGGACATTTTATGGTATTTTTTTCTGCTTTTCCTCTTCCCTTTTTACGGTCACTTTTTGGACATTTTTAGGCATTTAAAAAAACTTTTTTTTTTTAAATTGTCTCGCTTTTTTTACTCTATTATTTTATATTTAATGATTCATTTATAATTTTATCATTAATTCATTTGAAGAATGTTTTACAAAAAAAAATGTGTAAAAAAAATAAAATTTTCTTTCAAATTTTGGGGGGAGATTCCACATGTGGCTCCAGAGCCGCAGGTTGCAGACCCCTGCATTAGAACATCCAGGAGATGGCACTAGTTGTGCACTGGCCAGATAATTTAGATGAATGGTTACAATGTTTAATTGTGATTTGTTATAAAGAGAGCACAAACAGTTCCTTAGTGACACATGTTATTAATACTGACCACAACATGTGGCTTTTCTTCCCTAATTTGATTCTCTGAATAAGCTGTGCTCCAACTGCGTGTGAGAATTGTTACCGTGTTACTTTTAATCACGCTTTTCCAAAAGGGCACTCTTACTAGTCAGGTTGGCCTCTCTCATCCATCACCGAATAAGCGCCAGATATAATTGCAAAGAAATTCCCAGTAACCTGCTCATTGTTGTTGACACAGTTTGAAAGTCAGATGGGAGTTATATGATACTGACTCTGCGTGTGGCCACTCCCTTCCAGCAGGCAGCGTTTTTCTTCAGCGGGCCAGGCTCTCGTTCCTGTCCATACTTCACACTGGCCAGCCTTCTATCAGCACACGCACTCTGAGGGACGGATCACACTTTGAAGTTCAGCAATTCTTCCAAACGTAAGTACATTCTCAGACAGGACATGTGGTTAGAATTCTGGAAGAAAAAAAAAGATTGAATGCAGATCCATGTTTGTTTCGGTCATTGTTTAAATCTAGTCTCACATTTAGTGTGATTAGTCACTCCTAATAGTTGTAAGCTAGTTCCTGCTGTTACTCCAGTTTTGTGCTTCAGTTTTCATGTTTGTGACTCACATTGCTTCTATATTGTTGAAATGAGCAGTTAGAATTGGTATTTGGATTCCAAAGAACTTGATACTTTATAGATTATACGGTCAACTTGCTCATTATGGACTTTCAGTATGTAAGAATATTGTAAAAAAAAAAAAAAAACTTTTAAAATGGTGCAACAGCAAAAGTTAGAAGTCTTCTTTCAATACTTCAATTGTATTTTTGTTCGAACATTTTTCTAATTATGTGCACTACAATACTATATTCTACACGTACTGTCAACATGTGTATGATTAAAAATGTGTTGTTGCATAATGTGTTTTTAACCAAATGGCTGCTTCAATAGCTTTTTTGTTTCGTTATTTGCCACACCAATCATTGTTTTGATGCAACCTTGTGAAAAATAGAAAAAGTAATTGCTAATACATTCAAAAACAAACGTGCTGACAGCTGTGGATAAGGAATGTAATAGATTGTAGGTTGAATTAATACGAAAGACTATTATTATTATTTCATTCTTCTGATGTCAATATAAAATATAGCACTAAGACCTTGATTACTCCATTAACTTTTAATTTGGATTTCTATCCATGATTTACGTAAGGAAATATTTAAACGCTGTAGTCATCATTGTTTAAGCTGATAAAGTTCATCATCACTTGTTGTTTACTAAGTAGTTTGGCAACACAGTGTCCAGTTAACACCTAACCAAGTCACAGTCATATGAGCGGAATGCAGGATGTCATGTTCGCGTCATGTCCAGGCTGATAACAGGATCCTTTTCTTTTTTTTATTTTTATATAAAGGCACTTGCCTCGCAGTGTGCAAACAAGTAGTAACATTCACATTGAACCTTATTGGCTTCCCACGGCTATCCGAGCTGAACCTCCTCTGCGCGTCGGAATGTGACACTGCCACACCGCCGCATTCCGCTGATCTCTTGGTAGTTAATAATCGAACCAGGAGTTGTGATACTGGCCTCGTATGACAACTGAGCAGTCTCAGGAAACAGACCAGACCTGGCTGCACACGTTTGCGGTAATCAATGACTCCATCTGTTTGAGTGTGGGGTCAAAGTGGCAAGTCATAACTGAGTCATTCCAGCTACAGTTCACATGGTTGGGTATTAGTAGGTAGGTAAGGTAAGGAGTTTGCTGGATCTGGGAAATGTATTAGTTCTCTATATAAGAGATGTCATCCGTTTTGAAGTCATTGCTTGATTGTAAATTTGTCTGTACAGGACATGGCGACCATTAGCTGAATTTACCTGAAATTGAAGTGTCGAAACGGAACAGCATGGATGGCAACGGCGAGATCAGCGATAGTGATAGTGGCATCATCCTTCACTCTGGTAAAACATTTTCACTACACGCTTGTTGCATTATTAATGATATTCATTATGAAGAGTTCATTTTCACATGTTCCTCTGCACTTTATGTGCATCCATATTCCCAAATTGATTGTTAAATCACACAATATAATAATTGCATAATCACACAGTGGTGGGCTTTGTTGCTGTAATTGGCCCTAATTCTTTGGGGATCTTAAGTTGATTTTTATTAGGGATGAGCACAAGAAGAATTGATTGTTGAAAACTAGGTCCATTCTGTGGAATTGATTGTTGATTAATTGTGTCTTGAAGCAATTGAAGCAAAATTGAGTTCACAACTTGCTAATAGAGCAACACTTTGCCAACTCCTCTGGGTACTATTCTTATTGTTCTACTCAATACAACACTAGCATGCAACACAACAGAAGCTCAGAAGAGTCTAAGAGTCTCCTATCCAATTCATAATAAACAATGCATTTAAAAAAATCTTTCTGTATCTTTTACTCAGTATTTGGTGTTCATAGTTGGTTATTTTCCACTGTAATGTTGTTCAGATTTCTGTTAAAAGTGTACTGTACCACCTAAGCACTTATGTGTTGTGCTTTTCTACTTTACACTTCACATTAGCTTAGCGGTTAGCATGGCTTCTCCATCTTTTCCTGTCACCTCTTCTTGCTATGATAAATGCAGCGACTCCTCGTCCTCCTTTAGCGATAACAGTAATTGTCAGAAATCTTATTTGCCTAAAATTGCCGCCATTGGGTTTAGCCGTGATAGCTAGCCAGCTTGTGTGTAGCAAGTTAGCTTAGTGCCTGGCAATCCCCCAGTAGGTAGTTAAGCACAGAGGATGGGTGAATGTTCGCCGTGGATGCGCTGTTTTTCCTATTTGGATTTGATTTTTTACCAGCTCTGAGCTAGTAAAAAAATGGAGGCGGCTCTGTGGTCAGATGTTCTTGAAGACATTTTCACACTCAGGCAGATACAATGACATCATCAGTAAACATAATCACAACACAATCTACTGTATACACTGTAGGCCAAGTTTATATATTTGTGTATCACACCACTATCTGGCAGTCTATAACAAGTGTTATTCGAATTTTCTGCTGCATCTCTTGTTTTAGACCTCTTGCCGGTGTACCTAATGTTGTGGGCCCAATGTGTCAGGACTTTGGTGCAAGTAATTGTTGTTTAGATGATCAGCCAACCGGTTGAATAGCAAACTTTAATTTGGAATAGTCATTGTTCAAATAGAAATCACAAAATGTTGTTTTCTGTCACAGACTAGCTGTGTTGTTTTCGCTGTAACGTAGACTGATTAGTTCAGTCCGGTGTGACATTCCTCTAGCCTTAATTTGCCGCGTGGTGCCTGCTCCATACAATGAGAAAGTGTCCATCCATCAAGAATAGCCATTTGTCTCTTAAGAAATAGGAATCTTCTGCTCCATTGTCACATTGCCACACTTCTTTCCTGTTGACACATCAGATGTTTGTCAGTACCTGCAGGGATTCTGTTAATAATCTCTAAAGGTATGCACTGCTCAATGCATTCTGCTCCAAGACACTCCCCCGGCCTGGAGACTAATCCTCTTGTTATTAGTCTCCAAGGCGACAGACAGCAGTAGCTGAACAGTCACTAGTTGTCAATAGTAGCACAGTTTCACATTGTCACATTGTGACAATGACAAACGCACATTTTTATTGTAATTTTCATCATAGTCAGCTTTTTGTAAAGAAAAAACAATACTTCTATGGTTTGCACATGAATGTCCTCTGCTTGATTACTTCAGCAAGTCTTTTTTGTTTTTTTCTTTGTGTACTTTTATTCACAGTCTATAGTATTAACCTGTGTTTATTTTATGATGGCTGCTATTTTACCAATGATTCTCATTAAATATTGGCAACAATTCCCATGTCATGTTTATTCGAACATTTTTACTGCAATTTGTTTAGTTGCACTCATTAATCTCATTGCTAGTGAGAGATGTTAAAGCCTTGGTAGAGGTCTGCATGCTCTGATGACTTTTACTTTGAAAAAAGTTTGAAGCACAAATAAAATGCACTCAATGAGAAGAACGGTTAATTATGATCGAAGGTCAAAACACCAATTCATGCAAGTGCTGAGCAAGAAACAAATCTACAACTACAGCATGGATAAAGTTACAGACATGTGAGAATAAAATTGGAAT
The DNA here is from genome assembly GCF_051991255.1 of Vanacampus margaritifer. NCBI lineage: Eukaryota > Metazoa > Chordata > Actinopteri > Syngnathiformes > Syngnathidae > Vanacampus > Vanacampus margaritifer. Next base: position 13,937,211 of record NC_135439.1, read on the forward strand.
TATGAGAACAAAGTAGAAAGATATTTTAAGATTAAAGCTGTAATTAAAAAAATATTGAGACTAAAAATACAGATATACACAAATATTAAGTTTTAATGTGAAATTGGCTGATATTTTGTCACAAGATTGATTAACTCATTTACTGCCATTGACGGTTATAGATGTAAAAAAATAATTTTAACTATTTCTATTAGTTAAAAAAAATCTACTTTTGTTAACAAGAGTATGTAAACCTAGATTTTTTTATTGTACATTTAGAACAGATATAAAATTTGTGATTAATCGTGAGTTAACTATTGAAGTCATGCAATTAATTACGAGTAAAAAATGTAATCGCCTGACGCCCCTAACTTTTAATAGTCATCTCGTCAGGCGATGACATTTTTTTTTATTGTAATTAATCGCATGACTTCACTAGTTAACTCACAATTAATCACAAATTTTATATCTGTTCTAAATGTTCATTTTCATACTCTTGTTAACAAAAGTGGAAAAATTGTTAAACTAATAGAATAGTTCAAATACATTTTTTACGTTTATAGCCGTCAATGGCAGTGAATGAGTTAAAATGAACAGTTTGTGATTGTGTCGATGTTTGCGTGTGTTCCTGAGAAAGAAATCCGTTCTCAAAAATTCCACGTTTGTTCGGTTTGTTTTTAATAAATATTTATTATCTGATTAATTATAGCAGATATTTAGATAGAGACAGTGGTTTCAGTCTTTTACATTGCTTTCTGTTTGTCTTTAATCTCTTAATATTTTTGTCCTTTTGTTTTCTATATCCATCCATCCATTTTGTTTGTTCAGAATATTTCTCAAACCTTTTTTTTTTTGTTAAAAAATAAATGAATTCTGATGTTGTTCTACTTCACCGTAGGCTCCGACAGCCCGACATCGCATACGAAAAATGTGAGCACACACACGAGAGCAATGAAGCTCAAGCACCAAGCACTCGAAGATCGACTCGAGCTGTGCCTGTTAGAGCTGAAGAAACTTTGCATCCGTGAAGCGGTGAGTAATTTGGATTCATAAGCATCTCGTTCTTTTGAAACCTTTTTAACTTCTCGCAGTTGATACGTCATTGGAAAAGGTGTTATTCCGTCATTCTGGAACTGCGCCATACCCGCCGTCACCGTTTTATGTGCATTGGTTCAGTTTGAAAGGATTACTGTGGCTTTTTAAAATAACATGAGATGCTTCTGAGGTTGATTGTTCTCTTTTTTTTTTTATCAACTTTGTCTACACTCCTTTTTTTTCAGTCAACATTCACTTTCACTTCAGTATTTCTGAACTCCCACTCATCTACATGACTAGAAGAAGCTGCCAGTTTGTTTGAAACGCTACAAAAACCACCAATCTTCATTTAGAAGGATTAAAGAGATTTTGGGAGGGAAAAAAAAGAGAAGTTAATCTTTTGGAAAGTATGAATCATCCACTAAATATAATGCTGCTTCTAGAGGGCTTCAATTTGGCCTTTTGGCCTTTTTTGACACTATTGTTACCACGCCAAAGGACTTTGTTTCCTTTTGTTTTTGTGACAACATGATTACAAGATCTAAGGAGTTAGCTTTCTTCAAAGTTTATTTTGTTATGTAGAGATACATGTTGTTGGGGCCATTGCAGAAAGGTTGAACTGGTACCCTGAGGCTTTTTTATAGCCTGGCAATAGCCAGACTGATTTGTGCTTCACTCGAGGGAGTTTTCCACAATATCAGTCTGGGACTGCTCCGCGTTGATTTGCTCGGAATGGCGGGGCATGCTGTACAACACTTCGAGCTGATTGGACGACGCAGAATCGCGTGCACGTCTACCTAACTTTTGTTTCGACCAATCACGGCAAAGGATGAAAATGTCGTCACCGACATGCGACTGTTGTGACTAGCTGATGTCATGGCGTTGAGTTTATGTTGTCGGTTTTGCAATGTTGATATGCGGATACAAGAGACTTCTTCAACGAGAACAGAATTAATTGCAGCGTCCACTCATTCATCTTCCGGTGTCGCCATGTTTGGTTTGTTTCTTCCCGCGGCATCGGCGCTTCTTGTTTTCGTCACAGCTGCATATCCCGCCCCCAAATACAATGTCGCTCTGTGATTCGTCCGAACCACCAGTGGTTCGTATCGGTGGAAATCAACGGGAGCGGTACAAGATGGATTCTCTGGAGTTTGAGAACTCACAAATACCGCGAGACTACATGTTGCGAGAGCAAGGTTAACTTTTTTGTGCTTCCCAGTGAAAAATGAAAAAATTCTGTCCGGTGCAGGCATATCTTTGAGGGTATTCATTTTGGTGTTTATCCAGATTCATTTATTTATTTGTTCTTTATTTCAGTTGCATTTCCGCTTTACAGGAAATAGCCTCTCTCATTCAGGAATGCGATTTCCACATGAAGTTCACTCATTTTGAAACTAGGCGCATAATCAGATTTGGGAGTCTTTGTTGAAAAGTGTTGTTGCTTAAGGGTAAAATCCCACTACTGATCATTCTTCCCTGCCAACACTTGTGCTGGGCACTCGTGTCGGGACATGCTAAGGTGACCTAATAGGACGCGCCGCGCCTTCTAACCTAACTCGTAACTGAGACAAAATAACGAGCAACCTCTTTGGCCGCCGGCATCAGAATGACTCAAAGATTTCAGTGATTTTACGAGTCATGAAATCATAAACAGTGTGTCGTCATGCACTTGGTTTGTTTTGATTAGGGATCCCGGTGCAGGAAGTGAGACCAAAAGAATTTCCTGTGACGATAAGTGCGGAATTGTGTAACCGACTCCCAGAACCTATATGTCTCAACATGTGAAAGGAACGTGATATTTGTGTATTGGTCCCAAACGTTCTCACCTGAATAATCTATGCATATGTGAGCTGCTGAAACAAAAGTATGCATCTGCATTGGAAATGTGAGGCTATTTTTATTTTTATTTTTTTTTGCAGAGAGTTTTGATTTGTGATTTCATTTGTGTCGTTCAGGAGCTGACAGGCCGGCTCTCAGGAGATTATCCTCTGCTGCCAGGAGAGAAGCCTCCACAGACCCGGAGACGCATCGGAGCTGCTTTCAAGCTCGATGAGCAAAGCATCCCTCGGGGAGTCGGGGTAAAAGAACACATTGATTGAATGTGTGACGATCCGTTTTTTTTGAACGTTTATATAACTCGTTTTGTTCTGTTTTTGCAGGAGTCAGCCCTAAATCTTGTGGATGCCGAGTTGGCTCTTCAGTTTAAGATCTACGAGGCGGCACGCAAGCTTTGCGAGGAGAACCACCTGAGTAAGGCCGTTCGAAAGAGTCGGTCGGAGCAGTCTAAGCGAGAGGAGAAGAAGCTGAGACGGCTGCAAGAGACCGCGTTCCAGCTGCGGTTGGAGCATGGCCGATCATCACCACTTCCTGCTTTTAATATCCCACAACAAGGTGAGTTAGTGGAGATGTCCTCCAAGGTTAAACAATGTTAGTATATATCAGTATCAAATTGGACAGTACGCCTACAGTACAGTGGATATAAAAAAATTGCACTCCTATTCAAATGTCAGGTTTTTGTGATATAAAAGAATGAGATAAAGCAAAAATCCATTTATAACTTCTAACTTAGGTGTACCACTTTTTTTTTTGATTAACTTTTTGGAGGGAGGAGGTAAAAATTGAAAACTAATGAGATGTGGTTGTGCAAGTGTGCACACCCTCTTATACATGTAAATAGGGATGCCACCTCCTTTAGTTATACAACAATACTTGTCAGAAGTGTGGGGAGTTTTTAATTGTGTAAAATTGTTGTGTCATTTAGAATACAGTGGTCCCTCACTACTTCACAAATCACTTATCACAAATTCACTATATCACAGATTTAGTCCAAAATTCATACATTACGGGGTTTATCTTGGGTTGTACCTCGCTATTTCACGGGTTTTTCAGAAATTATTAACCCCACGTGCACCCCACCCGGATTTAATGTATTCTTTATTTATGCTGCTATTTTTCTTATTATGTTTACAAAGTTAATAAGTGTTTAGAAGGGTGGGAATTGTGTGGTGGCTTTGCTATGGCTCAGCAGAAGCATAACTTGCTTGCCCCCAAAAACAAAACAAAGAAATGTACGTCCTCTACTTGGCGGAAATTCACCTATCACGGGTGGGCGTGGAACATAACACCCGCGAAAAGTGAGGGAACACTATAATAAATTACATTAATATTTAGATCTTTCCATTATAATTATAATTTGTATCATATTGTATTATTCATAATTAATATACCAATTATTTAGCTGAATACATATAAATGCAAATGCAGATTTTGTTATTTACAGTAAATCATTAACCAATTAGATAAATTAATCAGAAATAATTAAATCTATTTTAAATACCCAATTTCTGAAAAAATGCAAATGCAGATTTTGTTATTTACAGTAAATCATTAACCAATTAGATAAATTAATCAGAAATAATTAAATCTATTTTAAATACCCAATTTCTGTCAGGTGGGGTGCCTAAATTAATACTATAACAAATATTTTCAAACTCTTGATGAAATAAATGCTCTGTGGGACGGATTAAAGAATGTAGTGGGACATGTGTGGGCCCACATGAGTCACATACATTACCCGTTTTTGATCTGGGCTCACAATAGTTCTTGCTCCTATTAGGCCGTGTAGAAGTGAGTCAAAATAACAAGCCACATCATGTTGGTTTGCCGTATTGCCCACAACTCTGTCCATTCACGTTAATACACATAGCAAACATTACTGTAGTCTGAAGTAAAAAAAAAAAAAAAAAGATGCAGCCTGGAACTTTAGGAGGTCAAAAGAGTATCGTGATTGATGCGTCTGAAGTGACTGAAAGAATGTTTTGCCTTTTTTTTTCGTCAGATCTCGCTGCCTCTGATGACAGCTCTTTGTCTGATTCTGTGGTTCAAGATGAAGGTAAGGCACAAAGGTTACAATCTATCGGGATGCGTGTTGGCTCTTAACTGTTTAATATTTGTTTTTAGAAGTGCAGAGGGAGTCTTCACAGCCATCCACAGTCCTCCCGTATTCAGGAGAGACGGACTCTTCACATCCACCCACTGCGTCACACACAGACGGTTCATACCGGTCACCGTCCGTGGGTCCTCGGTGCCTGCCTTTGACACCCAGATCGTCCCCTCATCCCAGCCTTGACTCTTCCATGAGTTTTACCTCAAGCCCCGTATATGACCTGCCTCCTATCCAGCATTCCCCGTGGTCAGAAACAAGCCTTGATCAGCCATACATGAAGAACAAGAAGTCACGTTCCTCCGGCAAAGCCAGGTAATAGCAACCGTCATGACAATGGTTCTCAGGTTCCTCTTTTAGTCAAGTCAATACAGAGAGTATGCATCTACTTTGTTTATTTGTAAGCATGTGAACTCACAGAAAAATGTGGATTGCTATTTATTTGAAAAAAAATCTAGTAAAGTTCTTTTTCACGTCAAAAATTCGAATTAAACTCCTTGTAAAATATAATGTACTGAGTGCATGAACCTTTAGTGGGGGTTTTTAAGTAAATATCTCTCCCCATTTTTTCAGTGTTCCTTTCAACGTTGACATTTTAGAACAATGCTAGGTGATAAGAAAATCAAAAATGACTCCATTTTGGCCATTGCTTAAAGCTCCCTCAAAGTCATTCAGTTTCCATAAGTTTATCAGTGAAATAGTGTTGCTCTTTGTCATACTGTTTCTATCATCAACTTGTTGGCGTTGTTGGAATTTGACCTTGCGTATCTTTCACCAGTTATCGTTGGCTTATAAGATGAGGAAAGGAGAAAACAATCTCAGAACTCATGGTCATTTTAATTTTATCTCCAATTCTTACCACCTCTATATGATAAAGTCATTTAAGATGTGTGTGCCATCTACTGGTCAATACGTGGCAAAATAATAAATAAATAAACTAGTAAAGATAGAATCCTTGAACATCACAGCTGTAATGAAGGGTTAACCGCTTTGTAAAACAAATAAAGACTAACCATTAATTGTTAAAGGTAAAAAATTTGGGTAACCTGTTAGTTTTCAATTTTGCATCTGAGATACAACATATTGGCAGGTCTGCATAAAAAAATTAAAAAAAAGAAGCTTTTTCGAGCAAATTATACAGCTCGGTATATTATGGTATGTTTTGACAGAATATGATGTGAAACATTTGTTTTTTCTCCAGTCCAGCCAAGAATGAGTTACTACCCCCACTGGAGGCTTGCTTGGCACCTCTGCCACAGCAACTCTCCCATTTGAAACTGAGCCGTACACAGCCCAATAGCACACCTTCCACGCCAGAGATGCGCGTGCACAGACAGCTTTCTCTCAGGTACTACAGTTTATCTGTCAGTAAATCATTTTTATTAGTATCTGCTTGGCAACGCGTACAGTCTACCATAAGTTTAAATTGGCAGGTTTTTGTGACATAACACATTTTGCTTCAGCTTTAGCTCTGGTCTTTGACAATATGAAGGGGAATTATGAACAGTTCCAAATACTAGTCAGTCAAAAAACCTTGAGGCTTCTGATGGAAAGCAAAAAGGAAAAGCCTACTAGAGCATCTAAACTGTACTTAAAGGGGATCTTCAACGACCTTAAACATCCCTTAACAATAATATGTTGTATGTGACCTCACTAGTCTGAACATGACATTCTGATTAATATTACATTTGTGGAATATGAGTTACGCAGCTAAATCCAGCTGTTTTTATCCATCGCAGGGGGCGGCCATTTTGCCACTTGTTGTCGACTGAAGATGACATCACAGTTGCTCAGGGCTCAGGCAACGACCAATCACAGCTCACCTGTTTTCTGAAGCTGAGCTGTGATTGGTTGTTACCCAAGACCTTAGCAACTGTGATGTCATTTTCACTCGACAGCAAGTAACAAAATTGCCATTTTCTGATATTGATAAAAAATGCTGGTTTTTGGTCCTTAACTTCTATTTCACAAACATAATAGTATTCATAATACCGTATTTAGACTAGTGGGGCTGCATAGAACATATTGCCAAGAAATGTTTGGGGGTTGACTTCCCCTTCAAGGGTTACTCAGAAGCACTTAAACTTGTGGCAAGTGTATGCTGACTCCTATTTCATGAGTTTGAATATGATTGGTTAATTCTGAATGCAGGCTCATCCCCAGCTATTAGAGGGTGTGCACACTTGCGCAACCACATTATTTTTGTTGTTTATTCACCGTCTTGAAAAGATTAACTTTTTCCCAACTGAGTTATAGAGGATATAAGTTACATTAATGGTGAAAGAAGTTTTGATATGATTGATCTTAGGCTATTTTTTTTTAACACCACAAAAATTTGGTAACTGTGTAAAAAAAAAAATTACATCCACTGTATCTGATTCAGTCTAGGCTTTGTTTAAACATATTCTAACATTTCGGTGTGATTTGCGCAGGATATCCAACCCTGAATCCCCACTCGGACAAGAGAAGGACCGTGGTCGCACCAGAGGTCCAAGGAGGCGACTGACAGATTGCAACAAAATCCCATCGGAAGCCCTTCCGCTCATGTTTAGCGGTGCCCACCATGCAGGTTCTGAGGATAGCAACTCTGAGCACTCGTTTGCATCCTACAGCAGCTCCCCCAGCCAGGAGCTACCTTGTGATTTGCCTAAACACTATCAGGCTGCCTCCCCGCTCTCTGCTCCATTTGGGAGCTACGGACCTCAAGCCTCTCCACATGCTGGTTTTCACCACAGTCCCAGACACCAGTCCAACCCGGGTGTCCACAGAGCCTATTACAACGAGGAAGTGGTCTACTCTCCTTATGTGGACATGCCGTGGAGCTATTACACCCATCAGTCTCCCTGCCCCACCAGCAGATATGAGTACCGCTACAAAGAGGCTCCTGTGCCCCTGCAGAGAGCACCGAGACATTTGGCTCCGGATAACAGGCACTCCCCCTCCTCAGCACAATGGGACCATCCACAGTACCGCTCCAACTGCCTTCCACGTCAAGTAGTGAACGAACAGCTGAAATCGTGGCACCGACGCAGCCAGCTCAAAGAGCCCAGGTCGCGTTCCCTTGACAGACAGGGTGCGGTCAGGGTGAAAAACATGGCGGCTCTGGAGGCAATCCGATGTCAAAATCAGAAGTACCAGGAGCAGGTAGGCAAAACTTTTGTTTAGTTTTGCCTCAAATTTCAATGGAATTGATTTTTCATATCAACCATATTACAATTCTACCAGACAGCATAATAGAATGAGTGTGAATTTGATGTCACTAACTTGCAGGCCGTCCAAAGAAGAGCTCTTCAATTATCCGCAGATGACTCGCAAGGACACTGGGTTGTAGACGATGGCACTCACTATATGAGTCAAGTGTGACTCCGTGAGAAGAATCTCAGCTGTATGGGTGACACCAATACAGGTAATAATGTGGTGTTTTGTGATAAAGCTCACAAATTTGAAACATTGACATGAATGAATGCAAATATGAACTGAAGGGGCCAAATAACCATTTTGCCAACCTGACAGCATGTTAAACAGTTAAGGATTTTTTTTTTTTAAATCTATTTTAAGAAGTGTTATGAAGAATATGAGCCACCATTGTAAGATAATGTAAATTAGTAATATGAATAAGTGTATGTTAGAATATTTTTGTGTTTGCTGGATCAGTCAGCATGCCACTTTTGCCACTTAACCATGTTAAATAGTCTGGTTTACCTACATTACTTCTTCTGTGCCAGTTAATGTTAAGTACTTATGTGCCTATGACTTAACTAGTTGAAACAATGCTACTGCTTTGTTATATACAGTACCAGACCAGTACATGAAATTCAACGCATGGCAGTTATGTTCTGTACATGTCAAATGTGATATTGCAGATTACAACAGACCAAACTTTTTATTTAGCGCCAAAACTGCTTATTGTTACTGCTCACTGTTATATATTTATCTCTTATTTATTCAGCCTATGAAATCAACTGAAGTCAGACTTGAAATGCTGCAGAGTGAGTTTGTGAATTGAATGCCTGATGCAGTAAACACTTGTATAAAAGGGACTGAAATTGTGCTTTCTTCTGTGCATTTTTACTGTTGTTTTTTTAAAATGGAATTATTGTTTTAAGACTGTTGCATATGTAAAATTATTTTCCTGTGGAATAAAGCCTTTTTACTACTGTATTAACTATGTTTCAGTGTTTTCATTGCCCAATATCAAGAACTTTGTGTTTGTCTGTTCCACAAGGGCATTTTTTTTGGCATGATAAACGATGTGTATGATAGATGATGAGTGGGTTTACAAAGTATCTGATTTATGAGTATAGCCTATAAGCCTACTGATAACTTGCCTTCTAAATTGTGATTTTCAATGAGTGCATGGTCAATTTCTTCAATAGTAAAATGAATAAATAAATAAATGCATTTTGTGACACTTGATGGAATTTTACAAGTATTTTTTTTCCTGTAGGGAGACTTTGGTATTATTGATATATTTGCTTTGAATAATAAAAACAAGGTTCTAAGTTTTGACCTTACGTTATAACAGAGGGGTACAATTTCAGCGCAAAAGAAAATACCTTACGCAAGTATCTCCACAGGGAATCAACCTTGCTGGAGTGTGGTGCACGTGAACAGAACTAAACCAACGTAAGAAGTTTTGAGGATAGTTTCTATGAGAACTACTGTATAACTGATACACACTGCAAGTATTTTTTTTTTCAATTCATATTTTTTTCAATTATGTATGTAGTACTTTTGTAACATCGTTGTTTGGTCGTGTGTCGTAAGAGTTTTCTAAATTGTGTTGCGTCATAAAAGACTGGGAAATTCTCACTTTTATTTTGAAATGTATGCCAACAGAACGAATACTTTTGTTTTGAAGGGTATGGATTAACTGCGGAAGAGACAGCAACTTCCGGAAAAGATTGTATTTTGTTTTTTGGATTAATAATTCACCTTCCCGGTTTGGAGACTACATTGTCAGGTAAATTGTGTGCCTTAAGTGCAATTGCGGTGGAAAATGTATTTTTCTTGTCTCTGATGAGTCAAACAATTGTCTCAAATTAAACACCAAACTGTCTTCTGTTTGCCAGCTCAGCGCTAGCTTAATGGTAACGTTAGCGACATGAAATATGGGCGATCTGTCATCTTAAAATTGTTTGAACTACACCTGCAAAATTGCGATTTGCTGCGTGTTTTGCATGGTAAGGGATCGAATGGAATTAAGTTAATCAAACTGTCGGCGTTTTCAATTTGTTGTTTACGTTTTGCTTTGTTTCGGTACTGTATTGGGTCTTACGCTTTGCTAAGTCACATCCGTTGTTTGTCTGCCCGCCAGCGTTTGCAGTGCTTCTCCCACCTTGGACGTTCTGTTGTCATTTCGGATTTAACCCATAATCGCAATTGTGAACGATGAACCGAACTCACTCAGTCGCATTTTTACAATCAGGCGGATTCGTACTTGTAAATATAAATAAATAAATAAATAATTAGTCATGGGTTGGTGAACCTAATTAATCGACAATCTGTTTTGCGTTGTTGTCAATGTTGGGGGGTTTACATGTGATGTTAGACTGTTTTATATGGAAACCATGAGATGCGTTACTGTTCTTAAACATTTCAGTGCAATAACTGAATTACTGAGCCGTATCGATAAGGTAATGGGCCCCATACACGTTACAGTATTACGCAGTACAGTGATAGTAGTTGTAGTAGTTGATGTTGCATGGCATCACATGAGGGCTTGCTTCAATACGAAGCGAAATTGTTTACTGTCAACTGACTGTTCAGACCTGGGTTATTTGCTTCTGTACAAGATGGGGGGTCAATTAGGTGACGGATTTGTAGGTTTTTGTAACTTAACGAAATTACAGTACATGTAACAGTAAGGGCAACTACTGAATTGTATTATGCAAAATGCTATATATCCATCAGTGTTCCCCCCCGTTAATTGCTTGGAAAAATAGTATTTGTTTGCAACCATTATAATGTATTTGTAAATGTAAACACTTTAGTAACAGTATATTGTGTTTGTTTGCATTGAACTGTTTTCTCTGTGTGCGTTTACTCACAATGTCTAAGAACTGTAAAATATCTCACAAAAACATTGAAGGTTGAACTGTATTTTTCTCAGGAGGAAATTAAAGTGTACACTTTGAAGTCAGAATACAGGGACTGAGAGTGGGTCATCAGGCAGTCTCCCTATGTCAGGCCGAAACGGGTCTGCAAGTGATGCAGACTGCCGGATCTCAGAGGACTGTCATGTCCCGGATGTGGAGCTAATGGAGTTAGGGCCGCTGTTGGAGGAGGGAGGGGTTCGCCCGCCGGCCTCCAATGGTGTCCATCCACAGGTATGCCCCCCCCCCCCCCCCTAATTCCCTAACTCACAAACAGAGAAAATTGTTTCTGCTCATCTCCAACAATCCTCTCTTTAAAGGGAGCAGCCATGCTTGCCGATGAAGAGGATGATGATGATGATGAGGTGGGAGAAGTTCTGACCTTACCACTACAGGCGCACCACGCCATGGAAAAAATGGAAGAGTTTGTACACAAAGTAAGTGTGACGTTCCGTTTTACACCCTGAATAAACATTTGATAACACTTTATAGGGCACACTTGGTAACTCAAGTCAAGTGAAGTCATCTTTATTTGTATGGCGCTTCAAGTAAAAATCAAACACACATTAAAAGAGTAAGATGTGATTGATCAAAGAATACTGTCTTTGAAGAAAGGTAATGACAAATGTTATGATTAAATATAGTGGAGAAAAAGTTTATAAAATATGTAGCAACAAATAATTGAGAAGCATGCCTTGGTTTTCCTTAGAATTTGTCGCTTCTCACAGTGGTAATGAATTTGTACATCTATTTGTGATTTTTTTTTTTCTTTCAGGTTTGGGAGGGGCGTTGGAGAGTCATTCCCTTCCATGTCCTGCCAGAGTGGCTTAAGGACAATGATTACCTCCTACATGGACATCGCCCCCCCATGCCTTCATTCCGGGCCTGCTTTGGAAGTATCTTCCGAATTCACACCGAGACCGGAAATATTTGGACTCATCTGATAGGTCAGAATGCAATTTTTTTTACATATCATTTTTATTAGGGGTGTCAAAATTCAAAAAAAAAAAAACTTTTAAAGTACTGAGTGTATTTCTCATGGGTACATATTCACACTGTCAAAATATTTGCTTTACACGCGAGCAAAAGAGAACATTGCCAAAGTGTTTTGCTCTCCCTCAGGGCTGATTTTATTCCTGTGTCTGGGCACGTTAACCATGTTGCGACCCAACATACATTTCATGGCCCCGCTTCAAGAGAAAGTGGTGTTTGGGATGTTCTTCCTGGGAGCTGTGCTCTGCCTCAGTTTCTCCTGGCTGTTTCATACCGTCTACTGCCACTCCGAGAAAGTGTCTCGCACCTTCTCCAAGTAAGCTCATTTCATAAACACCTTCTTTGCATTTTAGTTCTTTGTCCAAAAAAAATCAATAATTTTAATGAACTTGATAGATTGAAAACATTGAGTCTGTATGGCACTGCAATCAACAAGCACAATAATAAACATATTGTCAAAGCTGATTCATATGTGTTAGAGGCAGAATTAGTGCACAGCTTGTGTATTCGAAAAGATCCAATTAATCTTTGATCTGTCCCTCAGGCTTGACTACTCAGGCATCGCGCTCCTCATCATGGGTTCCTTCGTGCCCTGGCTGTACTACTCCTTCTATTGTTCTCCTCAGCCGCGACTTATCTACCTCACCATTGTTTGTGTACTCGGCATCGCCGCCATTGTAGTGGCCCAGTGGGACCGATTCTCCACACCTCGACACAGACCCACACGAGCAGGTGATAGCATCACACACTTAAGTGCAGAAATAATTACGTGTTCCTATTTCTAATGTTCTCTTCCAAGAAAGTGTTCAATGTGAATTGAATTGTGATTTTGGCCTGTCTTAGGCGTGTTTATGGGTCTGGGACTTAGCGGCATTGTTCCCACCATGCACTTCACCATTGAGGAGGGCTTCGTTAAGGCCACCACCGTTGGCCAGATGGGTTGGTTCTACCTGATGGGGGCCATGTATATCACTGGTGCTGGTCTGTATGCAGCCAGGATCCCTGAACGCTATTTTCCTGGCAAGTGTGACATATGGGTAAGTGATTACATTTTTTCCCACAATACAGTGGTGCCTTGAGATACAAGTTAAACCAACAGAGTTAGAGATAAGACTGGAGATCAGTTTTGGTGATTTTGTTGTTGTTGTTTTGCTTTGACTTGTGAGCTCAAATTTGAGGTATGAGTATAGTATGGTGGCAGCAAACTCGATTCTGCTCAACTCACAAGAAGAAGCTTCAAGCTGTTAATCGCCACTCTAAATAACACTTAATTCAAACTAAGCATTAGGGAATTACACTTTGTGTATTTTAAAACAACCACATTACTTTGCATATCGTTGCTGCTATGTGAAAAACACTTATGTCCATTTCTGTCCTGTTTGTTTTTGTTTAATTTGTTTACATTTTTATGTTTTTTGGGATAAGACTGCAGACATACCAAAAATGTAAAAAAAGAAAGAAAGAAAAAAAACGGAATTGACATAAGTGCTTTTCACATAGCAGCGACGATATGCTAACATTAGCATACTGCCGCATGATAGTTAAGTAATATTTTCTAGAGTGCTATTTTCCTTTTGTAAAAAGAAAAATACATTACTTTTTTCATAAATAGTCACTCACTAAGTCACGCCCCATAAATGCACACATGAACAAAAGAATACTGCAATACCTGTGTGTGTGGGACTTTCGGCTAAATTGTACTCTTAAAAACAGTTAGGTCAAAAGTAACCCAATTATGGATCAAAAATGGACCGATCCACTTTATGGGTGAATTTGACCCAACATTTTGGGTGGTTTTATACAAAATGTCACAATTTTTTGACCCAAGTAAAGGATCTGACCAATATTTACAAGTTGTTTTACACTAAAAGACCAATTTCTTGATTCAAAAGTGGGTCAAATTGACCCAAGTAGAAGATCGGTCCATTTTTGACCTATAGTTGAGTTATTTTTGAACCAAATGTTTTTAGAGTGTACACTTTATAAAACCAATTTATTTCTTTACATTGTATATTATTGTGGTTTTTTTTTGTATTTATGTTTATAGTGATGCAGCTAATGCTTAATTTAAAGTCTCAAAATAATTATTTTATTATCAAAATTATTATCAATTAATCTGATAATTGATTTCATAAATTTAATAATTGTTGCATATTTTACAATACAGTGCTAATTTTTCTTTTAAACTTGTTAACAAAAAAATGTTGGCTGATTTGTGGGAGCTGGAACAAATTAATGGCATTTCAGTTGATTTTAACGGGGAACGTAATATTTGAGTTAATTGGGTTATGAGACTGGTATTGGAAAACGTGATAAGCGAAACTGTAGTAACAATTCAACCCTGAAACACGATTCCAGCATCTTGCCTTCAATAATTTACAATTCTCTGCAAAGCAGCCATGTGGTGTTAAATTGCAAATCGGTGAACGGCCCTTTTTCAGGTGAGAGCAAAAATGATATTCTCACACTTGTTCTCCCTCCTCCTAGTTCCACTCCCATCAGATTTTTCATGTTCTGGTCGTGGCAGCAGCGGCCATCCATTTCTACGGCGTTTCTAACCTGCAGGCGTTCCGCTACGGCCTGGAGGGAGGATGCACAGATGACACTCTACTCTGAGAGGCCTAACTGTGACTTGTTTTCTTAATAGCCCCCGCAAACGCCACACGCACACACAAAAACACAGTACAAATGCTGCTGGAAGTCTTTAGAGTCACCTTTTGCTCGTTATTTTACTTTTTTTTGCTCACATGGTGTGAGGGCTTCGGTGGGTTTTCTTTTCTGCTTTGGCTTATTTTTGCTCCAATAAAGTAGCATTAACTAGCCAACAAACGCCTGAGGGAATCGTCAACCGTCACTACTTTGTCAATAACGAAACTTGAAATTTGTAAAGTAAGATCAATCTCATGAAAGTTGTTCCTCCCTCTAGCTGATGGTCACTAACCTGTTGGCCTCAGTCTTGTCAGTGGCAAAGGGTAAGAAGAGTATTATGAAAAGTGCTGTAGCAGTGGGAACACGTTGTAAACCAATCATTCTCTCCCGCTTTTTGTCTGTACAGGCTTGAGGATGAATGTAAAGTCGAAATATTTAAACGCAGAACAACAATCCAGGTTAATGTAGATACGAAGGGGCGTCCATTCATTTGTATGAATATGAATTGTTACTGTGTAAGGATGTGGCCAGATATCTACTATGCTAACAATTTTTGTTCAACTGTTGGTTGAAATAAGGTGTACAGTACTACCACAAAGAGTGTCAAACTCTTAAAAGACTGGGCAATGCACCAAAATCTCGTTAAAAAGTCTTGAAAGAAACTCTGTTTTAGTGCTGTCATTTGGGTTTTCACTGGCAGATTTTCATGCATAGTGATACTGAATATTACATTTGAACATATAAGTGTTCATTACGCCATTTCTTATATTATATGATTTAAGTGTTTTGTCTTTCATTTGATACATTCCTTCATCTGAGAAAAGTCCCCAAAACCAACTTGTTTCACATCAGCGAAAACATTTGCTGCAGTTGTGCGAAAAGACTGAATGGATGAAAATATGTAAATGTCAAGAAGTTCCCTGTCGTTATTTTCTAGACAATACATCCTTTCTTAATGTGTAGACTTAGGTCCCAGGCTACACGCAATGTAAAGATCTGGAAGGGTCAAGTTTTGTTTTTGTCATTTGCGAGCTTCCTTTTTGTGTTAGAGATCAGATGCAATCTGAGGTGTAAAATAGCAAATGCACCTCCTGTGTATTCTTAAATTCAAGACTTTTAATTCACAGATGGAGTTTAAAATGTTACGTGTGATTGGTACAAAACTTTAGTATTCCTGTGCCTTAGGCCAATGGAAATGTTTTAAATAAAATGGCCTATCCGAACAGTCAAGGCATCCGCAATGATTTCCAGATGTAGATTCATCTTGATTTCCTTGCCATATACAATCAAATCATTAAACTACAACCCCATGGACAGGTTGTATCAACTGCTGTTTAAGACTACTTTTTTCTAGATCAACTTATTCAAGCTTTATTACAGACTAAAAATATGTATTCTTGACTATGTGTTATGTCCTGTGTAGAAAGTGAGAAATCATACATTTCATTGAAATGTAGACATAACTATTTATTAATCGTAATTTTGGGGGGAAAATACTGTAATAAATTTCTTTTCCATATGTAAAGGGGTGTCCTGTTGTTTTTGTATGTGTCCACTAAGTACTTGCACATGGAATCAAACTATTTAAATATTGTTATATAGCTAGTACTGTGTAAATAATGATATATATTTTATATCTAGGGGAAAAAAACTGGAGGATGCGGGCATCGATCCCGCTACCTCTCGCATGCTAAGCGAGCGCTCTCCCATTTGAGCTAATCCCCCTTCCGATGACATGTAGCTAAAATACTATTGCACTAAGGAGATCTATTCTCTAGCGTAAGCATAAAAGCAGCCAATCAGCGAACGAATTCATCTGTATGTCCATTCACGTCGCAATGTGAGCTAAAGTAAGCACAAAATCAGCCAATCAGCGCACGACCTCATCTGTTCCGCCAATCCCATCGCGATTTGAGCTAATCCCTTCTGGACGTTCAAGAAATGTACAAATTTAGTATTTTACCTTCGTCTGGATCTTTCTTTTCTGACGCAAATCGTGAAGAATGAACAGGTTTAGAAGCGTACTCGGATTTGTAATAGTGTGTTTTTGTTGGCCATTTTTTTATACTTGATTTTAACTCATGCGCAAACGCAGTTTGCACTTGCTGATATTGATAGTATTATTTATTATCAGTTGGCAAGTTTTCTGTTTTGTGCTTGTCTTGTCTGAAGCCACGCGACACACGCTGAAGGTGCTGAGGCGACTCTGGTCAACCGTCAGACTCTGGTTGGCCCACGGTTACCCACTTGGCCCACAACAGCCCCCCGTCTATTTTCAGCGACATGATGTTGGTAGTTTGAAGCACGAACATATATGAATATTCAAATATTTAAATCCGTGGTTTGGTGGCGCTGCTTAACTCACCGCCGCCTTCCCGGAACTGAAAAGAATCCAAGTTTTTTTTCTAAACGAGCCCGTTTAGTGAACGGACGATAGAGCCCAAGACCAGCCAGAATGCTTTGCTTGCTTTAGCTAATCGATCTTTTTTTTTTTTTTACGGCGTCCTCGGTAATCCTTTTCCCAATTTGCTTAGGTACGTATTAATTGCATATCTTTAAGAACAGTTTGAGGATGTTGCACTTTTGTATTATTACTTGGTTATACAGTTAGCATACGCTGTGTAATGCGAGGGAACGAATTCAAAGTTACACCGGGATTGTTTAAAGAACAGTGGTACATTCTATTGTTTTGTATCGTTATTGTTATTGTATGTGTATGTAATACAATTAACACATTCCGGCTCGTAAATGATCAGAACGCTAGTCATTCCGGTTGTTTCCGTCATCTTTAACTCCTGTCCGAATGTACAGTGCCACGCCTCACTATTGTTGTAATCACTATTGCTTTAATATGGTTTAAACCATTCACTGTGTAGCGAATTGTGAGTAGTGCAGGATGACTGAAGTCGAGCCCAGTGTTGTATGTATGGTGCAAATAAACGACACGCCCGTGAACTGTTCTTGTCAAGTTGTCTTGTGAACTGTTCTTGTCCAAGTTAGATTTAGACCTTGAGATGGACCACAATGCACAGAATAAAGACGACGTTGACCGGTCCGACCTGGTTTCCGAGGACGGGAAGAACAGCAAGTCTGTTCTATGCCAACGATGCGGATCCAAGGTGCTGTCCCCGGGAATGGCTGTATTTGCAGAGAAAGAGGTAACCTGGAATACTTTTACATGTTGTTTTTTAACTTGACACTGTAGCACTTTGAGATTTCTTTGGAAAGTGCATTACAAATACATTTTATTATTATTATTATTATTACATGTTTTAGGACCAGCCTTTGGGGTTTAAGCACAGTATAGTTGCATTAGCCTATTTGTCTGAAGCGATTACATCAATCATTCACTTTTGTTTACACTTACATTTAGGGAATAGACTGGCACATTAAGATAAAATAAAAATACATTTTGCTAAACTGGTGACAGGAACAGCACAGTGACCTCGTGTTTACCACGTTTACCTGACAGTTCTAAGGGTAGTGGTTACATTTTCGTCTCTGGCCTTCCTGTGTGGAGTTTGTATATTCTCCCATGGTTGCATAGTTTTGTTTTGTTCCCTCCCGGGTTATGCAGTCCTCCCACTGGGGACTCCAAATCAGCTGAATGGTTGCTTGTGTACAGTGTATGTGATCTGCAACTGGCTGGCAAGCATCCTATGGATCTTGCACAAAATGAGCTGGGATATAGAGTTCAACCATGGCCCTAATGAGGACAAGAAGTATAGAAAATGCATGGATGGAGAACAAAAGAATTAGCACTGCAATAATATATAGTAAGGTGTTTTGTTTATTTATTTATATAGTTGTCGAAGTACTTACTGATACATTTGTAAAACAGACATCCTATTCAGAATATACTAGGGTAACATATTGGGTTAGAGAAGAATAAAAAGCAATGGGAAAAAATAATAATTTTGGAAAAACATGTAAACTGTGCAAGCCCAAAATTACAGGAGTCCTGTTTAGAAAGCCGTGTAATGTCTTATGCCACAATTTGATTTATTATTCTGACAATGATATAATGACCATTTATATCCATACTTGTAAAGAGGTAAATAGTCCTAGAATACTGATGATTGTTGCAGAAAAGAGGAGAGAATAACACCGCAGCATGACAAAAAAATACTTCAAACTGTGTTCTGATTTACTTATTTACGGTTGAAGTTGTACAAATGTTTTAATGAAGAGAATTGAAGAATTTTCCGAAATAAGTTGTCTTTATATCCAGAGAACTTGATATACCATGTTTGTGGGGTTTCAAGGCTGAAATTACAACTACACTGTGTCCCTGTTCATAATTAAGACCTCTCCGCATAAGAAAAAAATGCCTGTCATTCTGTAGTCACTTTGAGACATCATTGCTACATTTTCACAAATCTATGCCCACAATCCTCTATTGTTTCAAAGATCACCAAGTTCTGATTGAGGCTGTGTTTTTCATTTTCATTTCAGCTCATTCTACCATCAATGCGTAAAAAGAGCAGCCTCAGCGCTACGGAAGGCTCAGTGGACAGGGACACACTGACCGCCCACTGGTTAGTGGGGGATATGTTTGATTTTGAAAATGTGGGCTTCACCAATGATGTCGGAAGAATCAAGTATCTCATCTGCGCAGACTGTGAGATCGGACCTATCGGCTGGCACTGTTTGGATGATAAGATAGGTTACTATGTTGCAATAGACCGAGTGAACCATGCCTAGTTCATAATTAAACACTGACGAAATTGTAAAATAAATTCTGTGTATGTGCTTGGCTGGCTTTATTGTGAGCGTTGACTCACACGCATTGGATTCATACTGTACATGTCACTACTGTTTTTATTTCTCACACAGACATATGTATCATTGTTGAACTCTATAAACATATTAAACTTCCTCAAGTTTAAAATTGTGTCTCGTGAGTAACCTGTAGGTTCAGCTAACTTGCATTACTGTATTACAGTATACACAAACCAGGTACAACATCATGACCACTTCCACAATATAATAACCAGTACAAGAGCTGCATCAAATATTCTGCCTTTACAAAGATGATCATGTTCAGTCTTGGTTCGTTAGCATTATCAGAGAGAAATTCATTTAATGTACTTTTTTCCCTTTCTGTTCTCGTTTGGCAGGTACAGCTCTTGTGACACAATATAGTTCCACACCACTGGAAACTAGAACCACAATAATAACCTTACTGTTAAATTGATACCTCTGACAGTGGCTTAACTGAGCATTTTTACATTTGTAAAGGCAGACTACTTGATCCAGCTGCTTGTATGCCATTATACTGTGCAATTATTGCAAATATTGTGGCTCAGTCGTTGATATGTTGAAAGTCATATTACGGCCGGGGCAAAATATTAGACTTTTCAAGCACAATAAACCCATCTTAAAATGAATACACCTCTGACAGTGCCAATTAACACACACATTTTAAGATTTTAGTTTAAAAAATGTCTTAAGAGCTATTGGACTGCATTGGAGACGGTGAGTCTATCAACTAGTTAAATTGAATATTTAATCTAATTTTTGCTGTATTTAGCTAATTGTTACTATTGTAGACTACTGTAAAATAGCAAATTTTAATCGTGAAAGAAAAGCCTCTATTTTTTGTTGTTTAAGGTGCACGTAAGCTGTAAACCACTTGGGGTCGTCATAGACACGTACATTTTTGGTCGTCGTTTCCGTTTGCTTTCCTCTGAACTGATACAGTTGGAACTTGTAGTCTTTGTTGTCGTTTAGTTGCTGTGATGCTGTCAATCAAACGGGTCTTTTACGCCCATTACGCTGAATTCAACCAATCGGCGTCAAGAAGACGGGTTCTGTTTTTTGTGCAACAGTTGACCAGACTGACTCAACTGACAGCTGATTAAAAAAAAGATTGAAAGTGAGATTTGATTTGAATATTAATAGAATGTCTTTCAATCTGAGAGACACCAGGAATTAATGACACAATGAACTAACCATACATATATACTTCACATTTAAATATTAAGACAAACAGCTGAACTGTGATTTGTGCCTACCAATCGGTGGTCTCCTCTAGACCATTTAAAAACAATGATCCGGTCAGAGCGGATTGATATAGTCGGTGTGTTCGATTTGAGAACATGCAAGTGTTCTCATCATTTCGGTCCAGCTGGGCGGAGTCAGTGCCCAGCCAACCCGTCGCACTTGCTCGTAAACCAACCAAACAGTCAAGCCTCGTGGTACATAAATCAAACTTAAAAAACAAGGGAGTAATCACCTCTAACTAAACCATGGAACCGATTATCCTTTAATATAATTACATTGCGTACGAAGGATTCAAGAAGAGTAAACTTCGGTAAAGTTAATTTCGTACTATTTTGAAATCTAAAGTGACGTTTAATATACACACTCCATGAATCCAAGCCGTCTGGTATAATGACGTTTTTGTTATTATCAGAATATATAACATAATGTGCATCAACACAATTGAATTGATACCAACAATACTTTAAAGTAACATTAGTGTGTGAAAATTGTGTTTTTCGTGTGCGAAGGCGCTCGTAACAAGTCATTCCTTGGTGTCTACTTTTAGGAGCGGAAGCACACAGCTCTGTGAACCTATCGCTTCCAACTAGATAATTCGCCTTTGAGTTGAATGAGTGGAGAATGGATACGAATTGAAATCTGGATTACAAAGACAACAAATTGAGCGTGGGCAACCCATCAGGCATCACTGAACGAGCATCACAACGAAGATGCAAGAATGACTCAACCTCAGCTGAATGAGTTCATTCCTCCCCCGGAGTGTCCTGTTTTTGAGCCCAGCTGGGAGGAATTTGCTGACCCTTTTGCGTACATCAACAAAATACGACCCATTGCAGAGAAAACTGGCATCTGCAAAGTCCGACCGCCACCGGTAAGCCTCTCTTAATATTTGAACATTTTTCGAGACGTGTGTGTGTGAGCACTTGGCCAGGAAAGAGCGTCAAGTCACAGTCAAAGTTGTGTTTTTTTAGACAGCTTTCAACATGGCGGAGTGGGGGCTCGAGAGTTGAATTGTCAGCTAGCTGTGTGTTTGCTAACCTTCAAACGTAACCGCTCAATGAGCCTTGCAGAACGAAAACGCTGAAATATAAATCTAATTTCGACACCTCAAACTGTCTATGATTCGATCTCAATATTATGTGAGTTCGAAAAATTAAATTAAAACGCTTCCGTTTTAATACATGTTGATAATTGGTATTGTTTACATTAAGGCAAAGTGGACTGGCTTCTTAGATTTACAGTATCTTGGCAGATACTATTTAAAAACGTGTTTGTTTGCCCATCTCAATTCGACGGATTTGGCCTGTGTTGTGTTAGTTTATCGTCTGTCCGGTGTACAGCTACGTGCTCTGGGGCCAACTGTTTATGGAGAGAAAGGACGCTTTATCACAATGGCCGCACTGTTCGACGTTTTTAAACACATTTCCCACCCTGGTACTATTAAAATATACGGTGAAAATACTTTTTTAATCGGCGTTTGCTGGTATTAGAAGTCCGTTTATTTTTGTCTTGTAGCTTGCTTACTTTGTTCCAACTGGACGATAATTGTGGCTTAACTCGTCACGCACTTGCTTTACTCCATTATTGCTAAAAAATCATGTTGAGTCTTTGATAACAGCACGACCTCACCTTTCAAGTAATTTAGCATTCGTCACGATTTGTGTTTGGCAAAAGCCACAGCTTTGTTAAGGGTGTGTCCACGCCTCATTTGCCTACTAATGAAATAAAGGCCCACATTGGGCTGAAATAAATTGACAAATATGCACGCACTTGCTTTTATCGTGTACGTTAACAACAAAATGTCCAGGATGTGTACGAGGTCGAATTTATTGAGAGGATTAAAGTGCAAGTGTTTCACGGTTAAATGGGATGATCTTCATGAGTTGACATCAGGAAATGGCTGGTTTAGTGTTGATTAGTCACCAAATATATTGTTCAGTGTGTCGCTTGGGAAAAGATGCTGTTAAGTTTGAGTAAGATTGATGCCATCAAATAATTATATAACGTCCCATTATTAGCTTATTTATGCTGTTCGACGTCGACAGTTTGTATATTCAGACTCTTGAGGCCTCGATGCAAGTAGCCTGTATTGAATTATTCTCACAATGTTATGTAACAACGATGTGTTTGCTGTTTATTTACTTATTTGCTCGTAACTGTAAACTATACACTAGTTACAAGTTAGTGTGTCGAATGTCTGCTTATATACACTCGCCGGCCACATATTTAGTGCACATTATGCGCTCACTGGCCACAACATTAGGCACACTTGCACAATGCAAGCCCTATTGTTAAGATCAGGCTTGTAGTTTCTGCGTCATATGAATGTTTAGGTGTAAAATCAAGACATTTAGTTCATAGTCAACAGTCCAATAGTAGCACTATGTTTATTTGTGTACTTTGTATTCAGTAAATTGTCCTTTTTGTACAGGGTATTTTAATATTAATCAATTATTGGTGAAACTTGGAAAGAAAATAAACAAATGTGGAGAACCTTTTTTGTTTTCTTTATGGCCATTTCAGTTTTTATGAATTCCCCAAAAGCGATACTACGTTTATGAAAGAATGTAATGAAAATATCAAACAAATCTATATTAGATTTTATCATGTAAAGATGGTGTACAAACTGAAAATTGCGATGCTCCAGTGGTTCATGGACCGTTTTGTTCCGTTTTTGTTGTTGTTTTTTGGGCACCCTCCAACCCGGTCATGGACAAATGGACAACTTTTAACCAGTCCCTGGCACAAAAAAACTAGAGCAGTCTTAAAACTGCAACTGGGCTGTGTCGCCTTTGAAATGCCAGACCCGTGACACACCCCTTTCAACTCCCCTAAATCCAGATGAGATTCAGCCATATGAACACCCAGTGCTACCAAACTTAATATAATGGGCTCTATGCACAAATCCACTACTTCCTGAACTCAATACAACTCCTTCATTTCCTGTCTTTTATGATTGGACAAACTGATTAATCCAGGTGTGTCTGGCCATTGTCGTCGTGGTTACTGAGGTCAGGCACACCTGGATTAATTAATTTGTCCAATCATGAAAGACAGGAAAAAAAGCAGTGGTTTACCGAGTTCAGGAAGTAGTCCATTTGTGCAAGGAGCCCATTAACTTGTGCTGAGGAAGTAGTTAACGACCAATCATGGCTGAATTTGCTGACCAAACCCAGAATACAGGTGAGCCAGATTGGTGGTTGCCTACTTCCTAATACGGGTGATGTCATCTTCAGTCGACAGCAAGTGGAAAAAAATAGTTTTTTAAGTTATTAATTATACAAGAAAAGTAATGAAGTTATAAAATTAATTCTGGACACAATATAAACTTTTTACTGCTGAAAATGAGTCTGAGTCAAGTATCCAAGTATATTTTGGGCCCACTGTAAGGGTTCTTCAGATATTTTATTTGCTTACAGAATTACATTGTGGGCCAGACCAAATATTCTTTTGGGATCTTCACTCACTCAGTCATTGAAACCTTTTATAGCACCTTTCATATCGAAAAAGCAACCCAAAATAGTACGTTACAAAAAGAGAAACACAAACCTCACATCCACCTTACGACTTGTGTCAATTAAACTGCAACATTAACACACATGCGCACACACACACCAGATTGAACATCAAGTGGATAGACCAGTTTGCAAAACCATTTACACATTTATATATACTGCTGGGGCAAAATTAGTGCGGGGACAACTATAATAATAATAATGTAACATTTTCATGTGAAACTGATCTTGTCTTCCTCTGTCTAAGCCCGTTACCATCAACAAATTTGTGCCATTTTTGCAGGAAGTAGTGTGGTCTATTGGTGATGCACATAAAATAGTCACAGTTCTGTCAGTAGTGTAAGATAGCCTTATTAAGTTATTAATCAATAGAAATTGTTGCTTTTGTTTGTTCTGCGGATGGTATTCTGGTGAATTATCTGAATTGATGAAAATGGTTCAGATAAATTGCTTAAGCAAAACAGCAATAGGTTCACAGAGCCTCATTGTTCTAGTGTTCAACTATAAAATATTCAAATAGAGCATTTAAAAAAAGTTGTTATATTTTCACATTCTAGGAATGGCAGCCACCATTTGCCTGTGATGTTGGAAGATTGAAATTCACACCACGGATTCAAAGGCTCAATGAGTTGGAGGTATGGTCACAGAATGGTGTATGTTAAATGATATCTTGGTGCATTTATTAATTACAGTTCTTTTATGTTTTCAGGCTCAGACAAGAGTGAAGCTTAACTTTCTGGATCAAATAGCAAAGTTTTGGGAGTTTCAAGGCTGCACTCTGAAAATCCCTCACTTGGAAAGAAAGAGTTTAGATCTCTATCAGCTCAACAAGGTGACTGCACATTCCGCATACCTCCCCCCCCCCCTCACATACACACACACAATGTGAAAAATTCTTTGCATGCCAACAAACTTGGTGAAAGTCTACATTCGCTACTTTGTTCAGCTTGTGAATGATGAGGGAGGTTTCGATACCGTCTGCAGAGAGCGGCGCTGGACTAAAATCTCTGTCAAGATGGGCTTTGCTCCAGGCAAGGCGGTGGGCTCCCATCTGCGGGCGCACTACGAGCGGATCCTCTACCCATATAACCTGTTCCAGACCGGAGACAATCAGCCTGTATGTCCCACCAAATTGTTGTTATGATTGATGTCATGTATCAAAGGTGTTGGTCTTATAAGCTTCAATCTCGGTGCATAAGTCACAAATGGCACAGTATCACTGTCACTGTCAGAGTATGACTCCATCACAGTTTCTATGTCATTTTTCTACTCGCTGTGTAATTTAGGAGTAATGTTTACTATATATATATATATATATATATATATATATATATATATATATATATATATATATATATATATATATATATATATACTGTATGTGTTTACACTCTGGAGGTAACTTGACTGCATTGAAAGCTAAACTTTCTTTTTTTTTTTTCCTGCATTGGGCGTCACCTTTTATATTCATTTGCTTTGTCGTCCAACTTCTGTCTTTGCAGAGAGCCACCTTGACCAACGACACGAAGGATAAGGTTTACACCCCACATGACCTGCCGCAGCGCCAGTCTGTGCAGCCGCAGGAGATGTGTAGCATCGCTCGGCGTGCAAAAAGGATGAGAGCTGAAGTGAGTGAGGTCCTTTCCGCTTCCTCTTTTGTGTCACATTTCCTTTTTCTTACATTGCAAAACTCTACAGAGAGGCTACTTTAAAAGCGAAGCTGAGGAGGATCGCAAGAATCGTCCTAATCTCAGGAGGAGAATGGGAACATATGTTGCCAAGTCTGAGCCGGGTAAGAACAACGTCTTTTAAGGTCATCAATACGAGTAAATGGCAAAGATTCAAAGGCCCCATTTGTAATTCAACCATGTGTTTTAGGGAGCATGTCGGTGAAAGAGGAGACTGTGGAATATAACGTTACAGAAAGTTGTGAAGAAAATGTGTTAAATAACGTTAAAAATGGTACAACGAGTAAAGTAAGTACATTGTAGTGTAGCTACAATGATCCAAGTTAGGGTTTTTTTCTAAATAATTTTTTTCCCTCCTCGACTAATCAGGTGGAGCAATATATGTGCCTAGTATGTCACAGTGGAAATGAAGAGGACCGCCTGTTATTGTGTGATGGCTGTGATGACAGCTATCACATCTTCTGTCTCATCCCCCCGCTACATGAAGTCCCTAAAGGAGACTGGAGATGCCCCAAGTGCCTAGCGCAGGTGGGGCGAATGCTCTCTACCATTGGGGGCAGCCAAATCCTGACGCAATACACATCTTATGATTGGAACAACTCCAATTCAGTTCACAATAGTTGGATTTAACCGATGTGCTTTGTCTTAATTTTGCAGGAATGCGGCAAACCTCAGGTTGCTTTTGGCTTTGAGCAGGCCAGCAGGAGCTACACCCTGCAAACCTTTGGAGATATGGCTGATTCCTTTAAGTCGGATTATTTCAACATGCCAGTTCACGTGAGTGGGGATCCTTGCTGGCGCTGTCTTGTCTGTTTGCTCAATTGCACGCAAATTACAGAAAGGGGCATGTGGGCCAGCATAATACTATGACATTGAATTTAATATACAGTAATTGAGTTTAAAGGGGAAGTCAACCTTAAACGTGTATTGACAATAATATGTTATATTTGATCTCACTAGTCTAACCATGACATTCTGATTAATATTATATTTATGGAACATGAGTTATGCAGATGTTGTGTAACATGGACAGGTCACTTGAAATGTTAAAACATTGTGTCACCACTTAAGAAGAAGTTACGAGAAGTGTGTCACAAAGTTAATGTTGTAAATTGTGATGCTGAAGTCCTGTCACGGGGAGATAATGATGTAAAAAATGTGGGTTGAGGATGAGCCCTCAATTTGAAACTTCAAAATCAATAACTAAATTTGCTTATAGTTAGTCACACCTGGGGTAGATTTCGCCCCTATTTATATTCATTCATATTTAGCTCTAGTTTAGAAATGATTCACATTTAACATTTATCCACTTGGGAAGAAGCAGCGCTGAATCAAGTGCCCTTGGTGAGAGAGATGCAGGCAAGGAAGGAGGAGTGTTTTGCCTTAATACATTGAACGAGGAATACAGTGGACTGGGAGGAAGGTTGTTTTCTGGTGCGCATCAACAAATGTTATGGCAAGCGGGATGTTTTGCTTGACCTTAGAGGTCATTCGCTTGGTGCCGAGGACTATCTTGTTTTGGGAAAACAAGAACAGTATTTAATCATGGTAAAAACTAGTAATTAGATGAAAGTAGGCCTATATATATTTTCATCACTTCATCAATCTCTTGTAAAAACACAAGGGTTTTATATATTTTTTTTGTTTGGATGTACTCAATCTAAGATGTGGCAGATACGAGAAACCTTAAGGACGGAGCTCCCTGGATGAAATGTTCAACATTAGCAATAACCGGTCAAAATGACCCGGGACATTACGATCGCTAGCAGCTGCGCTGGTTGCAATAACATCCTCGCGACGCATAAGATGGCGAAGTAGCTCCCCCCCGTCGGTGAATCTCTCCCAGTAACTTCCTTCGGAGGTGGGTCTTTAACAGAAACTCCTCCTTATCGTACCCATGGGATATAAGAGAGTAAAGGACAAATAATCTGGTTCACTTTTCCATCTCCCCAACGCCAGAGAATGGCCTATAAATTCCAAGGTTGAGGTAAGCGTAGTATAAGAAAATTGGTCACTATTTCGAACTGTTTCTAAGCGCAGGAAAGATAGTTGGCTAAACTATGCTTTACTTTGAAGATTCTAAATTAGACTTGGGTAGAATAAGAGTAGCCTGGAATAAAAAAAGTCATTGATTTGAACTGTCTCCTATTGAGCCAAAACGGCTCAAGTCTATTGGATTATTTTCCACCTAAAAGGGATTTCTTACATCAACATTTCTGCCATTTAACTGGGGTTCACTCTTTCTCAACAAATATAATTATATTATTTTCACCTCTTATTAACTTTGGAAATACTATTGTTTGATTCTGATGATTGAACTTTAATGAAGATCCCATCTTGTCTTTTATTTTATCTTACTTTTTTTGAACATTTTATTTTTATTTCATCTAACTTATTTTGAATCTTTTTATTTATTTCATTCCACTTATTTTTATTTCTGAATCTTTTATTTGTTATTTTTGTTCTACTTATTTTTATTTTTGAATCTTTGGTTTATCATTTTATTTTTTAACCTTTTGTATAAAGTTACTTCGGCTTATTTTGAATTAGGAAAACAAGCCCGAGCGGGTTTAATAAAACCAGCTAAGTTTTTTTTAGGTCTTAACAAGTACAACCGATCATTTAGAGAAGTAAAAAGAGCATGTTCAGATTTTATCCTGGTTTCAAAATGGTTACTCAATTGGTTTATTTGAAGCAAGACCGGACTGACGCTCTAAAAACGGGGTGGTGAGAACCTAAACCAATCCCTCTCGCAGCTGGCTTGCAGAGCTCCCGTCAACTCCTCAACTTTGACCGTGTTACAGCGGGTAGAGATAAAGGGGCGCTTTAACCCATTGAACGGAGAGTCGGCAAGGTAAGTGCCATCAGACACAAGCAAAATCCAGCTTTTCAGTTTTAATCCATTTTAGGGGACGGCCATTTTGCCACTTGCTGTCGAGTGCAAATGACATCACAGTTGCTCAGGTCTCTGGTAACAACCAGTGACAGCTCCGTTTCAGAAAACAGGTGAGCTGTGATTGGTCGTTGCCGGACCCCTGAGCAACTGTGACGTCATCTTCAATTGACAGCAAGTGGCAAAATGGCCGCCCTCTGAGATGGATAAAACTGGCTGGATTTTGCTGCGTAATTTATATTCCACAAATGTAATATCAATCAGAATGTCATTTTAGACTAGTGAGGTCACATACAACATATTATTGTCAAGACATGTTTTAAGGTTCACTTCCTCTTTAAGCACAGTTCAGATGCTCTAGTAGGCTTTTCCTTTTTGCGAGTATTTGGAACTGTTCATAATTCCCGCCACATTGTCAAAGACCAATTACAACTGAAGAAAAATAATGCTAGGTACTGTATAGTGTTCTTTTGGTGATAAGCATTGTTGTGCTTTTTTGCCCCAAATATACTTCCTCCCAAACACATCTTGTAATACAATGTGTAATGGTCTGATGAACAGACTCGCACTTAACATGGTCTTGAATGTGATTGGCTAATTCTAAACACAGCACTGGAGTTAGAGGAGGGTGTGCATACTTGTGCAACCACATTATGTCAGTTTTTTGAAAATAATTACTTCTCCTCTTGAGAGGATTAAAAATAGATTTCAATTGAGTGGAACTAGTTATAAGTCACATTAATCGTGGAAAAGGTTTAGATTTTTTTTTTCTTGCTACTTCACAAAAACCTGCCAATTTAAACTTATTATAGACGGTACATGTTGCAGATTGTTACGAATCAGAATTCGAATGCTGACAAATTAATTGTAGTACCTGAGAGAAAGCTGTGGCGTGGAGGGTGTGCATACACAACTTTCCTAGTGTCGTTACTAATCAACCAGAATTTATCTCTTGTGTTGTAGATGGTTCCGACTGAGCTGGTGGAGAAGGAGTTTTGGCGGCTAGTCAGTACCATTGAAGAGGATGTGACTGTAGAATATGGAGCAGACATTGCCTCCAAGGAGTTTGGGAGTGGTTTCCCTTTGAAGAACAGCCATTTTGAAGTGTCTCCCGAGGACGAGGTACAAGCTGTCTAGTTACTATGATGATGGTCTCTCTTACGAGATATACAACGATGGTTAATTTTATTTATTTATTTGTTTTAAATCATAGAATGGGATGTGGCAAGGCTTTTTTTTTTTAAACAAGCTATATAAAATATTTTTCTCTCACTGGTTGCTAGAGCTATACCAACTAACTGATGTCGGGTAGGATGGGCCATAATTTTTAGACTTCCTGTGTTCCTACAGCATTACCTAACAAGTGGCTGGAATCTTAACAACATGCCTGTGCTGGATTCCTCGGTGCTGACTCACATTACAGCCGACATTTGTGGGATGAAGTTACCCTGGCTCTATGTGGGCATGTGCTTCTCCTCCTTCTGCTGGCATATTGAGGACCACTGGAGCTACTCCATCAACTATCTTCATTGGTACAGTGTTTATTGTAGAGTTGAAGAGATTTAACACATGAGTCTATTTTAAATAATTATGAAATCTCTTTATTGTAATCATGAAGCAATGAACCTTAAAAGAATATATCACAAATTAGGTCTGTGTATTGCTAATAATGGCTGTTGTTTTTCTCCCCTATTCTTTTTGGCTGTGCAGGGGTGAGCCAAAAACCTGGTATGGGGCACCAGGTTACGCTGCAGAGCACTTGGAGAGGGTCATGAAAAAACTAGCTCCTGAGCTGTTTCAGTCGCAGCCAGACCTCCTTCATCAACTCGTCACCATCATGAACCCCAACACGCTGATGAACAACGGCGTCCCGGTAACTATCTCAGTGTTGCAACATTATTTTTAATCGTCATATCAGAGGAGGAGGAAGTGCAGTCACTTGAAGACAAAAAAGCAAGTTATTATTACTTAGTTGCATATATTTGGATATTATGCAGTGCAGTCGTATGCCACTAAAAAACACTAATGTAGGTATGTGTTTAAATTGTAATTTCTCTTGACTATGTCAACTGTATTGGTTGTTATCTAATAGCACATGTAAACCCAAATGATCATGTAGATAAATACAATTCCAAGAAGAAGTGTGCATTTTCATTCCCCCCTCTATCTTTCTGTCTTTCTTAGATCTATCGCACAAACCAATGTGCAGGAGAGTTTGTCATCACCTTCCCCAGAGCGTACCACAGTGGATTCAACCAAGGTTTCAACTTTGCTGAAGCGGTCAACTTCTGCACCATGGACTGGGTAAGGCACTCGCTAGGAGGTCCAATATTGTAATTTAAATAGTGCTCAGATGTCCAAAGGAGCCTACAATGTTGTGCTTCTACAGCAACACTAATGTATTCATGTAGTAATGCATCTGTCAACAAAGTGGCTATAACAGTGTCTTATTTTTAATGAATGCCATTTCCTGTTAGATGCCTGTCGGCCGAGGCTGTGTGAAGCACTATCGGCAGTTGAACCGGTATTGCGTCTTCTCGCACGACGAGATGGTCTGCAACATGGCCTTCAAGGCACATACATTGGATGTGGAACTGGCCTCCGCCGTGTACAAGGAGATGGTCGCCATGATCCAAGAAGAAGAAGAGCTTCGAGAGAAGATCAACAAGATGGTGAGCACTGAGCAGTTCTAGATTTGAATCCCCAGTTTTAAAATTATTTAGTCAAGCCAGCGTTACAGAGCTAATTTTGCACAATGCATCTGGTCATATCAAAGCAGAATGAAACCATAATGTCTTAAGGATGCACGGAAAAATTTAACACATTTTCTTTAACAAACAACACACAGCTGTTCCCCCCCCCCTTTCTTTAGCACTAATAACTGTGAATGTGTATCCCCAGGGTGTGGTGCAAACACGGCAAGTAGATTATGAGCTGCTCCCAGATGAGGAGCGTCAGTGCTGCAAGTGTTGGACCACCTGCTACCTGTCTGGCATCACTTGTGTCTGCACTCCCGGCAAGGTGGTCTGCCTGTACCACGCCCAGCACCTGTGCTCCTGCCCACTTAGCAACCTAATACTCAAGTGAGTGTTCAGTCGCCATAGCAACTGTATTTGTTTCCTCCCTTCAGTCAGCAACCTGCTGCCTCTGTAAACGCAGGTCAGAAAACAAACCTGTAAGAAAATGACAGTTTTGATATTTTCCTTACAAATTATTTAGAACACAGAAATTATACCATTTAAAACAAATACACCAAATGATCCAAATTTGTCTTCTTTGTGCATTTATTTAAAGGTGCAGGTCCCAGGATATTAATGAATATATTCCTGCCTTTTAATCTCCTGTCTTAATTTTTCCCTAGTTACAAATTGACACTGGATAAGTTATACCCCATGATGGCAGCAGTCAAGCTACGTGCGGAGTCCTATAAGGAATGGCTGAGTGCTGTGCAGGGCATTCTAGAGAAGAAAGAAAACCACAAAAGAGGTGACATTAATTAAAAAACTCTCCGCGTTTTCTGGTCACACCTCAGGACAAATTTTCGTTACGCTTGTGCAATCTTTTGACGTGCTAAAAGAATGGTCTGTGTCTGGTTAGGTCTGGAAGAGCTTCACAGCCTGGTCGAGCAGGCTGAGACAAAAGGGTTCCCACAAACCTCCCTCTTGGATCAGCTGCGCGTTGTTGCCGTAGAAGCTGATAAAGTCGCTGTGGTGGCCCAACAACTTCTCAATGGCAAGAGGCAGACGAGGTACCTATTATTTTTGTACCAGTGTGATTTAAATACTAATGGACATGTCCATGAATGTTAGCCACATTACTGAGTTAGACCAATCATTACTGGCTGCCATTTTGGACAATATTTGTGACGTGATGGAAGGGTCACAATCTCTGATGGGGCGTGGCTATTTGCACTGTAAATAGAGTAATAGAGTATTTGTGCTTCCTCTGAACACAATAACGACAGCATGTTTTGCCCTTTGTTTATGTATTTTAGCTGACCCTCCAAAGCTAACTGTCATCCTGAGTCTTTCCTTTTTATAATGTTGCAGGTTTCGCTCTTGCGGGGGGAAGTCTCAAAGCCAGAATGAGTTGACAGTGGAGGAGCTTCGGTCCTTTGTCCAACAGTTGGACAACCTGCCGTGTAACATCAGACAGGCACCTTTACTGAAGGTTGTCGACCATTTAAGTTGTAAAGCTTGACTGTGTCTTTTGATTTTAGAAACTAAAGATATTTGTATGTGCCTTTTAGGACCTGCTGACAAGGGTCAACGAATTCCAGCAGCGCAGCGAAAGGCTCTTGTCTGACGAGTCTCCTAACTCTGTCGAGCTTCAGGAACTTCTGGATCTGAGTCTGGGCCTTGACGTAGAGCTGCCCCAGCTGCCTCTGCTTAGGGAGAGGTTGGAGCAGGCCCGCTGGCTAGAGACTGTGAAGCAAGCCAACAGCAGGCCGGACAACCTCTGCCTGGACACCATGAGGAGGCTGATCGACCAAGGAGTGGGTTTAGCACCTCACAGCACAGTGGAAAGAGCCATGGCTCGCCTGCAAGAGCTCCTGACGGTGTCGGAGCAGTTGGAGGAGCGAATGCTGGGCCTCATGACAGCCAGGTGAGGACAGAGGCATGCTCATGTTTCCAAACAAACAAATATCAGGTTCGCAGCCATTTGATACATGTGTTAATGGGTTGTATCTTGAGGCTATTCATCAAATATTTCACAAATTGAAGGCATTGTAGTATGTAGGCTTGAATATACTTTGTGTATTTTCATTTGTATATCTTTTAGATTACTTTCATGTGGAACAAAAGATCCATTTAGGTTTGATGTTTTTCCTAAGTAACCTTAGTAATCCCTTTCTAAGATGAAGGGGGAAAAAAACATTTTCCTTTTTTTTTTTAAACCACAATTCTCCCTTTTTGGATATTATTCATTTTCACTCCCAAGAGTTATTGCCAAGGTGTATCAAGTTATCACTTGGAAGCCCCATGTTCATTGCGGTTATCTTTGGCTATTTTTTCAAATTTTATTATGTGGCGCCACCACTTTCTTGCTATTCAGCAGCGCTAACAAAATAAATAATCTTAAATACATTTCTCAACGCTGTATTATGTTGGCACAGGAAAATTAATCTAAATGACCTGATTATGTAATAAATGAATTGAACATATTTGTGTATGTCTTTCCACAGTCCATATCACAGTGTAGAAACACTTGATGCTGCTTTACAAGAAATGGAAAACATCCCAACTTATCTGCCAAACTGCCTGCAGCTGAAGGATGCTCTGGTCAAGGCCAAGAAGTGGCTTCATGAAGCTGAAGCCCTCCAGGTAAAATGGAGACTAGTTGAAAATTTGGCCTGAGTAAAACCTGGCCGGCTATCTAAATGTTGCTGTTGCGCGTTTGCAGCTCGGGGGCCGTATCCCCCTGCTAGAAAGCCTATCTGAGCTGGTACTCAGAGCGGAGGGTATCCCCGTGAGACTGGACCCTCTCAGCCGATTGGAGGCACTGGTCAGCGATGTGCAAACCTGGAAGGAGAGCGCTGCAAAAACATTCCTGCTTAAAAACTCACCCTTTTCGCTTTTGGAGGTATGTCAAGCATTTTAATGGTCTTTTGAATTTACAGTCGTTCCACTGGCTGTGCTACACTAAATATTATTCCTAATTTGAAGATTTTGATATTTTTTCCATTCACCAAAATAGTATCTCCTATGTCAATTCTGAAACCAATTTAGGGCATTTTTGGTCAAAGACTACATGAGACTGTAGTTCAATAACCTCCTCACTAGCACATTACTATATTATTCTTTATTTTTTCCTTTGCAGGTACTGTGCCCGAGATGTGACCTAGGAGCTGTGCTTCATAGGTCAAGATATAAAAAAGCAAAGGAGGGACCACCGATCAACAAGAGATCCCCCGTCAAGCTGGACTCGATCTACGACGTGGAAAAGGCTCTTTCTGAAAGCAAAAACTCTGCATCTGCTGTGAGTGTCGTTTCTTGTATACGTAGCGATATGGCTTTGTTGTGTCAGCTGTGGATTTTAATGGAGGAAATTTACAAGGACACTACCATTTTTTTTTTCTTTGTCTTTTGGGGACTAGTTAGCTCGAGCCCAAGGAAATGTGTACTTAATGTATATTGTATGCATTAAGCAAATATAAGTGTATAATATTAATATGACTGTCCATCTGTAAATATTATGACTAACAAAGTCTTCTCTCGTTACAGATGGCCACCCTTGGTGACGTCCGCGACAAAGAGATGGAAACCTTGTTGGCTCTGAGGGCTTCAAACGAGTCCAAGCTTCTTCCTGCTGAGAACTGCTGTGCCCTTAATGTTTGTGTTTGCCAAAAGGCGCCCTCGGGGGCCATGGTGCAGTGCGAGCTCTGTCGCGAGCTTTTCCACAGTGGGTGCGTTGTAGCAAGCGCGGACCTCAGATATGGCCACGTCTGGCTTTGCCCCTTTTGCCAGCGTTCAAGGAAGCCGCCCCTGGACAAGGTCTTGCCCCTGCTGGCGTCGCTGCAGAGGATTAGGGTCCGACTGCCCGAAGGAGACGCGCTGCGCTTCCTCATCGAGCGGACGGTGCAATGGCAGCACAGAGTTCATCAGGCCTGTACAGATGGACTGCTGGAGGAAGTGTCGAGGATGGTCAGTAGTCAGATCAGCATTTGGGCTTGCGATGTCATTGTTTGTTGAATTTGATGCGTTTGTTTCAGCTGAAAAACGGATCAAGAATAACGCAAAAGAATGGCTTTTTCTACACAGAACACCAATGCGTTCCAATCGATGGTTAGTTAAATCACACTTTTTTTTTTTATATATATATATATATATTGAACCAACTTTTCTAAATGCGTCTTTCACAGGACTTGTTCCTGAGCTAGAAGAGCTGATGGTGGAGGGGTTCCTACTGCAGGTCACACTTCCAGAGACCGAGCAGCTTTACAAATACCTGCTGTACAAACTGGCTCCTCTGCCCACTCAGAGGTCATCACCCTGTCGAAAAAGCACAGAAGATGACGAGCTACGGAGAGAGCGTGTAAAACACCACAAAAAGGTATTCGGTCATTTTGGGCTGCAAGTCTGCGAACGGATATGAAATCACGTTTATCTTGCATGCGTGTCAACACAGAAGGGACACTCGAGTCACAATAAAGAGGCACTGAGCAGTCAGAGCAAACGGACCAAGCGGCGGAAGGAAAGCTCGGATTCACAGCACTCTGAGAAGGCCAAGAGATGTTGCAAAAAGAAGTCAAAGAGGAGGCGTGACCGGAGTGAGGAAAGGAGGAGGAGCTGCTCCCCCGCAAACCGAGTGTCAGAACCTGCTGCGTCTGCGTCTGCGTCTGCGTCCGCGTCCGATTCGGATGAGGACTACTCGTTGTGCGCTGCGCCCTGGTGCAGAGAGCCAGAAGGAGACGAGGTGGGTTTGACGATTAACCACCACGCAGACAGACAGCCCTCGACTTGTTGGCCGATTTGTACTATAAAAATCCCGTTTGTTATTTCCCTTCCAGTTAAACTGGGTCCAATGTGATGGTAGCTGCAATCAGTGGTTCCACCAGGTCTGCGTGGGGCTGTCTGCTGAGCGTGCAGAGATGGAAGAATATATTTGCATAAGCTGCACACAGCCGGACTTTGACAGAGGGGACTGAAGACCAAAAAGTGACTTTTTTTGCAGGATCAGAAGTTGATTTTCAGCACGCAGTACTTGAAGTGCACACCTGAACTCAGCTCCCTTTATCTTATGGCTTGCCCTTAGCGAACACGGTGCTAATCACTCGTCTCTTACATTACAACAGACTTGTGTCACTGTTTTTGCCATGTGGCTGCTTCTTCAGCTAATCTTTTCCAAAACTTCCCAGAATGAACAGTGCAGGGACTTGATATCCCAAAGTCAAATGAAATAACATTTTGCCATTTTTTTCCAGCATGAGCAATGTGAAATTTCACCTGTAGAGTAAATATTATTCATCAAAGCAATAACTGAACTCCTTAATTCCAGTTTAGTTTCACCTGAGCGAAGTAATCCCAATAGAATGCCTTGTTAAAGCCTGCTAAGAATTCACCTCTTGGATCTGATGTTACAGAACGGTTCAGGTAAAAAGTTGTGAACATAAAAAAAAAAGTGATGTAAGGTCGCAGAATTGTGACTAGTTTGGGAGTTGGGGAGGGGATGGAATGGTCATTGTTGTTCCTTTACAGTTCTACAGACATGATTTTAAATTACTATCCCTTTTTTTTGCTTTTGGGTGACTGGGGAGAACGAGTGTTTGTCAATGTTTTGGTTCACAAAGTGAGGTGAGAGTGAATTGTCCGACATCCAAGGAATGTACATTTTCTTTTAGGGTGCAGCTTCCCTGTAAGATTTAGGTTGAACATATTGTGTTGGATTTAGATTTAACACAGATTGTGTGATTTATTCGCCACGGGTATGATCTTTTTCTCTCCTTTGGCTAAATAATATAATTCATATGTTGCAGTTTGCAATTTAAAATAAAAAAAGTTTGTTCCCAAATGTCTGGACTTATTGACCCTATGACATATATCTTACTTCATTTCTTACGAATGGCTCTAATGAATAAACATTCCATGATAACAGTACTACAATGCAAAACTCACTTAATGAAAGACACAAGTGTGTAGCGTAGGTCTGTGTCCCATGAGTCATTCTTGTACTGTGTAGGTTATGCTACGGACTCGGTAAAATAGTGGAGGCTTCATCGTGTGAGTTTGTTAACTGTGCACATTTTATCACTCTGGATGAACCTCTGCCAAGGATGTTTTATGCGGTTTTTTTTTGTTTGTTTTGTTTTTAAACATGTAATTATTACTTCATTTCTTGTGACGGTTTTATTTAGTCCTGTGCTGTGAGATTTTTCGAATCCATCCAAGTGAACTGAGTTGTGCCTGATAGGGCAAACTCGGGTAATAGTAAAATAAAGAGGCGTGGCTTTTGGTTCACCGCCTCGCCATTTTCCTCCAGTTGTTAGCCACCGGGCTAGCTTATTCAAACGTCTTCGCAGTGTGTTATTCCGCGGAATGATACAAACTACGTGCAACTACAGTTAGTTTGAATTCAAACCTGTTCCTGTCGACATGGACGAAGAATATTATGGCGGCGCGGGGGACTGGGAAGGTCCGGACGGTAACACGGTAAAGCTTGTTGATGTTTGGCTAGTTATTGTTAGTTAGCATGACAGTTTCTAGTGGGAACTATGGAAGCGGAACACTCACTGCTCTCTTTTTGGGATTGGACACTCTATTATTATTTTTAAAACGGCCGGACAATATAATTATTGGTCTGGTGACTTGTTACAATGAGTTTTTTAGGATGGAAGATGAAGTTCAATGTCTGCTAAATGCTAATAGATTCTCCATGTGTTGGACATTCAATCAATTACAGTAACTTTAGTGTACTTTTTAGAGTCTCCACCTGACCAACCATTAATGTGACCTATGACCTGCACAACTAAGTTGGAACAAATATGTTCGAGAGGGGCAGTCAAAACGACTGGCGTAATGTGGTTGCACAGGTGTGCACAACTGCACACCGTCTTGCAACTAAGGATTTGATGTGCTAAGAATTAACCAATCACATTAACTCATGTTAAATGTGAGGCAGCAGCACCTGTCGCCATTTAAAGTGCATCTGATTAACCATAAATAATATTCAGATGTTCAAGTAGGTTTTCCTGACATCCTTGTCGAGCTCTCCTCAGCATCCCCGCCCCTCCCCTCCCCCTCATTGAGTACTAGTACAGGTTATAGGTGACATTAGGTGCGTTTCCACTTTCCATCCACCCATTTTTATTTGAATTCGAAACGCTAGAAATTTGAAGGCAAAATGTAAAGGCATAAAATTCGCAAACAACAACAAAGTTTTACACGTTGGAGTTGGTGGATTTTTCAACAAATCGATAACAGGAAATTGTGAATTTACACGTCGCATGTTTTGAACGGATATTGCGTCACACATACTTATTGTAGTCAGAAAAAAATGGCGGTGGATGATATAGGAACATCTATTTGGAGCAGCGAAGACATTGAAACACTTCTAGAGTTAATAAAAGAAGCGAACATTAATTTTTAATTTCTAGTTTTAATTTCTAGTAATGGTGAAAAAAGTTTTGAAATTGTTTGCTTAGTTTGGGATATGGTGTTAGGGGTTCAACTTTTTATGTTTCATCTGTCTATTTTGAATTAGAACACTACTAACTTCATAGCTGTGCTCAACATGTCTCGCAATTTTCTTGCAGGAGGATGCATATGTCGACGTTGAAAATTTGGGGAAAATCCAAGAGGATTGTCTGAAGAAATTTTCCAGCAGGGATTACATCATGGAGCCTGCCATTTTCAATACTCTCAAAATGTATGCACCTGTATCTTTTCATGCAAGTCGTGGCCGCTTTTCATTAGTTTGTTTCTTAAAATATAACAAGCACAGTAAGGTTGAGCTCCTCTGGTATTTTT
Source organism: Vanacampus margaritifer (assembly GCF_051991255.1). Classification (NCBI taxonomy): domain Eukaryota; kingdom Metazoa; phylum Chordata; class Actinopteri; order Syngnathiformes; family Syngnathidae; genus Vanacampus; species Vanacampus margaritifer. Next base: position 13,976,473 of record NC_135439.1, read on the forward strand.
GTTGCAGGTATTTCCAGGCGGGTGGTTCTCCAGAACACGTCATCCAGCTTCTGTCGGAAAACTACTCTGCCGTGGCTCAGACCGTTAACCTGCTGGCCGAGTGGCTCATCCAGATGGGTCGGTAGCGTCTCTCACCCTGCTTTTGCTGTGCGCGCTGTGGGCCTTGTTCACTTTTGCTTAAATTGTCATGTGCTGTACAGGAGTCGAGCCTGCGCAGGTCCAAGAACGAGTTGAGAATCACCTGAAGAGTCTGCTGATAAAGCACTTTGACCCCCAGAAAGCAGATTCCATTTTCACCGTTGAGGGCGAGGTACGAAATTAGCTAACGATTAAGTCAAGACACCTTTCTAATATAATGGCATAAAATAAAATTTTCATAAAAAAATACTTCAATGCTGACTATATCGTATTACTAATGACTTAATTTTAGTGTAGTTGAAGCGTGTTCTTAAAACTTCCTGCCGTGTCTCGCGTGATCGCATGTGGCATTAAAAACAACGACAAACACACAGAAAGTGAGTTCAACAGAGAAGCAGAAAAAGAGGCGGACATTGATTGAATTTACCGTCCACTCCCACTATGATGTTCCTTGCAGCATCCATATTTAGGTTGTCCAAATAAAAAGGAAGTGCCGTGTCATATATAATCCACCTCCATTATAAATGTCTCCTCGTCCATGTTTGCTGCAGTTGAATTAAGCGTTAAGCATATGACGTTCTGCTGACATGATTGCGAAATAGGATCTGGCGGGCATTTTATTCTGTAACCGGAATTTTTTTATTTTGAAACCGCGTCGGTCTTCCTGTCCCACTGTTCTGTGCTAGTTTGTCATTTGACGGAGGCGGCGTCCGGCAAAAAATAGAAAATGGGTCTATCCATGCGGCGGCCTCCGACACGACGCCGTCGATCCGCAACGCACACGCATGCGGTGTAAATCCGGGGTTAGAATGTGTTTGCAATGACACCTCGATAAATGTATTGATTTAATTTGTAATAATATCAGGTATTGTGTACGTACGTGTTGGCCAGCACAATTGAGACACTACAATTTTTTAATTAAAAATTTAATATAAATATTTATGTCAGTAAATAATTGTTTGATTTATTTATTTTATTTAATCCGGTAATATTGGTCAAATTATAAAAAAAAATAATATTTTTTTTTACTTTTTAAATACAGTAAAAAAATAATGATTGCTTATTTAGTTTCAATTGATGATAATCCATTCTCCTTGAAAATAATCTGTTATGGGGGAATATTGTAAATAAATTATGAAGTCCAGCCACAAAATAAATACTGAGTTCACCAGAAGAAAAACCACTGAATAAGGTGATTGAATTAAAAAGTGCTTATTGAACAATTTCCCCATAAGAGAGTTTTTTTTTCATTATATTTGAAAGTGACAATACACATTAATAAACAACAAATTAAATTGTAAATATGCCAGATTCTAGCAGCAGTTGCTAATTTGCACACCACAAAGCAATATAAAACAAATAAGAAGTTATTTACATAAGTTGTAATTCACACAGTTTTTGAGAAGGGAAAGCTTTGAAATGGTTTATCAAGGTCTCGTTCTCTTCTGTCTTTTTTAATGTGAGAAAAAGCTGCCATTTTAAGAGTGCTGTGCTCACTTTGAAGTGAAAATGAAACTGAAGTTTTAATTCATCGAGATTGCAAATGTGTTTGTAGACTCCTGCTTGGCTGGAGCAGATGATTGCTCACACCACTTGGCGAGATCTCTTCTACAAGCTGGCGGAGGCTCATCCCGACTGTCTCATGCTGAACTTCACAGTGAAGGTATGCTCGCAGAAACATATTTTTCCCCAAGCAATTTAAAAAAAAAATTAATTTATGGATCGAGTGTCTCTGACAATTTCAGCTATAATTTTTTTTTGTATCTTTGTAGCTGATTTCAGACGCTGGCTACCAGGGCGAGATCACCAGCGTGTCGACGGCGTGCCAGCAGTTGGAGGTTTTCTCTCGGGTGTTGAGGACTTCTTTAGCCACGCTGCTGGATGGAGGAGAGGAGAACTTAGAGAAGAACCTGCCAGAATTTGCCGTGAGGCCCATTTTGAGGATTCGTAGATAGATAGAGATCAGTGTTGTTGCAGTTGATGAAAAAGTAACTTAAATACTTTACTGATTACTTGCTTTAAAAAAAAAGAACTGAGTTAGATTACAAGTTACTTTAATAGTTATATTCGGCTGATAGCGACGGCCCCGCTTAACATAAAACTGACACCCGGTTTTGCCATTTAAAAAAATATTTTTAAAATATATTTTTGTTAAGTGAAGTATAGAAAGTTTTTTTTTTCATTATTAAAAGCAAGTAGCAAATTTATGTTAAAGTGAAATAATTTTTTGTTAAAACGCACTTCAAATTCAAACACTACAAAAATAGTTTGACATATTTAACTTATTAATGTTGTAATAGCAAAACTCACCATTTATAATGTAGATTGTTTATAAATATAATGATTAAATTTGGGGGGCTCCTGCAATCACACAATGTGCTGTGACTAAATGAATGCTGCCCTCGAAATATTCTCTCCTTTTTATTGCCCGTGTCCTCACTTTGTGGCAATATTCTTCTTCCTCGACAATCGCGCCATGTTTTTGTGGTTCAATATAAAATAATAGTGCAGTACACCGTATGAAAACATAATATGATTTTTTTTTTTTTTTGTGAATGTCCACCTCATCACATTTACAAAACTTTACAAGACCGACATTTAATAGTTTTGAGTTGCTCCTTTATTTTTGTCTTCATCTCTGCTTAGAAAATGGTGTGTCACGGGGAGCACACGTACCTCTTTGCTCAGGCGATGATGTCCATCCTGGCCCGGGAGGAGCAAGGCGGCTCCGCTGTGCGCCGGATTGGTCAGGAGGTGCAGAAGTCGGCCCACAAGAGGTAACCCCGCTAGTGGCTGCAAATTCGCCGAAAATAAACGCCAACGATTGACTCGTCTTGTGTTGTTTTGCGTCAGGGGCCACGATGCCAGTCAGATAACGCTGGCGCTGGGCACAGCGGCCGCCTACCCTCGTGCCTGCCAGGCGCTGGGGGCCATGTTGTCCAAAGGGGCCCTGAATCCCGCCGATATCACGGTGCTGTTTAAGATGTTCAGCAGCATGGACCCGCCTCCGGTGGAGCTGGTGAGGAAACAGCACATAATGTTCTCGTTTCGTCCCATTTATTGTGAAAGGAGAAAAAAAGGCGGGTCATTCTCTGAAATCTGAATTCTCTGAGGCTTAAGCTATAGTGATGAGCACTTCCTGTTTCTTGTTCCTCAGATCAGAGTGCCAGCTTTTCTGGACCTGTTCATGCAGTCACTGTTCAAGCCCGGCTCGAAGATCAACCAAGACCACAAGCACAAATACATCCACATCCTGGCCTACGCCGCCAGCGTGGTCGAGACGTGGAAAAAGGTTGAAACCTCTTAACTCATTTACTGCCATAAATTCATTTAAAAAATATATATATATTTTTTAAATATATATTTTTAATTGTAATAAACTAGTTAACTCACGATTAATCACACATTTTGTATCTGTTCTGAATGTCCAATAAAACATTCTAGGTTTTCATACTCTTGTTAACAAAAGTGGAAAAAAAATGTTAAAACTAATAGAAATAGTTTAAATGGATTTTTGACGTTTATAGCCGTCAATGGCAGTGAATGAATTAAAAAAAGAAAACATTATTAAAAATTTGGGGCGTCAGAAGATTAAAATTTGTAATCATAATTAATCGCATGACTTCACTAGTTAACTCACAATTAATCACACATTTTGTATTTGTTCTGAATGTGCAATAAAACATTCTAGGTTTTCATACTCTTGTTAACAAAAGTGGAAAAAAAATGTGAAACTATAGAAATAGTTCAAATGAATTTTTGACTTCTATGGCAGTGAAAGAGTTAAATTTGAGCTTTTAAACCCACAAACAGCTGGCATTGCGGTCACAAATAGGGCTGAACTGATCTTTCTGTCCTGGTCTCAGAACAAGCGAGTCAACATCAACAAGGACGAGTTAAAATCGTCCTCAAAGGCCATCGAGACGGTGCACAATCTTTGCTGCAACGAAAACAAAGGCGCCACCGAGTTGGTGGCGGAGCTCGGCACGTTGTACCAGTGCATACGGTGAGCGTGAGACCGCAAACCCAAAAAAAAAACACGTCGCTGGATGGCGCCAAGCACAGTCGATGGATCGGGTTGTTTTTGTGTATTTGCTCAGCTTCCCAGTGGTTGCCATGGGGGTTTTGAAGTGGGTGGACTGGACCGTGTCGGAGCCTCGCTACTTTCAGCTGCAAACCGATCACACGCCGGTCCACTTGGCTTTGCTAGATGAAGTACTGAGAGTGTCACCTACACACAAGTTGAATTATTATTTTTTTTTTTTCTAAGACGACAGCTAAAACGGTTCCTCCCCCTTTCGGCAGATCTGCACGTGTCACCAGCTGCTCCATCCTCAAGTCCTCCAGCTGCTCATCAAGCTTTTTGAGACCGAACACTCGCAGCTGGATGTCATGGAGCAGTTGGAGCTCAAGAAAACGCTCCTGGACCGGATGGTGCACCTGCTGAGTCGTGGTTACGTCCTGCCCGTGGTTGGCTACATCCGCAAGTGTCTGGAGAAGCTCAACACCGACATCTCCCTCATTCGCTATTTTGTCACTGAGGTAACCACTTCAACGTGAAGTTCAAATCGAATTTGCTATCGTGCGGGTAAATCATTTTGAGCAGAAATAAACGTTAGCGTCTGTACCCGTCCTTACAAAGGTCCTGGACGTGATCGCACCGCCGTACACGTCTGACTTCGTTCAGCTCTTCCTGCCCATCCTGGAGAACGACAGCATCGCGGGAACAATTCGCACGGAGGGAGAGCACGACCCCGTCGCAGAGTTCATCGGTACGTCCCCCTCCTGGTGGTCAACTACTAGCATGAACCTAAATGTTTTGGTTTTTTACCCCATCTTGATTTTGGAAACTAATTCACATTGTTTTATATTCCAGCTCATTGCAAGTCAAATTTCATCATGATTAATTGAGGCCATTTTCATGCCATAAAAGAGCTGATGAAGCGCACCTTTTGGACATGACGACGCAACTTTGGACTTTTGTGGTCATTGAGACCAACTTGGAGCTGCTCAAGATGATGAGATGGAGATTCAGTACAGCTTTAAGAGTGAGAAGAAAGCCACACAGCATGACTTTAAAGGCTGACATATTGTCAGCATTATGTAAAAAGACTCAAATCCCAACTTTTTTTTTATTGTGAAGGCACGCTTTAATCATCGGTGTAGAACTCGCATAGCATCAGAACGTGATTGTGGTTCAACATGCGTGTTAATATGTTGTTTATTTTAATTTTAAAATGCTTAGCAAGTGGTTTATGATTTTTGACTCTGGAATTTCTATTATATGTCATCATTGTCAGATGTCATCCTGGTCATGTACTGGTAATATTTTTTAGACTGTTCAACAGTCTACACATCTGTAAAAATCAAAACAATGCCAACCATTTGGCACTCAAATTTCAAAATAGATGTTTACACAGAAAAACAATGATGTTCCCTTTTCGGCAATGATTACAAGTGGATTGACACAATACTGGTGTGAACTAGACTAAATAGTCTTTAGGGACTATCGGGTCTCCATAGGCGCAATCCGTCTCCAGTGCCAGGTTGTAGGAACTTCCGCTTCCTCCCTTGTAGGCGCTGGTGACGATCCTCAGCCAGCCTTTCTCACCCTGGCGACAACACGACACTTTTCAACACGACGCCACCACCTCATCCTCTTAAAACGTTTCCGTTGTCGCTCTTGAGAAAAAGTGCTTACCCACGGCTCGCCCCAGGAGTTCCGTACGATCCAGTACTCCACGCCGTTCTCCACTCCCCATCCCGCCACCGACACGATGTGGTTCACGAAGGGGTTGGCGACGTACTCGGAGTAGAGACCGCCATTGTAGGCGTCGAGGTTGTCCGTCGCCATGATGCCACAGCTAAGACACAAATGGCACAGATTACTTGCAAGTAAAGTGATCCTGCTCTGAAATGCTTAAACGGGTGCTTTTCAGTTCATTTGCATATGTAGAAAAAATTGTAAATATTTTCAGTACAGTAGTTCAATGCAGAAAAAGAAACATAAAGATTCACCATACACAAAGTAAAATATTGCTATTTTGTATCATTTTTAGATTTACAGATTACAGCCACTTTCCTTATTTGGTCATAATTTCCACCTCTTGCTTAGACAAAACAAGCAACTAAGACCGCACCACAAGATTCAGGGTACTTTCCGTATGGAAAATAATATGAAAATGATTCTGCAGCCCGCTCGTCTGTCTCAGCAGGAATTAAAGTTGCGAGTCGCAAAAAAAAAAAAAAAAAGGTGAGAAAAGTTGCTAAATATAGTGAACAAGTTGCTAAGTGGGAAATACAGACGAATGTAAGCGGGGACATCATTAAACTATTGAATCCACCCAACAAAGACGCTAAATTCACTATCTCAAGAAATTTGAATATTATATCAAAACTATTTTTTATATGGAAATGGAGTGGTGCTTTTTCAAATATCAAGTGTAATTCTTGTTTTGACCATCTTGCTTTCATTTTGTGATTTTACATTTCATTTGACCATTTTCTTATTTAATCTTGATTTCATGTTTTCATTTAATTTTGTGTGTAGTCATTATTTCTAGGTGTCTGTAATGCACGATGGACTTTCTTTGTGTATGAATGGTGCTGTACAAATAAACTTACCTCAACTTGCCTTCTGAAAAGTATTTTCCAATGTGTTTAATGAATACGTACGACAGCGTATTTGCGGGCTATGGCGACTTAAGCCCTACTGGGAAAATCTGCAAGTACAGTATTTGACGCCCCCACCCTGCTTACATGAAGCTCCAAAACTTAGTTTGACGCCAGAGCAATACTTTTATATTAGCCAAAGCTGTGGCTAATATAAAAGTATTGCTTTGAAATTTCTTGACATAAATGAGCACAACCAATTGTTCTATGAGGACACTTGAGATGTTAATGAGCTCAACTGACAGCTTTCAGTAATTAATTATTCCACAAACCTGATCGGACCCCTGGCATAAATCTCCGCCATCATCTTCTCCCTTCCGCTGACCATTCCGTAATCGCCCACCATCCACATGGTGTAGTTCTTCACAACATTGCATACGCCGAAGGTGGTGCAGGTGCCGCACTGGTTGAAAGGTTTACATGCTACAAAGGGGGGCAGAAAATGAGACGTGCGTGCCCAGGCGTGCTTTGTTGTTACTCTGAAGGACCCTCACATTGATCTTTGGCCTGGTAGTTATTGCACGTCTCGTCTGGAATGCCGTGGGTGTTGGCGTACTCCCACACTGCGTTGTGATCACCGCCATGGCAAGAGCCGGCTTCTCCGCAGTCGATCACGTTCTGCACGGAGAGGTAGGCGGACGGCCACGCCCCTTGGCGCTTGATATTGATGCGATCTGGACATCAATGGAAAAAGAAGGATGGCTCAACTTCCTTGAATCATAACAATGGCTACAACACTGTCAATACATGTCTGTGACACAAGGAGAGAGGAGGTTTATGTTTATTTATGGCTCGAACCTGCCATTGCGCTGGTGCTGCCATGAGCCCAACATGAGCCGCAGTACTGAGGAATGTGCTGATTGCGGGTGGTGCTGACATAGTTGATACCGCCGATGTTCCTCCAGTCCCACGACTTGGGCAGATCAGAAATGTTTAAATATTCATGAGGGCGAGGCGAGGTCCTTAAAAGACAACACATGGGTGAATATTGGTTCTTATTAATCCATATATGGTCTGAGAGAGCATTTGATTCAACCTGCTTGAAAGAAAAAAAAGAACAAATAATAGTAATTTCATAACAAAAAGTCCAGCAACATTTAACCCGGTGTCCAAAAAGTTGTATTACATTAAAAAAAAAAAATATTCGATGTACATTTTTTTTTCTATATACAAAGTTTTACAAAGCTTTTAATTATTGTATTTAGGTATTTCAGGTACAATGTTGATAAAACATATTATGTTAAATAAATCCCCTTTTTAAAAAAGTGCTTATTGTTAATAATGAACAAAACTAGAAATGCGGACTCAGCAAAATGATTATGGAAGACAGTTATGGAGACGTGGACATAGGACAGTGATGGAAACTACTCATTTTGTAATAATCTTCACAGATTTGTCTAGTAAATTACTTTTGGAAACAATTGAAGAGACTTTACGTCAAGTTTACGCACACCCTGAATAATGTTTTTTCGCCCATACGTTTAAAGTGGCCGTCGGAGGACTAGATTAAAATAAATAAATAAATCACATTAACCTCCTCTTTTGCGTTCCAGTACTGTCCATGACAAAACTGTTTATTTCCGACCTATGAAAAAAATCGATGACCCAATAGCGAAGTAAATATACTTTTGCGTTGCTATTATAATCTTATCGATCTATTTATCCTAACCCGCCACAAGGTTTTTTTTCATCCCTTATCAGTAAAACTCGTGACTGCCACCGTTTGACAGCATGTTAGCCATGTCGCTAACGAGCTAGCATAATTGTTCAAAACAACCTCCCAACTTACGTCAGTCCGAAGACGTTTTTCCTCGGCGTGGGGACATAGCAGGGCTCTTCGCTGTTAAAATACAGTCCAGCTGACACGGCAGATAAAAGGACGGAAAATAAAACTATAGACGCTGTGTTCGCCATTTGGGCAAGCCGCTTTACCGGTAACTCTTAGTGCAGACTTGTGTCGACATCACCTGACAAGATGACTCACTGCACCAGCAGGAAGTCAAATGTTCTTGACGATCTCGACAGCGCCGACTAGTGGCTTGGATTAATTCCACTCTGTAGCTCTCGTGACTGATTTAACTCCTACTGTATTTTCTAATAGTTGTGAACAAAGCTCAAGAGTCATAGCTGTGCATTATTTCATTTATTGAGTGAAGTCAAATGTAATCAAACAGAGGGCAGACGGACACTTTAAAACACGTTAACCCAAAGTGAATGAGCACTTGCTTCGACAGTTTTAGCACCCGTTCTGTCTCCTACACCAGCCTTCTCCTTTTGCAGTCCTGCTCCATCTGCTCTTCTAACATATTGGACGCAACACCCAAAGGAGACACTTGGTTCAGCATGGAGTCATCAGAAGCCTGACCGAACAGGGCCATCAGCAGAGCCACGCCGAATCCGGTGGCTCGCTCTCCCTGCAGAGGCAAGTACAAGGATTACGCTGCCTGCTTTTGGTAAATTCAAACTGCATGTTTTAAAAGTAAATTCAGCACTCCGATCATCCAGATCAGAGCACCGACTGACGCTGTTAAAGGTTGTTGGTACTCACAGCGTGAACGGGTGAGGCAATGTCAACATGGACCCATACGCCAGGCCAATCAAAACCCAAGTGAGACACGATGAACAGGCCAGCGCACGAGCTCTGAGCGTTCTCACGGTCCTGACAAAATGAAACAAGATTTACAAATTGAAAGTATTCCACTGACTCAAAATCAGGCCTTCAAATTAAACACCACTGAGGTTGGTTGCACATTTCATCTCCGAGGGCGGCCATTTTGTCACTTGCTGTTGACTGAAAATAAAGGGCTCAGGGATCGACCAATCAAAAGCTCATCTGTTTTTGGAGTTTAGTCATGTGATTTTTACAAGCTGAGCTGTGATTGGTCGTTACCCGAGCCCTGAGCAACAGTGATGTCATTTTCCGTCGACGGTGAGTGACAAAATGGCTGCCCTTCCTCTAACACATTAACAATAACAGCATTATTTTGACATTAATAAAGCAGAAAAAAATGTAAATGCAAATAAATAAATTATATATATATATATATATATATATATTTTTTTTTTTTACTTGACTTCCTCTGTAACATTAACAAAATTATTTTGACTTCAATAAAGTATTAAAAAAAATGTCCACAAAAGAAAAAAGAAAAAGAAAAGATATATATTATTTTGATTTGGCTTCCGCTTTATAACACATTGCCTGTAAAGTTACTAAAGGCATTGTGACAATTTGACCCTGGATCAGATTTATTACATTCCCATGATTTCATATGGAAATAACTGACTCTAAACACAAATTCCCTTTTTTTTTTTCCCTGTCAGTCTGAGTGCTACTCACAGCCACTGAATTTTTCATGTCAGCAAGAGCGGAAGCAAATTCGGTGAAGTGCAGCTCGGGGCAGTAAACCAAAGGGTGGGCGAGATCGCCGCTGCTGCGCCCGGCACGCACACACGCCGTCTCCCACTGCTCGCTGTTGGTCATCACGGCTGCGTGGTGCTTCCCTGTGGAAATCCCCTAAACAACCGAGACAAAAAAAAAAAGTGGTACTGTTTACTTTGCTTTCTCAAGGTCAACTTTAAAAAAACAAAACAAAAAAAAAAAACGTTCCCCGTACCTGTGCACCCGTCAGTGTGGCCATATCCAGAATGATATCAGCGGACAGATCTTTGCTGGCGTACACCACTCCGTCAGCCAGCACTAACCTTCCCTCTGCATCAGTGTTGTTGATCTCCACAGTCCTTAAAAGTCAAAACGCAGTTTAGCTCGTGTTCAGCTTTAGCAAACAATCATGTGGGGAAAAACACTCACTTTCCAGAGTAGAGCGTGTGGATATCATCGGGCCGTGTGGCCGTCGGTCCGACGGAGTTCTCGGCCAGGCAAAACACGGCGTGGAGGTTATCCTTGAAGCCCTGGGACACAGATGGGAATTTGTCACCGACGTCCCACAACAACTCAACGAGGCTGTCATCGGTAGCTCACCTGTTTGACGGTAGCTTGAAAAGCTCCCAAAATGGCGGCAGCTCCACCGCAGTCTCTCTTCATGCCTGGCATTGTGGTCTAGACCCAATCAAGACAGAAGGCGAAATTAAAACTAACTTGTGTTTAGTAAGTGCTTTAGTTAGAACTCGAAGGGCTTTTGCTCACGTTAACATTTGTAGATACGTACACATGGAAGATAACATTTACCTTAAAAAATGTGAATTAGGGGTGTCAGGCGATTCAAATTTTTTATCGTAATTAATCCCATGACTAACTCATGATTAATCGCAAATTGTATCTGTTCTAAATGTACAATATTATATACAAAAAGTTTTCATATTCTTGTTAACATAAAAGTGTGTGTGTGTGGGGGGGGGGGGGGCTACAGAACAGAAATATGTCTGCATCTTTTAGTCATTAATACAGTAGTTTCAAATTAAAATTAAAACGATGTACTAACTGTACTGTAAAAAACTAGTGTGATTTTGATTTTGTGTTGGTCATTTTCTGCCACTAGATGGCATAATTGCATTTGTAAGACGGTGACAGCTCAGTGCATTTTTTTTTTTTATATTAAGAGCGATCTGATCTTTAACATGAAGTAACTTGTAAAATTCTGCACATTTTTACAATTTTAAAATACAAATTGACCCCAGTGTCCACAAATATATGCATTATTATTAAATGTATTACTGCTAAATTTTGATGTGGGCGTGTCTGCTGTGTTGCCCCAGTACAGGCTTTCCAAGTAAGGGGCGGTCATTAACTTATTTTCACTAAAGCAACCCCCCTTCACTCACGGCTGTTTTACTGGATTCTGACTGATTTTGCAAGGCCCACAGAATATTGTGTTCTATCGATATAAAAAAACAAACATTGAACCTACCAAAGGAGAGATTAGTCTCTTCTTTCATCTGAATTTTTTTTATATTTCTATCTGTTTCTGTTTTGCAGCAATTAGCGTTACAATATAGCTAAGTTTCATCATTATTCACAAATCTATTTAGAAATGTGAGTAAAGTTTTTTTTATTTTTTAAACATGGCCGTGGTTGATCTCTTTTACTCTGCTGCCACCTGCTGAACGTTTGTGTAATAACTACCATTTCTTCAACCATTTTTTGCAGCCGAGAGGCTGCATCAAAGCCTTCTGTATGCTCTAGCATTAAAAAAAAACATATAAATATGTCTTTGGGACTCTTAAAACCATTAAAATAGAATGTATTTATACATTTTGGGGAGTAATGAAAAAAAATTGTGGCGTTAAACAAACTTTAAATCAACATTAATTTTGACACCCCTAGAATACATTTAAAAACCAGTACCTTCCCCTTGATGCTGAGTCCTCCAGTGTCGTACACGATGCCCTTGCCCACCCATGCAATGGTCTGAGTGGCGCCATCTGGTGTGTGGCTCAAGACTGCTAACGCGGGAGGATTTTCAGCTGCCTTGCCAACTCCATAAATGCCTGAAAGGACAGAGCTGAAATTAATGTTTGATTTCAATTTGAGTATTTTTGCGTTATGACCAAAGAGAAGCACTCAAGTGAAAGTAGATTACAATGAATGAAATACTAAACGGTTTTAAACTAAAATGAATACAAATATTTTCCACATCTCTCAGAACCAAATGATTCCAGACACATTACCCCCAAAGCCTTTTTCTTTGAGCGCCTCTCCACGAATAATCACAGGAGTTATTCCGAGTTCACTTCCCACTGCTTTGATTTCCTGAAACACACGGACGGGGCTTCATTTAGTATCTTGACGGATTGACACATTCCGCAGGTGTTGGTTTTTCCTCACGTCCAAGAAGTGGTCTGTGTTCATCTCGTTACACGGCGTGTCCACAATGCGAGCCGCCAGTCGCACTCCGTCTGCGGCGTTGGAGAGACACTGGACAAAAAAAAAAAAAAAAAACGGCAACATGGTGGACTGCAGGACTTCAGTGGCGTCAAATGACGATTAGTGGAATCAACTGGTGTGTTAATTAATCACCGGATGCCCATTTGGTTCTTTGCAGTCTACCTTTGTTTTGCCAGCCATTTTTTAAAAACATTATTTCTAGTTCTTCTATTTACTTTTAAAATTCAATTTCCCATGAGAATGTTGATAAGTTACTATAACTCCCAAAATATTACATTATTAAATGTAGAATCACACTTTTAATATCAAACTTTTTGTTACCTGCAATGATCCGAGTAACATTTTTGCATTCATATCCTAACTGTCGGGGTTATTCAATACAAGGTTATAATATTAGTTTTTTGTTTTTTTTAATAGTTGTATATATTTTTTCATCTTGACTTTTTTTTAAGCTAGTTTTAGGTTTTATTGAGTAGGTTTGCTAGTTAATTATTTTTTTCAGAAAAGCTTTATTTCAGTTTAGTGCAAAAAAACGGCACTAAATATTATGTAATAAAGTTAAGTAAACAACCTAATTTTGTACGGATGTACGCCAATACTGAATTAAAGACATTTATTTAAAATGAACCCCGAAAACTCATGTATGATATTAATGAAGAAAAACAAAGAACATTTTCACTATAATTATCGTTAGCTTTATAAGATGCAAGATGGAGTTTAGATTAAGATTTTGATTTTATTTTAAAATTATATTAAAATGTTTGGGGGATTTTTACCCCCAATTTTAGTCGTTTCATTAACTATAATAACCTAATTTTCACAAATTAATACTATTGATCAAAAGTGCCTTTAGCCCAGTGCCTCAATTATTTTCTGCTACACCCTCCTAGAAAGAATAAAATATTTTGCACCCCCTAACTCTGCAAACTATCATTTTGCTATGAAATTATTATAAGTACACCTTTGCATAACATTGTATCCTTATTAACATAAAAAAAAAAGGAAAAAGAAACAGATCAACTTGAGATTTGAGGGTGTACACCCAAAACATGAGGAATACTGCCTTTGCCCTAATAGACAGCAGTTGCTCAAAATAACTAAACAACCCGCATCCAAAATACGAAGAAACGGGATAAATGTGAAGATGAGCACATGAACGCATTCAGTACCTGAAACTCGGCCTCATCCATCTGGTTGTTTTCTTGGCCGACAATCACAAATTCGACGGCAACGTGCTTCTTCTCAATCCTACGCGATGCGGAACGACGAGAGAAGATGGGGAACGCTCTGGAAATGGCACAGGATGACGCAAATACGTCTGAGCGCTCGCACACCATCTAAAGAGGACACACATACGTCAGACGTCAACATCCACTGGACAAAAATGATTTTAGTCGCAAATGGAAACTGATAAATTTGAAAAAAATGAGGAATGCGGTGCAGGTACTGACCACGATGCAGCGGTTGTTCCCTCCAGGGAGACACGAGCGGACCAGGCGGGAGATAAAGTGGGCAGAAGAGGGGCTGTTGTGCCTGCTGACCCGTGAAGGAATGGCCGCCACGGATGCATAGTTGAGGTACAGAGGACAGCTGTCCGTGGGCTTGGGGCTCAAAGTATTTAGTGCAGCCTGCCAAATCTGAAAGAACACTACTCATCAGTACTTAAAACAAATATGAGCTGTAAATGTTATAAAGACATGCCTAGGGTGTAATAGTTTTTTTTGGGGGGGGGGGGGGGGGCTGTAACGTAACACCAATTTAAGTGTGGGGGTAATGTATTCAAATGAAGCCTTTCGACACACTTTATTTGTGCCGATCATAATAAGTAATGCATTAACGCAATTCTGAGTCCTTAAAGGATAACCACGAGGTCATGACTGCCAGAAACCCTTGATCACAAATCCACTTTTATAGGCCGTGTTACACAAGCAGCTCAGATTGTTTCCAGCAAGTTCCTCCATAAGGAAATAACAGATTATCCAGACTTTAACGCATGTTAACACTAGATGAATTCATAGACACGTGAAATTTAGCAATTAAACGCCCCATCGTGGTGGAAAATGAAAGTTATTCAAATTGATAGCTTTCTAGTCAGCGATAAAACGATTGGAAATTCGGCGTCTGGAGTATAAAGAGGTATTGAAGTGGAGTCATCGGAAATTAACTTTAGAGACTGAGCGTCATATAGGTTAGCTTGCTGTGTTAGCTAAACCTTAGCATTAGCAAGTAGTCATTGTCATCCATGTACGCGTTACCTCTTTACTGACGACAGGCTGAAGTTTGCCTTTGATATGGCTCCAGTCAACTTGTTGAAGGTTAGCATGCTGTCCAATAATCAGAATCGGGCGAGTCTGTGGGTTGGAGTCACCGGCAGACGTCTTGAACTCCAGCACCACGTTCGCCATTTTTGGGGCAAGCTAACATGCAGCTAATGTTAGATAGCGGAAGCAGTGCCGGCGACGGTAGCCCTGACAGGACTAAATAGATAACGCGACTTTGTAATACTGCTACACGTTGTACTACCAGAAAAAAAATCAATACATTCACAATAAGGTTTAAATAAATTATATTTGATATATTTATATTATACGTATATATTTTTTTTTTGTTAAAAAATAACAGCAAACTTTCTGTGTTAGAAATGTGCTTTCAAAAATACATAAAATGTGGCCGTTGTAAAAACCAGAAGAGGCAGTTTAGGGCGTCAAACATATTCATACACTTTTGGTTATGATGAATAGGCACAGTAGCCATCGTAAGGTTCCACAGCAGTGTTGTACAAAAACAAACGTACTTGTCAATTATTACATCAAAGCGCCATCACAAAGTAAGTCATTTTATTTATTTCAGTAAAATCCACATAATTTAAGTTGATACACCCTGAAATGTCAAAAACTTGTATGTGTGGAAGACAGTTGTTCACATCGATAGCTATCACATTTGTGTTTTTTGTCTTTACTAAATCCAAATAAAACATGGGGGATTTCTCAAACTGCATAGATTTTAATAATCTTAAAACAAATGGATTTCTGTATCACAATTAATATTTGCAGGATACTGTGAAACGTAAACATCCATGTTAGAGTGCAAATACATTAAAGCCATTTTAACATAACCCGCTTGGTATTGCATTAGAAAAATAAAACATCACATGATGAGTAAAAGTAAACAATTATCAACCAACCCAATCAATATTAAAATTCTATGTAATTTAAGTGTAATTTTCTTGCTTGTGGAGGTGTAATGTGCACATTTTTATGCAATATATTTAAAATTTTACTGAATGTCAGTAAATCTCAGCATGTAGTTTACAGTCACTTGCAGACAAGCAAATTAAGCTTTTGGATTTTCAGCCTCTGGTGTCACTTGTTAGATGCGAGATATTAAACGTACTTGAGAACACAGAAATGCATTGTCCAACAGTAAATTAACCAGCAGAACATATTTGATACATTTGCTGTTGTGGATATCATAGAGTGAAATTGTGCATGAAAATATGTACGTTTAATTTTAAACATATTTTCTCTGTCACCTCATTTGTTCTATTCTCTTGCTTCATACTATACTAAGACATACTACTATGCCCTGCTCAAAATGTGCTTTGAATTGCACCACAGCATACATGTACATGAGGTTTTCCTTCATTTGATGAGAAAAATAAAATAAAATAAACATGCTGAAATATAGTTATACAGATCCTGATATAAGACTAACAAGCATCTTCAGCCTATGTAGTGTCTGCTACAACTTAATTGCATAAAGGATTTAACTTACCATAACATGATAGATAATAAAAAAATAATTCAAAACTAATATTCAGAAAATACATGAGCACAGACACACCTGCACACAAACATACACATCACATGTAAACACAATAAAGCATTTTGGTATATAGCAGCAGAGGACAGAGAAATAGGGTTTTAGCTTATGTGAAGACAAGAGCTACATACAAATAAAAAATAAATCAGTAACCATGGTTCAAGAGGACAGGTTGTGTACTTCTATTTTATGGTTACTACTTCATTTAACTTATACATACAGTATGTGCGGTGGTTTAATATTAGTTCGTCGAAGACTTTAGAGACGCCGTTAGTAAATGTTGCTGAAGTATAGACGGGATGCCATGATCAGAGGAAGCGAGTCGAAACGCTCACTCGGTGAGACAGTGGTGCAGGATGGAGCTTGAACGGCCCTTGACATTGGACCCGCACGTGGCGGCGATGCCGCAGTTATTTAGGGTGGGGTTGAAGCAGGAGGCCATGCTGTTGTTGGACTCTCGTAGGGGGAAAGGCTTCATGGTGGAAAGAATCAGGGCCAGGCAGTCAGCCACTTTCTTGTTGGGGGCACAGGCCAAAGCTGGGGTGTGGCCTGTCGGTAACCAACCACAGTGGTGGTTTTATATGAAAGTAATGGCGGGGCATTGATCACTTACAGTAAGTAGGCTACATACCAGGAAATCTACATGACTGAGCATCTGATGTGCTTTTAATACTTCCTATATCGCTTACAATTCCATGCATGTTTATATGGCCCATGAAAGGTTGCCAATTATATTCCAAAGCTAGCTATGAAAATAAAAAAACAAATGCAGGGCAGCAGGGGCAGTGCTCCAATATGAATCTCGATAGGCTAGTTATACATAAAAATACATTAAAAAGTTTGAATTGTGGTAACTGGAATTTTGCACCTCATCCAGCCCCATCTTGTCAGGTAGCAAGATGCAAAATGTTCTTTTTGATAGCATTGCTTACCTTCGCCATCCACCGCCATGACCGCTGCTCCCCTGCTGAGTAACACCTGCACAACAGTCGCCAGACCCTTCCTTGCCGCGATGTGAAGGGGCCTGGACAAGAAAAGAGACCTCATAACCGAGAACTATGGTGGTAAAAAAAAAAAATGCTTCGTCATCATGAGTGTTGCAGAGCTGAAGAAGCCAACTCACATTTGGAGTGCACTATTTGTTGCATTTATGAGGGAGTGGTCGCTGATTTCTCCTAGAAGCAGGAGTGCACACATCTCATGACCCTGTGGAATAAATTACATTAAAAAGTCACATTCAGTACGGCAACAATGACAAGAAGCTTCTTCTTCAAAAGGCAAAATGGATGCTCGCTGTATTGATCTCTTAATGTAATCTGGATGCAAACGTTATTGTGCCACTGAGTGCCTAATAATTCATGCACTTGTGTTTGTGTGTTTGACCTTAGTGCACGCTAAGTGAAGGGCTGTGTTATTATTGATATCCACCAGGGTCAGGTCTGGCTTCGCCTTGTGCAGCAAAAATTCTGAAATACATAAAAAAACAACTTTTCATATTGACTAGGGGGTCTCTTGTGCAGTGAGCAGTTAAAGCAACAAAACAGTACATGCAAAGGGCTACATTTATTATGAAAAGGACAAAACTGGTGATCAAAGGTCTCCTGCTGTGACTTGAGAGGAGAAATGTTTACAATGTGAATGGACACATACCAACAGCCATGGTATGTCCGCAGTCAGCGGCAATCATCAGAGCGGAGCACCCACTGTGGTCCGCAGCATCGAGTTCTGCCCCCTGGGCCAGGAGCAGTTGGAGCCCTGGAACATTTCCGGAGTAGGCAGCCGCATGCAGCGGGGTCCTGCAATCACACAACAAGGACAAGAAAAGAGAAAACGAGGTGATAAGATATGATTCGTGGCAACTAATTAACCGCAAGGTTGACAAAATACTGTACATATGCTTCTTAAAAATAATAATAATAACCACACAAGGACATCAGAGCAAAGGGATAGCAAAAAGTAGAACCCACCTTCCTTTGGCATCACTAATTTTAACAATTTGAGGGCCAACTGTCTTAACAAGAAGTTCAGCAGCAATATCATGTCCTTTAATTCTGCAAACGGAAAAATAATATACAGTCAACACAATTCTTTTAAAATTATTTCTAATAGATAAACATGTTCAATGGGACTCACAAAGCACAGTGCAATGGATTGAAGGAATTTCCTTCCTGGTTGCCAAAAAGTTTGTTTTCAAGTAAAATGCGTAAACATCCTTCATGACCTACACAAGACACAAATTGGAAAATTATTTAGAAGCAAATTTCTGGAAGAATACACTTCAGAGGAACTACCAAATGTTCTATTTTCTGAAAAATTTCATTAGCGTGACTTGGATTTTTTTTGCTTCCTCGTGATCCTGCACAGGAAAAAAATAGCGATAACAGGAAGGATGTTTTTGCTTGACTGTTTTGTTGTTCTCTAATTGACCAAGCGATTTTAGTTCCATGAAAAATGTACATCTTCCCGATGTCTTACCATGGTAGGCAGCCCAGTGAGTGGGTGTGTAGCCTCTGTAATCCAACATGGAGTCCAGAGGGTCTGCTTTCAATGCAGCTTGTAGTAAAGTGTGTAGTAGTTGTGTGTGGCCGCAGGACGCAACAAGATGCAACGGCGTCCTTCCCTGAGAGTCTCGACACAGTGCAGAGGCGCCATGTTCCAATAAAGCTGACGTACTGTCGTTGCTACCCAGCATGGCCTGCAGGATGTAGACAAGAGAGATTTTAATGTTCTAGAGACGAGAGACACGCTGACACACTAACGTACAGCTCGATGTAACGCCGTGAAGCCCTTCTTGTCACCAGCATCCGGATTTGATCCTTTCTCTAATAGGATGTGGACACAATCTGTGTGGCAGCCCAGAGCTGCCAACATGAGGGCAGTCCTGCGAAAAACAAAAAAAACACTGAAATGATTTTGGTTTACATGTGTGATAGACTGGAATGAATGTGAACAGCGTGCACAAGTTTTGTGCAATCAAACCCATTAGCAAGCCTGTCTACTTATCTAAACAGGGCTCTTCTTTACACAGGCTTGTGCATAGCACATGTTTGAGCTGCATTGAACCACAATAATGTAGAAGTATACATGCAGTTATTTTTTAATCCAATTATCACTTCCTGGTTTTCCAATACAATTATTTAAAACTGAATTATATTAATTTTCTCATGAGTTTTTTGTCTATGAAAATAAAAACGGATATAAAAAAATGTAATTCAAAAATTAAATACAAAAAATATATAAATTGAAATAAAAACAACAAAGATATACATACAAAAAGTACAAAAAAAAAAACGACATTATAAAAATAAAAATAAATACAAAAATAAATGTGGAAACAAATACTAAAATAAATAAATAGAATTAAATATCAATCAATAAATAAAAAGGCTCTGCGTTCATATTTATTTATTTATTTCATGCTGCAGACGCTGTCAACATGAAATGCGTCATGACAAATTATTTAAATGAGGGGGCGGACCTAAGCGTGTCTTGGGTTAGATCATTTGCACTTGTATTTATTTATTTAAGTATGTATACAGTACAGGCCAAAAGGTTGGACACACCGCATGCAATGCATTTTCTTTATTTACATTGTAGATTCTCACTGAAGGCAAGAATGAGCATGTGGAATTATGTACTTAACAAAAAAAAAAAGTGAAATAATTGAAAACATGTTTTATGTTCTAGTTTCTTTAAAATAGCCACCCTTTACTCTGATTATTGCTTTGCACACTCTTGGAATTCTCACCTCTGGGAACAGTATTGAATGACAAGACAGGTGACTATTCTTGAAGCTCATCGAGGGAATGCCAAGATGGTGCAAAAAAAATCCTTAGAGCAAAGAGTGACTATTTTTAAAGAAACTAGAATATTAAACACGTTTTCAATTATTTCCCCTTATTTAAGTACATAACTCCACATGTGTTAATTCATAGTTTTGATGCCTTCAGTGAGAATCTACAATGTAAATAGTAATGAAAATAAAGAAAATGCATTGCATGAGAAGGTGTGTCCAAACTTTTGGCCTGTACTGTATAAATATTTTTGTTGCTGTTGTTGTTTTTATTTCCATTTCTATTATTTTTTTGTATTATATTTTTTATTTCCATTTTTATTTTCACTATTGTTCATTTATTTATTTTGGCATTTTTGGTCCTCCATACATGTCGTGCCGGTCAGTCCACTCCCCTAACCGTCGACAAATTAATAGGTTATAGCTCTCTGCTCTTGTATTAAGCAGATGAGCTTGTTTAAGCTGTAAATAAAAAAAATATATAAGAATTGACTCACTGTCCTTGTGTGTCTTGGCTGTCAATAATGTCAGCACTGCGTTCTCTATTCACCAGCAAAAGCAGACAGTCCACATGGCCCTTTGCAGCTGCACAACATAAAAACACGATAAGGAAACAAAACATTGGCCCACAATAAAAAAAAAAAAAAAAGACTCCTTTGTCAACTCCAACCTGCAGCATGGAGAGCAGTCCTCTTTTGCTTGGGCTCCTTCAGCGTGCAGGAAGCTTGATGTTTCAGCAGCACCTCCACACACGAGGTAAAGCCTCTCTGAGCAGCGAGGTGGAGGGCCGTTTGCCCCTCAATGTCTCGCACATCCAGACTGACTAACGTCTCACACAGCAGACGCAGGGCCTCACAGTGACCATAATACGCCTGTCAACGCGACACAAGTGCTGCAACAGCCAGTCGTCCACAAACCACAAGCAAGATATCTGTGACGGATTTGCACTACTCACAGCTAAGTGCAGCGGACTAACAGGAATATTACTTTCAGCCTCTTCCAAGCAGTTGAACGAAATCACCAGCAGCTTGAATAGGGGAAAACAAACTGAGTGTGAGCTCAAGCTATATTGAAAAACTAAAACTAAAATAGCACTGACCATTTCCAGATGCTGCTTGTTGCCGTAAGCTGCTGCATAGTGGACAGCGCTGTAACCTTTAGTGTTCTTTACAGTTGGGTTTCCTCCGCTGTCCAGCAAATACTCCAAACACCTGAAGAAAAAAAAAAGAAGGGAAAATCAGGAACCTCCTAGAGTTCTCTTTCCTCTGTTCCAAGTAAAAAAGGGCATCCTGACAATAATCTACAACTACTAATATTAAAAAATGGCAAGTTTGAAGTTTAGTCAGTTGTCATCTGGCAAGTTTTGGAAAAACTAAATAAAAAACACTTTCACTTGCCATGTGATTTTCCCAATTGCCTTGATTTTTATATCAACTTCATATGAAAACTAACCTGAAAAATTACCTGGGGTGTTTCAAAATTAGTTCTGCCCTGAAAGCAGCCCCCTCTAACATGAAATTTACAGTACAGCTAAACTATTGCGTACACTTGCATAATCTTCTATAATCAATACAAATACTGCACTGCATTTAGAAATCTTTTAAGTATTCATTTAAAAATATGTTTATTATTGTGGTTTTAGTTTACAGTGGTTTCTAATGTTGTTGTTTTTTAACTCTTATAAGATGATCAAAATAAGGCAGAAATTTGACTCAGCACAGTATAAATAAAGTGTAACATACAGAGATGCCTCTTGCTCCTTTTCCACTCTGCAGTCAGAGCTGGTCTCCCCTCTGAGTAACCAAAAAGGCAGACAATTGATATTCTTTAACTTTCATACTAAACTAACAGCATGTATATTTATCATTGCTCAGGACTTCACCCGAAGAAAGTGTGTGATGCAGCGGCATAGTGCAGAGGGCTGCAGCCCATCAGGTCTAACTCGTTGATCTCCGAGCCGCCTCTCACCAGCGTGATTGTACACTGGCTGTTACCGTTGGCTGCAGCGTAGTGCAAAGGAGATCTGTGGGAGGGGGGAGGAAATGGCTGATAATAACCCATCTTGGCAGCTAGCTATGCAGCATGAAATTGTATTTCGCTTACCTTCCCAAATGATCCTTTACATCAAGTTCAGCTCCACTGTTTATCAACATGTTAAGACAGTCCACATTTCTGCCAAAAGCACAAGAAACATGCATTTACAAAAACTTTTATTTGTCAACTATAACAAGGGATGATGTGTGTGTGTGCGCGTGCGTGTATTACCCTCCAAATGCAGCTGCATGCAGACATGTCCTCCCAAGTTCATCCTGTGTGTTTATATCAAACCCAAAGGATGGTGTCTGGCAGCCGGTCGGAGAGTGCACAATGTTGTAATACTGACCTATAGGATACACAAGCAAAAGTGCTCTAAGTAAACGTTGTAAGAGAATGCCACTAAAGTATTCAAGGCTGCTCCATTCATCATACAACTTCTCACCATTTGTGAGCAACTTGCGACAGCAGTCTGAAAAGCCATACAACGCTGCCAAGTGTAATGGAAGCATCCCATGGATCCCCTGTCTGCAGAAAGCCAGAATCGTTAGTCAACATGAAAATGTAGTAGAATTATGAAACTTTTAGATTGTGTTGAATTCATTTTATACAGTACATCCCCCCCCCCCCCCGTACCCCCCCATCTGCTTTACATGATGTTTTTTTCCCCACACACACACTGTTTGCTACTATTTTTTTTACATGGTTACATTGTCCACAAGTTATTTACTAAAACTAGTATTTTTTTTACCACACATTCTATTTTCATAATCATAGTGAACACTTTGCATCCCCGAAATTGCTGTCCACCTTATCATTATGGGAAAAACTGCCCGTTTAAGAAAACATCAGATTTTTTCCGTGTGGAAAACTAAATGTTACCAGTGTTTTTTTCTTTCTTCTATGGAAGCTGAAACACTGGATAGCTGCAGAACAATTATTTATACATGTTTAATGTTTCCATAATATTACATTGTGTACTTGGATGTTGTCAAGTTTAACATGTCCATTCTGTCATAGTGAAAAATCTATTGATATACACACACACACACAAATCAATATTATTGGTCAATCCTCTTTCCCCACATAGGTCTGTTATTGATTGATTGATTTATTAAATTAATTGATATGAAAGCTGTTGAGAAATTCCTCCTCCATCAATTCCCCCCACCCCAGAAATAAATATTATTGGTCAATCCCCATTCTCCACATAGGTCTGTTATTGATTGATTGATTATCTATTTATTCATTTTTACAAATTATTGACCAATCTAAAATTATGAAAATGTCTGGCTCTCTTTTACAATGTAATGACTCAACAAATATTGTTTTGTTTTGTTTTTCTCCAGAAAAGCGAGATGTGAGGATTCTGCCCAACGCCAGTAATTTGTTCTACATTACTCAGCCATCTTACTGCCTGAATCATAACGCTAAGTGAAGGTCAATCATGTGCTCATTAAAAGCTAACATTAGCCAAACATGTCCACCCTGTCGTTGACCACCCTGTCACAAGCTTACATATTTTGCTGTGTGCATGTACATTGTCTGCTTGCAGTTATAAAAAAAAAGTGTGGGAGCTTGATCAATATATGCATTTCTAACAGCATTATATCTACTTCAATTTATCCACTCTAAGTATGGAATGTGAGTACTTTTGCCACACTTGCAATTGATATTCAATCAATCAATTCAGTTATTGAGGTGGGTGTCTCGATTTGTACACACAGACCAAATAACAGTATTAATTTATACAACTATGCTGAAATACAACTTACCTGGCTTTGTCAGCACCATTAGTCAGCAGAGTGCTGATCAACAACTCCTGACCATAACGAGCAGCAACATGGAGAGGAGTGTTGCCGTATATGTCGACACAGTCAATTTCACCGCCTGGACAGAAGGCAAGAACAATTAAATGACATGTGACGTTATTATTTTGAGCCACGTTCATGACGCATCCCCTTTTGAAAATGCTACCCCCCCCCCCCCCCCCCCGTTTTTTTACCATTTTGGATAAGAATCTGGGAGCCTGTGAAGCGGCCATGCATAGCAGCCATTTGCAAAGGGCTCTTGCCTTCTTTACTCTGTTGAAGACATTTTGTAAGTGAATTTAGAGCATTAAGAAGATGCGACTTCAATTATTTTCTCAATATTTTCCCTTTTAACCTGCATGTTGACATCAGCCCCATTGTTAACGAGCAGCTCAACACACAGCACCCCGCTGGAGGAGGCGGCGGCCAGGTGTAGCGGAGTGATGCCATGGTAGTTGGGCTGGTTGATGTTGGCGCCACAATTGACCAGCTCATAGGCCACAGTCTCCTGGCCCGTTTGGCAGGCCATGTGGAGAGCTGCGTTTCCAAACGCGTTTGGTTCATCAGTCTGGAAGGCAGGGTTAGGGGGGGGGGGGCAGTCATTTGTCTGTTGGTTCGCAGCTAGAGGAAAAAGTCCTCATACTGGTATCAGCCCGAAAAAAAACACCACTACTTTTTTAGAATATTTTCTGTAAACAAATAAGAAAGAAACTATACCTCCACTCCAAGTTCCAACAGATAATTGACCACATCTAAATGTCCACTGATTGCTGCAGCATGTAGTGGTGTGTAGCCACATTTGTCCTTGCATGATGCATCGGCACTGTGAGACACCAGCATCTTCACAATGTCCAAATGTCCTGGGGGAGAGAGGCGAAATCACAATGTTTACCTCCCACAAGACACAGTATCTCTTTTTTGGTAACCCAAAAGTCGAAAGTTCATGATTTTTTTTTAAAAATAACCTATTACGAGTCCAGATTTACATGTTGCTCTTATTTCTTAGTTAATAAAGTGAGTATATGTTAAGCTTCTTAAGTAATTTTCTTTATGCTCACTCTGCACCGTGTTGATTTATTATTTACATTCCTGGACAACAAATAGCTACGTGCTATTACTGTATCTCTACTTTAGAGTTAGGAAGTGATAAACACCAGTGCTGTGAAGGATGCAACAGAAGTGTTAACACATAAAAACAGAGCTGTTTACTTGAGATCACATGTTATTAGCAGGGGGAAATAAACAACCTCTGCAGGCGAGGGTTGTACGGCACGTAGCTTTATTTTTAGTTGCTGGGACTACAGTAACCTTTGTGTTTAAAGAGTCACAGGAAGATTTCCGTAATTGCCTTGCAGAAGATTCAGAAGGAAGAAAATGCTTGTAAGAGTGATAAAAAAAATAAATCAATACTTCTGCTGTCTACTCTCAATTCTTGTAAAGGTGACAATAAATTTTAAAATTTCTATGTCTAAACCATTTCAGCATTCTCTCCAAATTTTCAGCCAACAACACCACCACCACTTACCAAGATATGCAGCCCAGTGTATTGGCTGCTTTTCCTTTTTGTCCTTGCCGCTCGCGTTGGCACCCTTGCTCAGTAGCAAGTTCACCATCTGTAGAGAGCAAGCATCTGCGTTACAGTACGAAATGGAAAAATGTACTTTTGACAATGACCAAAATTAATTTGAAAAAAATAAAAAAGTGAATGTCTGTAGCAAATGTCTGTAGCATACCTCTCCATGTCCACTGTGTGCTGCGTGATGCAAAGGTGTTCGCCCTGAGTGGTCAAAAACATCCAGGCTGCACACATGAGGTATCAACGTTTCAGCACAGCCAGTAGCCCAGTTTGCTGCAGCCATGTGTAGTGGCGTATGCCAGAATTTGTCCCGTGTGTTGATCTCTGCATTGTGCTTAAGCAGCAGCTCCACAGCCCTCTGATGAGAAAACGGAAAAAGAAAAAAGAAAAATCAAGGAAAGTCCAATAAAACAATCTGTATACTGCATTCCTTGAAACAGTTCAATGGCAAGAATGAGCATACTTCATTTCTGGAGGCAGCTGCTCTATGTAAAGGAGTCAACAAACCCTGGTCCTTAGTGTTGACATTGGCACCTGTTAAAAAGCAAACAAAAAAAAAGGCTATGTGGCTTGTTTTTATTGGTGATTAAGGGACTCTCAATATGTCGAGCTTTACCTGCGGTGATAAGAAGTTCCATAATCTGAATGTTGCCAAGGTAAGCAGCAGCATGAAGCGGTGTGCTTTGTTCATGGTCCTGCGTAAAACAATATTGAATAATTAAATTAACAAATAATGCAAGTCCTATACAGAAAACAAACAAAGAATAAGAGAATAATATTACCAACGAATTGACATCCTCTCTATGGCTTAACAAAAACGTCACTTCTTCAGTATTTTGGCTGAAAATAGCCTGGACCAACGGACTCTGAAAAAGTGATTTGACATGTAAGAAAAATAATAAACAGATTCACCAAAACCTCAAGGCTGTTGGATTAAATAACAACTTAGTCTAGATAGGTCCCTTTAAACCAGGTATTTTCAGTAAGCACTCAAATATTAAGGGAAACACAAACTGTAATCAATTAAAGTTTCTTAGTTAAATGCAAAAACATAGCGTGCACATAGGGGTGTATCGTGATGTCGGTAGGCTACATCCCAGTCCAGAACACCACACGATAGACATCAGTCGAGATGCTACCTGTGTTTCCTTTTTCTAAATTAGTTAACTAAATCTCCATGAGACTTGTTTTTGACTATTTTAGGTGTACTTGTGAATAAAATTGCAACATTATTTAAAAAAGAAAAGAAAAGAAAATACGTGTACATAATGGCAGACAGAGAAACATAAACGCAAATGTTACTACACAAAGTGTAATTTAGACGACTTGTGTGACACGGTTGTAACATAGCCGTATGCCCGTTAGCAAACTGCTCGAAATGTCGCCAAGTCAACCGGTTGTATTGCGAAGTTAGAAAACAAGCGACATTTCAGTTACCACGAGGATTTTCACGTACCTGGTCCTTGATATCTCTATACTCCATTCCTAAATTCTCCCGTACGCTCTTTCATTCACACTGTCTATGTGTACATGTTATTCAATGGCAGACAGCTCGTTAGCCTCGTTAGCGAGTACATTTGTGAAGACAAAAGTCTCGCGAGATGTAATAGCACTGTGATGACAAGCGTGAAGTTGAGTGTAAAACTTCGGTATGACTCAAACAAACTGCAGTAATTAAAATAAATAAATAAATAAAATAATTGCAAAAGGTTTAATAAAACCAAATGTCATGGCTCACTATCCACGGACATGCTGGTATTCAGACAATTACATACTTTTAGATTCTGATTCAGACCACTTTATTTATTTACTTTATTTAATCTTACAAATGTCACAATATTCTCTATAGTTTCAAACATTGTTAAAAACATTACAAACTGAAAACAGTGTAAACCTCTTGCCCGTACACTGAGTGACAGTTCAAAAGTTAAACCATAAGTAGCACACGGGAATTTTAAGGGGAAAATGTGGAGGTTTGGAAGGCAGGTGGATCAATAGTGACTCATACTTTCTTCTTAAGCATGTATATGTGGACAAAAGCTCAGCTGCAAATGTTGATTTAATTGACAACCTAGCTAGTTGATAATAATAATAATAATAATAATAATAATTTATAACAACTTCGGAGAATACTTTAATAAAAGAATGAATGAAAAGAAAAATGCATTTCAATATGTAGCAGTAAATTATGATATTGAATTTATTTTTGTGATTTTGTCATTCCTTTTGTGTTAATTAGGGGCAGATATGACAAGTTTTACATATTATTTGTTTCTGTCCCCTTTCATTTCTTTTTTTTTTAATAAATAAAATAAACAAATTTTAAAAAAAGATAAATAAAAAAATAAATAAAATGAACCAATTTAAGATTCTTCATCCAGTCTCAGATTACCCATTTACTTGATTTCACGTGGAATGGCAACAGCGCCTCTTACTGACCATGCTGGGATTTACTACTATCAGAATCCAAACGGGCCATTTGGGTAAACGATGTACAGTCGACGGTTGGCACCCGCGGATTCACATATTTGCAGATGTTTTGTCAAAGTATTAGCCACAAAGTTGGAAAATTATGTTTGCAAAATGATGCTGTAATGGACAAATACAATCAAAACTGCAAAATTGCACAAGGCCACCCAGCCCAGAACATAACATATGTTCACATTTACCTCAACCGCAACTTCGACGTACGGCTCAGAATCCAAGACGAAATTAATGTTTATCGGTCTATGACACACACAAAAAGCGGTGTCTGACAATTAACAACATTTTACCTGGCAGACAAATTCAAGGGGTAATTTAGATGGCGTTTACTCACTGACCAATCGGGGACGTGTTGGTTGTATGAGCATGCGCAGTGACTCTTTAACTAAAAGTTGACATGGCAAGATCCAACAAGACGCAAATGTGCTTGAGTTCAACCTGATAACGCTGATTTTATTCTCTGACTTTATATTTATACCCATGGTGTGTATTGGATATCGGACGCCATTGCCTAACTACAATATTATAGACTGTTCCCTACGCTATAATCAGGTATGGTTATTTCAAATATTGTACTTTGGTAAAGGTCACTTTAAGCGAAGCAATCTAGGAAGCTAGCTAACACGGACGTAGCATGTGTTAGCTTCTGTGTCTTATATAGTCAACCTGCTATGGATTTTTTTTTGTACAGGTAGGTAGGTATAGGTATGATTTAACATGTAGAGTATTACACGTACAAAAAAAGACACTCGTCAATGTGGGCAGATTGTTTTTACTTTACCTAGGGCATCAGAACGAGAGGTTACAAGTTTTGATAACAAAAAGTAACCCTACTTAAGGTAAAACCTAAATCCCCGTCATAATAGTCCATCTTCCAGTCAACATTGTCACCATAATTTCTGTTTTGTATTCTGATCCGTCTTTCTTTTTTTAAACTGACTGTTTTTGAATAATTAGTAATCACAGCTGCAATTTCTGTACAGTTCTATTTATTTACCTTTGAACATTTTATAACAAACCTGCGTAATTTCTAGTCATCCTGTTGACGCCTCGATGGACCAGTTTTTCAATCTAATTATTTCTCTACTTGAGCTCCTCGGACTGTTGTATTTTACCATTAGATGTCACTTGTTCGTTTGGGAGTTGTCACAGATGTGCACTTGTGATTGTAAATGCTGCCAAGTGCTGATAAAGTGCCTTATCCCTCAGTTACTTTTTCCCATTCAGATCTAGAAGGAAAGTATTTGTCAATTGGTGAAAATTGATATTATCCTAATAAATGGCATACAGTGGTACCTCAAGATCGGCAACAATATGCTCTGGGATATTGATCACTGACTTTCAAAACAGAAATTCCATTTGAGATAAATGATTTTTGAACTACGTTCTTCCAGGGTCCAAACTGTCATCATCATAAAAAAAAAAAAAACTTGAACCGCACAGGCAATACTTTCACTCTTACTTGCTATTCGAGGTAAATTTGACACATTTCGACAGCAAAAAAAACAACAACAAGCAAAATCCTAGATGCCACTCTTTTTTAAATACTTCCCCAGCGTTAAATAACTACCCCACACACCCAACCCCACCCCAACCACCGGCAATCTCTAAATTCTCTTTCAATGACCAAGTGCTGACACATAAAACAGTATACTGTATTCTCCACTGGATTTTAGTTCGTGACACACCTTTTGTGCAGGCATGAAAATGTGTAATTTTCAAATTATCTCTAATAAAAACTCAGTCCACCCATCTTCCAACCCTAGTGCGGATAAAGAAATCTGTATTTGTATTAACTAATTTTTTCTCTTGTTTCCTAGCCAGCTATGGGATACTGATTATTGTCCTATAAAACTGAATTTTCATAAAGCCCCCAGGAACTGTATGGAACTCATTGTAAATGCTATCAGCAGAAACGTATCTAATAAGCCTGTCCAAGAAATTGAGTGTGTTGTCCCTTTTGTATATAATTATCTATTCACTTGTTGCACATTGTCATCGAGCAAAATGGGGGGAAAAAAGACTCAGATTATCAACGTCATCATATGTTGCTTATTTACTTAAATAAATAATTAATCAAATTATTCAAGAAATTATCCTGTTGTCCTGCAAATCCAAAGAGAGTCACAAAATATTGATTGCTGAGGAAGTGAAAGCTTGACTGGGTGGAGAAGTTGCTTTGTGGCGTTTACCTCATGATCCTACAGTCATGTGCCTAGTCTGTGTCAGAGAAATGTTTTAAAGTTATGCCCTTTGCCTGGAATGGAATTTCATCCTTGGAGTGCTGACATCAAAGAATACACTAGTAGAGTTTTTTTTTTTTTTAATGTAGGAGGAAGGTTTCATCCAAAGTAGAAGGGAAACTTTTGCCTTAGTAGGTCGGTCATCTTGTGACCCAAATATTTTCTGTTGAAAAAAGATAAAGCGGAAGATGCAGGAAGTAAAAATTATTGCAACAATAAACAATTTTTCTTCTCGTTATTTCAAAATAGTCAGGAGATTTGTGCATTTTTTTCAGAAGAAATCTTTCAGGCTTCGGTAAAATATTCCGATTTGTTTTGGTTTGTTTTTGTTAGGCGGCTGAAAGTCATCCCTCAAGTTCCCAGGGATCTATCGGCCTGCTCTGATGAAGGCCCAGCAGGATGGAGACCTCTTGCAAGGTAACAGATTACAACAACAGAAACATGAGCAGCACACACAAACATGCACGCACGCACACGTATACACCCTTGATATTAGAATGGCGGTACCGGTACTTCATTATTGTCAGTGTTATGCCACAAGGGCTTTAAAAAAATAATAATAGTAATAAAGATTGAAATTTGAAAACCTACATAAAAACAGGTTGATGTACACTACATTTTCCAAATCAATTCTTTTTTTTTTTTTTTTTTTGGTCCGATTCTGACAGTTCTATTTAGTGAAATTTATTATTGTATGAGTAACGTTAGGGCTGAAGTTCAATTAGTTCTATTTGTATACACAGTGATATGTTGACACATTTATTTGCAGCGCTGTCTTCCCAGGGAATTCTTTTTTAGTGTAATGTCAGAATGTTTTGACTTTTAAAAAGGCTGAGTTGAGTCATTTAGTGTCACCGGTCAGTCAAGTCCACATTGTCCTTTGGGGCTGGTTGGTGTCATTAATGAAGGAAGTAAAGCAGCAAACTAGAATATTCACTTTAACAACTTTTAAACTGACATGAGTTACTTTCCCCTAGTAGTTAGTTTTACAATGGCTGTTTCTGCTCATTAAAGCAGATGTTTAATCTAGAATGTAGTCATACTTTACACTTACTGTATGCATATGTCAGCTTTATGCGAATTTCACTAAAACCTCCAAATCTGATCATTTGAATTGAATGATTTATTTGGGGGGAAAAATTGTTTGGTATAAAATAATCGCGTTCAGAATTGATCATTTTCCCACTTTGTTAACAAAATCTCCCTCCTGTTTTTCTAGGACTGCCGCTGTCAAACATGTTTAGAATCAATTTGATAAATTGAATAAAAATGTATTTTGTATTATTAAACAACATAATGCGCATATGAGGTGCAAGTATTATTTTTGTCCACTTGGGGTCGCCATCCTCATATTCCACACTATAATATCTGTGACTTTAAGTGTGTGTGGCTTTAGAAGGTGGAGCCTGGCCTGGTGAGTGTTGTGGGAGTCATAAAATGATCGTGTAGAGTTGACTGTTGTGTGGTCAGGATCGCGGCTGGCTGTCAATTGGGGCTGTTGTGTATGGATGTGTTTATCATGTGTTTATTTTGTTCAGTCAGCTAAGTAGATTGTGTCTACAGTATGTTTGACCACTATACAATAAAATACTGTTTTCTGTGTGTGTTTTTAGAGGACTCCCCTCAAGACAACGGGGACACAGAGACCAACCAGTACAGCTCTATCACTCCTCCATCCTCTCCTGCAGACGTCGACGAGCCCTTTTCCACATACTTTGAAGAGAAGGTGGCTATTCCCGAAGATGTCAATCAGGTACTGTCTGACTCAAATAAATGTTATTTAATTGCTCATTTACTTTGCAAATAAATTAATGAAGAAAAGTCACCGGCTCTATTCACTTGTTCAGGTGTTCAGTTTTAGGAAACTCTGGGCTTTCACTGGACCCGGGTTCTTGATGAGCATTGCTTACTTGGATCCAGGAAACATTGAGTCTGACTTGCAGTCTGGAGCAGAAGCTGGATTTAAGGTGAATGCTTTGAAATTGTTCATCTTGACTGTCTCGGGGGTTAAAATGCTTCATTGTCAATGGTGGGATTTTACTTTGTGATTTGCATGTCTGTAAATAAACACAAATACATGTTTTAGCTATGGTGTGTTATTAAAGTGCAAGTTGCGTCATGGTGGATGGGTTAGCTGGGTTAGGTAAACATCATTGCAGTTTCAAAATTTGAAAGAGGCTTGTCCTGCATCACATTGTGTGAAACTTAGTGATACAATTTAGCTGTTAATGTTGTATTTCACTGTCAAAATGCTTTTCCATCTAGGGCTGGGCGATTAATCATTTTTATCGTTTTAGTCGAGTTTAATTCTCAGGATAATAAAAAAAATTCTGAATCCTGTGAAAAAAGTCGATTTTATTTTCAAGCCATCTTGCCCAGCCCAAACTCCATCCAATGAATCTCCTGCTGATCTTCTCCTCCTCAGCTCCTATGGGTGCTGTTAGCAGCCACCGTCATAGGACTGCTGTTGCAGAGGTTGGCAGCACGTCTCGGCGTCGTCACGGGAATGCACCTGGCAGAAGTCTGCAACCGGCAATATTCCACTGTGAGCATCCATACTCCTGTTTAGAACAACACTGGCAACTGGGACTTTTTTTTTTTTTTTTACCCATGTACAGCGACTACCAGGCGTCTAAGATAGGCTTTTATTAATCAAGGCTTTATTAAAAGAGAAATGCACTTTTATAATAAATGACTAATAAACACTTATGATTATATTATTTTGTACAACTGCGTGTTGTATATTACAGGCTTTCTCGCAGCGTATTATTAGCCCGGTGGCGCGCCAGACTTTCACTGTATCTACTATGTATAATTCTAATTGATATTACAGGCGCTGTCACAATGAAATCACTTTCTGTCTTTTTCATTTTTTTGGATTTTATTTTATTTATTTCATTAAATTTCCCCTTTTCCCTCCATGTTAGCGAAATGTCAGATCGTTCTTTTGTTTTTCAATCACTGATTTTATTTTTAGTTAGTGGTGAAACTGTATAGCAGTTTTTGCTCTAGAAGGCTATGTAAAATTGTGCATCCTTTCCTACAGGTCCCACGAATCATATTATGGATAATGGTGGAGTTGGCGATTATTGGCTCAGACATGCAGGAGGTGATTGGCTGCGCAATAGCTCTCAATCTTCTCTCTGCGGGCAGGTATCTAGCATATCTTTACTACTACTCTATGAAAATGAAATATTTTTATTGTGGTTGCTCAATATCACATTTTTCCTTTTCCTGCAGGATTCCTTTATGGGCTGGAGTGCTCATTACCATTACAGATACATTTGTGTTCCTCTTTTTGGACAAATATGGTACGTGATGATTTTTAAATCAAAGCTATCAGTAGAGTGTACCCTCATTGTTGACATTGATCCCTGTTGTAGGCCTGAGGAAACTAGAAGCTTTCTTCGGCTTTCTTATCACTGTAATGGCTTTAAGTTTTGGTTACGAGGTAACTTTTCTCCTCATTATTCGACCAAGGCTATCAACAACATTTGTAACCCTTTGCTTTTCTCCCTGTAGTATGTGCTTGTGAAACCAGACCAGGGGGAGCTCCTGAAGGGCATGTTTGTGCCGTATTGTGCCGGATGTGGGCCCACGCAATTGGAGCAGGCTGTTGGCATCGTAGGCGCTGTCATCATGCCGCACAATATCTACCTTCACTCGGCTCTGGTCAAAGTGAGAATTGTTTTTATTGCGTCGGAATCAATTCCAAAGAATTCTTAGGCCAAAGCATTAATAGCTTTGTTTTGGGCCCCATTGTGTGGCATCTTGAAGCAAGTTGAAGTGAGTTCAGGCATCCAGTATAAATAATACTCAAGAGTAGTGGTAGAGAGAGTACCGGTAGTCAAAAGCTTCTTCTTTTTTAATTTTTTTTTTTTTATGAATTCTTTACCATTAACCACATTCCTTTGTATAATTTAATCTAGAGTTGCTGAAGTAAACGTGCATTTACTGCAAGACTGTAGGGAAAATATGCATTTACAAATATAATACTTTTTTAAAAATTTAATCTGTCAGAGGACATTTAATAATGACACAGTATTGCATATGTTACATTATTGATAGCTAAGAGTGTTTTAAATGACTTGCGTGTGTAATAAGTAATAATACTATTAACTCTCATTCATTTCCCCATGCACCAGTCTCGTGATATTGACCGTCGAAATAAGAAAGCAGTGAAGGAAGCCAACAAGTATTACTTCATCGAGTCGACCATCGCGCTCTTCATCTCGTTCCTCATCAACGTCTTTGTTGTAGCAGTATTTGCCCAGGCCTTCTACAATAAGACCAACAGTGATGTGGTGGGTATATTAAAGTTTATTTAGCAATCAGACTGAAAGTACACTACAGTATTCATATTTATTTTCTGGTGGCAGAACCGCGAGTGCAATGGAACCAGCATCCCTCACCAAGGTCTCTTCCCTGACAACAATAAAACACTGGAGGTCGATATCTACAAGGGGGTATGTCTGCTTATCAATACTTGGCGTAAGATTTTTAAGAAGTTTAATTATAGGTCAAAGTAAGCACATTTATTTCCACTAAATAGCAGGTAACCTCACACAACTCTTTGCGGAGGTAGTGTCGGTCATAATTGGAATATTAGATGGTGCCTTCACTTTCAAATGCTTTTTCCAATATGTTCTATGCAGCCCCACCAGTCTAAACATGCAACTGAGAAATTTTAAATATGAAATATGAGTTAAGCAGCAAAATGCAGCCTGTTTTTTTCCATCTTAGTGGGCGGCCATTTTGCCGCTTGCTGTCACTTGAAAATAACATCCCCCGTTGCTCAGGTAACGACCAATCACAGCTCACCTATTTTCTGGGCTTGGTCATTTGATGTTTGCAAGCTGAGCCGTGATTGGTCGTTACCTGAGCCCCAAGCAACTGTGATGTCATTTTCAGTCGACAGCAAGCGACAAAATGGCCGCCCCATGAGCAATATTAATCCGAATACCATGTTTAAACTAGTGTCGTCTCCTAAAATATTAAAGAAACATTTTTGACTGACTTGGCCTTTTTAAGAGACCTCAAACTTTACAAAAGTCTGAATGTTGTTTTGTATATGACCTTGTAGCAATTAGCAGTTAGCAATTATCAAACTCAACCTTAACTTTGCTTGTAAACCACCATTCGGGCCTTTACTGAATTATAATAGTATGTTTTATGTTGACTTAACAGTTGAGTATACTTAAATCACCATTTTGTTTTAGGCAGAGCTTACAGTGACAGTAGTGAAGGCACTTCTTATTCTGAACTTAATTGTTTTTTATTGTTATTATTTTTGCCTGATTAGCGTAATTAAGTTGAGTGCATTGTGAAAAATACAAAATATATAATTTTTTATTTGATATCATTTATTATTCAGGGTGTGGTTCTGGGCTGCTTCTTTGGCCCTGCTGCGTTGTACATCTGGGCCATCGGCATCCTTGCAGCAGGACAGAGCTCCACCATGACAGGCACCTACTCTGGACAGTTTGTTATGGAGGTACGTTTGCGTGATTGCCGACAATGTAGATCGAAACAAAGAAAGACAATGCGCTTATGTTTTTCCCCCTCACTATTTGGTAAGGGTTTCTTAAACCTGCGATGGTCTCGCTTCGCACGAGTGCTGCTGACGCGTTCCATCGCCATCACGCCAACGCTGCTGGTCGCCATCTTTCAGGATGTGCAGCATCTGACTGGGATGAACGACTTCCTTAATGTGCTGCAAAGCATGCAGGTCTGACTCGTTTAGGAGCACTTGCAAAACCTGCTATATTTACCTTTTTTTTTTTTAATTTAAGTGCACGCATATATGAGATTTTGGTACAGGATGTATACAACTAATTCTGCTTTTCGTCCTTCAGCTTCCTTTTGCCTTGATCCCAATTTTAACCTTCACCAGCCTGACGTCCATCATGAACGACTTTGCGAATGGCTTGTAAGTAAACTACGACAAAGTGACTAACTATGCTCTGTTGACAAATGTTTTGTAACAGTATATCACGTGAGCACTCTTTCACCTAATGACAAATAACTCTGAGGAATAAAAAAGAACAAATTGTCGCTCTACTTAAAGATGGCCTGGGCTTAAAGAAGAAGAATTTATTTTGTAGTGTACATTTGAGCTGCCATGCAAGCTGTGAACATCTTTAAATTGTAGCCAAGTGTCATTTCCTCAGTTTTGTTTCAAAATATTTGATAAAATATTTACAAAAAAATGTGATGGGTGTAGGTCATCTTCTGTCCAATCCTTCAGGCGTCAGTCAAGGCGACTTTAGCCAATATTCCTTATTATCCATGTACATATCTAACATCTGTAATGAAAGTATCTTGTTGTTTCCTTCAGGTTTTGGAAGATCGGTGGTGGCGTTGTCATCTTGTTGGTTTGTGCCATCAACATGTACTTTGTGGTGGTTTATGTGGCGACTCTACACAGCGTGTGGCTCTACGTCCTGGCCGCTCTGCTCTCCGTCGCCTACCTGGGCTTTGTAGGCTACCTGGTGAGTTGGCTTCCTGCTGGATTATTCAACAGCTAATTAGTTTTGGACTGTTTTACAATAGAAGCATTCTCAAACTTGAACATTTTTGTGCCACTAGAGAGAAAAAATTAGATGGCAGTTTTTTTTTTTTTTGGGAATAACTACCATACAGTTCTACAATGGTGTATTAAAGCCACATATGATTATTACTTTGTTTAGAGGGTGGGGTAATATTCTGAGATTTAACTCACAAATGTGTGACTTTATAAAGTGGCAAATTTGCGAGTTTATTTCTGGAACACAATATTCTGTGGGCCTTGCAAAATCAGTCCAAATCCAGTAAAACAGCCGAGAGTGAAGGAGATTGCTTCAGTGTAAATGGCTAGGAGTGAATGAGTTAAAAATGCAGCTCATTTGGCGTTTTTTCTCTATTCAAGGAGGGTTGCATTCTCAGCTATTCTCAACTTTTCCTTAACTCGGCAGAATCGGTTTCATTGTTTTAGTTTTTCAAGGTACTCTGTGTTTATTTCCTATAATGAGGTTGCATTTTTTTCCTCTTTTGTGTGTTTAACATGCATGTGAAAAAAAATTCAGATTTTTTTTTTTTACACATTCAGTTGGTGTGGCTTATTTACCATAGTGCTCACGTTTTGGATCACATTTTACAGTAATGAGCAAGCGAATAAACAGTGCTCAAAACAGTCACATTCCACTCAATGTCTTTTTCTGTGATTTGACTAGTCTGTCCTGTCTTTTTGTGCAGGCGTGGCACTGTTTGGTCGCCCTGGGGGTCTCCTGCCTGGACTTTGGCAGCAGGGTAAGCAATCGACCTGCTGTGTTGATAGAGGAACAGTCTGAGTGCGACTCCTAGAGATGAACAGCAGCATTCCTCTTTCTTCTGAAGACTCTGAGCCCTGTACTCAACCGGGACTGTTGGAGTTTGTCGAAGCATTTTCCCCGTCTATCTTTCATATTATTCTCGTGTCGGACCGACCGGCTATCAGAATCGGTGTATGTAAAGTCGACATCAGGAGAGTGTTCGACTTTGCATGCCACTATATAAATCCACTTCTGTATGAATCTAATTTTAGAAAATCGACAAGGTTGAACACAATCTGTTCCAAGACGCTGACTTTACAGGTTGCACCGTGTTTGCTTTCATATGGCAAAGCACAATTAATACTACAATTTTATTTTTTTAGTCAAATCTTTATATGAGTTGCAAAATGTTCAGCCAGCATATTTACATCATGAAATTGTTGCAGTAGTCATGCTGAATTGCCGTGGAGTGAAGACCTCAAACTGGGGAAGCTGACATCATTTAAAAGTTTCAACAAACTTTGTTGTTGTTTGTTGCTTCAGGTCAATGAAGGAGGCACAAAATGTTCACACTACAGGCAGTTGCAGTCATACATAAAAGCAGTGAATGAGTTCAATGACTGAAATTTTACAAATTAATTTC
This sequence comes from Vanacampus margaritifer, assembly GCF_051991255.1. Taxonomy (NCBI): domain Eukaryota; kingdom Metazoa; phylum Chordata; class Actinopteri; order Syngnathiformes; family Syngnathidae; genus Vanacampus; species Vanacampus margaritifer. Next base: position 14,014,823 of record NC_135439.1, read on the forward strand.
AATGTGCAATTTTTTTTGTAGGCATCCCAGTCAAATATCAGTATGCTCCATCATGTCAAATTAACCCGATGCAGTTGAGTCACTGGATTTCTTCACGTTTATTTGCTGCATCATAAGTTTGTTTCATATGTAAAAACAGAAAAGTCTGAATTTGTTTTGCCAAATAATATTCCGAATAATTGTTTTATGATATTGTGAGGCTGTAACGTGTTCAAGGCACTGAAGGTGAATGTTTGCACAATTATGCTTAGATGATTACATTTCATCACGCCTTGTTAGATTTCAAGTCCAAGTATTAATCAGTGACAGTTGCACTGATCCTTTATTTAGTGTGTCTCTGAGATAACTGTTTTCATGAAATTGCTGATTTATTACTCAGTCAAAGGGATCAAATGTGAGAAGTCATACAAAGTAGACCAAGTAGATAAAACACAGCCGGGCGAACAATAGACACACTTCATACGAACGACCAAGTTTCATGCCACGGAATGTGGCCTGATATCTTTATTTGTGCATCCGTGGTAAAAATGTCTTCTTTTTTTTCTCTTTGCTTTTTTTTTTCACTTCTTTGTCTTTTTGATATTATGATGAATGTTGTATCCACATTTTAATCTAACATTAAAAGTTAAAATCCTACTCCATTTGTAACATATAATTTGCATTTTATGTTACAATACACTATCAAATATATACCGGTATATGCCTCAGTATTCTTTACATTGCTTTGTATGTTTGTGTGTTTCAATCCAAACCAGTTAATGGCGATGCGGCATTCAATGGGAAGGAATCTGCAATATTATCATGGGGGTGCACATACTGTACTAAAACATACTTGTATGTATACTACATACTATACTGATAAAGCAGAAAGAGAATTACAACTTAGCTGCAGCTGAAGGTTTCAATGGCGTGGGATTTATAAAAACATATCTCTGCGCTGCGTTCCAACTCGGTCTACATTGAAAAAAAATGAAGCACTGGATGAACTTTAAAAAAAAAAAAAATCTGGCACACTTAATATTTAAGCTTTGACTCATGCAATAATTCACTTAGTGCAACCGGATATTTTAACTTTTAAACCAATTTCATAAGGTGAGTCAAACCATTTATTAAAGATAGTCTGTAATTAAAGTAAACTGTCTTTATTGCTTAAAGCAAAAAAAAATTAAAAATCCTTTCAGATTAACCTGAAATCTTTTACTTCATGTAAACCCTTTTTGAATGTTGTAGTAACTTATTTCTTGAAGTTGTCTCAAATAGAGATTTTAACTTGTTATAGTTTGATGTATTTTCTATTCCTCATTACAACCATTTCACACACATTTTTACCTTAAGTCAAATTAGTCTTCACTTAACCGAGCATGCACATTTTCAGAATATGGGAGAAAACTCGAAGTTCGGGTTTGAAGCTCACACCGCCGAAACTATAATGCAGATGTGCTCAGCTAACATTGCCACCAACTGGACCTGTGTAAAATTGGGTTAAGCACAATTGCTTGTTTTGACCTCAAACACATTCCTTTATAAACACATTCTTATTTATTATTCAATGAAATTTTTAATTGCTAAATGTGCGCTTAAAATTAAGACAAACAGTCCTTAGTCCACTTTTAACCTTAACACTGATTTTTGTATATGAAAGTGAGGGGGGACAACTAAGATCATGAATTCATTGAACAATAAATAATAATGTAGTAATTTCATTTGTATGTAGTGCATTGGTGGTTGACTGGTTAGCATGTCATCCTTAGTCCAGACGTAGTTGGTTCAAGTCCCTGCTCTGTCCTTCCTGAGTGGAATTTGTGTTCTAAGAAGGTTAAACATAAAGCAAACTTAATTATTAATATTTTGGACCCCTTGAAATAATAAATGAAAAATAGTAATATTAAAAAAAAAAATGTTTCATGAAGTTCCAGGTTGCATTAAAATGAATTATTTACATGAGTCAAAACTCAAATATTAGGTGTGATATATATATATTTTGCACACATGACAGGTGCAGTGGTGTAGTTGAAATCTGTTTTCAAGCTCAGGTCAAAGCTCATCATCACAATGTTGCTATAATCGGCCAACATTTAGTAATTTTTGTACAAAAACTAAAGCACAGTGTTTAGTACAAAACACACCCTATTTTTTGTTTACCTGACAAATATTTGTGTTTTTAATTAAATTTATGATAAGATCAGTATTCTAATTTAAAAGGGATTACCAAGTGTTTTCAAAACAGTATGCCATCAAGCACATCATTGTGATTCGTTTTCTTTCTTAAAAATCTGTTCCCTCCTTTTTATTTTGATGCACATTTGATCTGTTGCAGAGAAAAAACATGAATGCAGTGTTGCGTACATTTGTTGTCTTAATTTGTGTCCTTTGCTTCTTGACTGAGACCCACCATTTGTTTAAAATAAACACCAAGGACTGCTTACATGGTGTCTTATGTCTGAATTCTAAATTTTAGCTTCGTAAAATAGTGTGCGTGGTGTGAACTACTCTTTTTGCAGGACTTTCCCGGTTTATATGAGGAAAGGTGAGCACCCTCAAATCACTAATTCAAATCACCAGTCATGTGATTGATTATCCTCCCTCTCCTGTTTTTCAAAAATCACACTTTGATTCTGCAGTCTTCGCAGATGCACAAATGGGCCCAAATAAGTACAATGTTAACATGTTATTAACGAACTTCCTTATGTGTTGCTCTCATCTGCATTTACCATATAAACTTACAAATTGATTGTTAACAATAAGAATAATCATTAAGGAAATATTTTTGATCAATGACCTTACTTGAGCCTCCAAGTGCACCTCACTGATGAAATGTGCTTGTCTTCTTTCTCTCTCCTGCAGATGGGGCTTGCACGGCACACGGATATTTATTTACTGAATGACATGGACGTGGACACTATGATCGAGCGATAGAAGACGTGGCAGGTTGGACAACACACCTTGACGGAGATCACAACACAAGTCGGGAGTCTGGGACCACCGTAGCATGGCCAGTATCTTTGCATCTTCATCTGTCAGTGCCTTCCACTTTAAAGTGCCCTTAAAATGTCCGAGACTGTTGTTGTTGCTGTTTAAATCAAATTCCTCTGCAATCTCTGCCAAGGTTCTGATTGCAAAGGCCCATGTTGCACTTTTTAAAAAATTGTTTCCTTAGAATTATGTGAATAGAATAAATAATATGCAACAGGAGAAGGTACCAAAAACTCCGCTGCAAAACAAATATTTCCTTAAAATATAAATTAAATTATTGTATATGGGTCAAACAAAAAAAAAGAAAAGAAGACTGTTGTATTATGTTAGTAAAATACCAACAAGTCCATATACACAAAATAATTTATGTTCTTGAATTGTGTATTTTGGCTACAGGATTAATATACTATTTTTTTTTGGGGGAAATTTTTCAAAATTATTTATACTCTTTCTCAATTTGCAGTGTATATCGCTGCTAGATTCTATGTATGTTAAACAATTCGGCCAGAAAAAAATATGTTTCAAGGGGAATTTTACTCCAAAGATGTCTAAGGAAAATAAGTGAATAGATTAAATAAGAAAAATCCCATATGAAAAAAATGGATTTTGGTGTGTGCCATGTCATCCCAATATTGAGGAGTTAGCTTTTTATTTTATTTTATTGAATGTGTGTCTATCAGAGCTAAGAGCACATGATGTACAATCTATAAACAGTTGTACACTTCAGTGTATGTATACATGTATAATAAGACATTTTATTTTAAAGTACTTTTTTTTAGTACTGTGTGTCTAATTTGTTGAATGCTTGTTTCATATAGGGAGCCTGCTGAATATTTAATGTGAGTTTAATGTGGTCATCTCGTGACCACTCTTACGTTGGTAATTAATATATTTGGTAATTTATGATATGAGTCCACTTATTTATGAGAAGTGCATATTTTTAAGTGAAGTAATAGGAAACACTAGCTATGCTGAATATGAGAAGGCAAGTAGAGTATTACATTGTGGGTGGTAACATTCACTGAACCTCTGTTATTCTTTATCATGTGGCCTTTTTTGTTCGATATGCTGGAGCACAAAAGTGTCAGTGAGCTGATTTATAATACCTGCTGGTCAATACTTGATCATTTTCAAAAAACTCATACATGTATGTTCTCCTGCACTTCACTGGCATAATCAGAAAGTGGGATGAAATGATTGAAACCTCACAATGCAGCCTGGTTAAATAAGCTTTGTTTATTTAACTAAATCCTCACCTGCACATGTCTTCTACAGCAGTGGTCCCCAACCTTTTTTTCACCACGGACCGGTTCATACATGTCCACAATTTTGGCGGACTGGCAACCCAGTGAGTTGGGAGTGTGTGTGTGTGTGTGTGTGTGTGGGGGGGGTGCTTGGCTGTTCGTCGGCTGATTAATAAAAAGGCTACGACAACAAACGCAAGTCCACTACCATAACAAGGGTAACAAAACGTGACTGAGATAATTAGCATCTTGACATGTGTCGAGTCCATCGTAGACAGAGAGAATCTGGTCACTTTTCAGAATAAAATATTTTTAAGCCTCGGCTAATCAATTAACCGGAAGTACAGTAAGTTTTTTTTTATTCTTTCAACTGTGTGGCCCGCCGCGGCCAGGTCCAAAGGTGCCCACGGCCCGGTACAGGTCCGCGGCCCGGTGGTTGGGCACCACTGTTCTACAGTGCTTCCACCTGTGTGCCTTGCATCTATCAGTAGAGCACAAAAAAAAACAAATATTTCTGCAAGTTTGACTACAAGACCAAATATTGTCTTTTTTTTAACGTATTCCTTTTTTTTGCCTTCTAGCTTGATTTTGCCCTGGTATTTAAAAAAAAAAGTGTGGTCTGTCCCACTCGGTTGGTGCATAAATGTTAATTCCAACTGGAATCCAATTTACATGTTCTTAGACGAGAAAAGGAAAAATAATCTTTGTGTTGAACAACCGATTTGCACTTAAAACAAATGCCAACGCGTCCATGATAAACTGAATGAAGGAGGACCATTTATATGATTCACTTGCTGACCACATCATATTACATGATAAACCAGCTGTAAAGCCAAAGAACTGACATCGTTTTTTTAAATGAAATAGTTTTATATTATCACAGTATTGAAACTACTGTGGTTCCCATTTTTTTTAAACCATGTTACATTTATAAATGTATATCTTGTGTTATGTATTTTTGTAATTTAATAAACATGAAATGATTTTTTGTGAATTAAACGGTCTGTTGTCTTAACTCTAGCATTTATAGAAATATGTTTGCAGTAAAACATGAATTACTATTTTGCCATTACACATTAGATCTGAGGAACATTTTACCTTCCCCGGATGACTTAATCTACCTCTACATACATCTTTTTCATCATCCGTTGAGGTTGAGGGAGGAAAAAAAGTCACAAAGTGACAAAGAAGCAGAAAGTAGAGATGTTGTCTGTTGTCAAATGTAGGGATTTTAAGTTTTAAAAACAATACAGAGTGCAAATTACAGACAACTGAAAAAAAATATTTAAGAAGTTCTTTGTTACCTCCCACCACTGGACACAAACAATATGAAAGTAGAACATTTAACCTAATTTGAATAGCAGCAACTATATTCTGTACAAATAAGTGCATTATGTAAATTTACTGAGCCATAAGGATCCAAAAATGTATAGTGAGACATTTAATTTACATAATACAAATTTTACTTAGATCATTATCTAAGTATTTTGTAAAGTACCGAAAGCGATTTTTTTGTAAAAGTATAAGTACTACAGAAGACTATTAGTACTTGCGTTAAAGTCTAAAAGTGTCTGACAAAAAGTAATTTTATAGTAATGAAGATAGCTGGAGGAAATAAAAGTTTTAAAAAAAAGTTGATGGGAATAACACAATACAAGTATGTGAAAAATTTACTCAACTACAGTAACATTGCCAGACCGCTTTTCAGCATACTTGGGAACGTGTGGACTATTTTGTATTTTGCGCATGCGTCACCCCGGCCACATGGGTCGCTGTCTCCCATATTGACGTGTTGCTGTACATTTGCTACGTCACCAAATTTCGTCGAACAAGATGAGCGTCCAACTCTCCCAAATCACCGCCAGCATCTAGTGAGTTCCATCCTAACTGTGTTTCCACCACACTTTAAATGTATACGTCAGTAGCGTTCGCATAATTTGGGGCAGGTTTTCTCACAGATATGCTAGCGTTTGCTAAAAGGAAGCCGGCTAATTTCTTCAGAATCGTGAGCGTTTCTGCTTGATGTAACGTCAGCCCCCTGTCGTGTCGTCATTATTGTATTAAAGAGACGCAACATGAGGCAGAGGCAAGTGGCTCTCCTGCTTTCAACCTGTGTGCTCTTCTTCCTCCTGCTGAGCTCCTGCCAGGCAGCCAGACAAGGACAAGACATCCGATGTGGAGGTTGGTGCCTGCCTGCGCCTGACATCTTTTATGAATGGGCCATTGATATGTGCAAATGGAGAGTAAATGCATGTACCCACCTCAGCTTGCAGGGCTCTGGTGGACGAGATGGAATATGCCATCTCCCAAGTTGACCCCAAGAAAATGATCCAGACAGGCTCGTTTCGAATCAACCCAGACGGCACGCAGTCCATCAGGGAGGTTAGTACGTTGATGGGTGGGCAAACGTGTGTTATAGTCATCTCATCTTTTTTCTTTCTTTTTCTATAAATTGCATCATTCATGACTTTTCAAGGGATACTTGACACATTGAGACACATAAGAAGATAATATTTTGTCTATAATATAATGTGATGTCATTATTTTTCATTAACAATTAGTACATTTTAAAAACTTTTTTTCCCCACGTGCTGTTGAATGAAGATGACATAACCTGTGCTTAGGAAACAGGAAACTACCAATCATGGCTCAATTGCTGACCAAACCCAGAAAACAGGTGAGCCATCATCATGGCCGTTGCCTATTCCCTCAGCACAGGTGATGTCATCTTCAGTTGACATCAAGTGGAAAAATACGTTTTTGAAGGTATTAATTGTACATAAGAAATAATAACATTATCAAATTAATTAATTAATAATCCCTTTAAACCTTTGATATTCAATTTGGTAATACGACGTAACCACATTTGTTAGCTTTTGTTTATTCTCAAAGCCTTTTTTCTCGGGCTCGGTGTAAATCTTGAAAACATTTTATTTTGAGGGGAGACATGAAAGAAATGTTAAATTATATGAAAAAGAAAATGCCTAACTTCTAGATGATTGTAAACGATCATTGTAAATGCAATGGTTGTGATCCACATCTGTCATCAGGTTCCTCTGGCGCGCTCGGAAGGGAACCTCCTGGATCTGCTGGAGAGCGTGTGTGAGAGGATGGAGGACTATGGCGAACACGCAGACGCCACCACCAACAGGAAGTCCTACATTAGGGTCAAATCTCGCAATGGTGAAGCCATGGACCTCTCAGAGGCAACGCTGGACTCGAGAGTCACCGGCAGTTTAAAATTTGCGGTATGATTCTCGGAAGATTTTTGTTGTTGTGGTATTAGTTTTTACATTTTAGTTCCATCAAGTTTCAGCAAAGTTCATCATTAAAATGACTATACTGTGAATTGTGCTGCGGGAAAACAATGTGTCTTGTCGTTTTGTGGCAGTGTGAAGCCATTGCTGAGCAGCACGAAGATGAACTCATTGAATTCTTCTCTCATGAGACTGAAAACGTCAAAGATAAACTTTGCAGCAAGCGGACAGGTACATGTACAAATATAGCTTTTCAAACGCAACAAAAGCTACGTCACACATTTTATATCCATTCTAAATGTACAGTAAAATATTTTTTTTCATTTTTCATATTCTTATTGACATAAAAGTTGAAAAGTATGTTAACCTAATACAAATAACTTTTAGTTCATTGCTACAGTAATTTCATAGTAATGTGTAAAATTAGTTGAAGTTTAAAAAGATGTACTGTACTGTAAACTGGAGTGTGAAGTATTGATTTGTGTTGAGATAATTTTTCTGCCACTAGATGGCATTAATGTTTCATGTTGTACATTGGTGACATTAAATGTAAAATATTTTGTATTTACATTGCATATACATGATGAGTAACATTGTTTCTATTTCCAATTTTTCTTGCGTGAAAATTGTTTTAGAAATCCTAACCAATTGATGGGAGCAAAATGTGCTCCACTTTATTAAAGTTTCCATTGTGTTATGTTTGACATTTTATTTTCTCACTGCATTCTAATTGTATGCCCTACCAGACCTTTGTGACCACGCTCTGAAAATCCCACATGATGAACTTTGACATCCTCACGCCATGGCTGCCGTCTCTCCTCTGCGGATAATGGCCGGTTCACGCCATGGCGGTGGCGACGGAGGTGAAAGATGTAGTCGGTATAAAATTCCACAAGATTTCAAATACTCAGAAGAAGTTGCATCACTCATGGAGAATAAGGGGTTTGTGTTGACATTTTTCAAAATGAATTCTTCATCCTTTATATCTCTACCTCACAATCAACAGTATCTCTCTTTAATTAGATTATCAGACTATTTTTTACTGTGAAACGCTGTTCAAACTCTTAGTTGCAGGATTTTTCATACGGTAAACTGCCTGCTTTAGGATACTTATGTAAAAATGAAAGATAAAATATAATCCTTTGAGATGTAGATAAATTCCCTCCTAGGTTTTCTGTGATTATGGGACTTTTCTTCCTCTGGTAAATTAAGCAACTAAGTTATGTATGTCTGCAGCTTGTACCTACCCGGAAAAAAAACGTAACTGTTGAATACACTCCCCAAATATTTTGCTGTCATTTTTCTACTATTTTCAACTGTATGAACAACCAAATTTTTATATAAACTTTGTCAGATTTCTGCATCTGCTTTGCCATCTTTCTTGATGAGAAAGTAATCTATTGCACGCGTTTATGGAAGAACCTACAACGACATTTCAGTTTGCATTTATGAGTGAAAATGACAGTGCATGAGCAAGTTTGTTTATATTTTCACCTGTGACTTTATTATAAGGACATTGATGCTTTACTTGCAAGTTGTCACCATTATGTTATATCTGAGAAACATTTAATTCATTCACTGCCACTGACGACTATAGACGTCAAAAATTCATTTGAACTATTTCTATTAGTTTAAGATTTTTTTTCCACTTTTGTTAACAAGAGTATGAAAACCTAGATTTTTTTGGTGTACATTTAGAACAGATAGTTGACTAGTGAAGTCATGCGATTTAACTACGATAAAAAATTGTAATCGCCTGACGCTCCTAATTTTTAATAATCTTTTCTTTCTTTTTTTAAATCGCATCAGGCGATTCAAATTCTTAATTGTAATTAATTGCATGACTTCAATAGTTAACTCACGATTAATCACAAATTTTACATCTGTTCTAAATGTACTCCAAAAAAAATTCCGAGGTTTTCTTACTCTTAACAAAAGTGGGGAAAACATTTTTAAACTAATAGAAATAGTTCAAATAAATTTTTGACGTCTATAGCCGTCAATGGCAGGGAATGAGTTAAAACTTCTGAAGTCTTGTAGTTTGCTAAATAAGCTACCACTTGCAGGTAAAGATGTTTCTCATCCTAACAAGAAAACTTCTCGTTATAATGAGAACGTTTCTCAGAACAAGAAAAACTTTCTCATTACAACGAGGACGTTTCTCATTAGGATGAGAAACATTTTCACCATACTGTAATTGCACTACTTGTCCTCGTCTTTAGTTGTCAAACCGTCATCCACAGTTTGGTTCTTCTCACTCTGGTCATATTTTCTCTCATCTCCGTCTTCCTCACATGCAGTGTTATGTGGAGGTTCAACCAGGCAGCACCTCTCACCCTTCTCGTCTGTTTCTTCCACATCGTCCTCATCTGCTATAATAACCGTGTCCCCAGAGTCATGGCTGCTGGTGCTACTACAAGACTGCGTGTCCTCCTCATGCAAGGGCTGTGGCATTATTTGTGCAATCTCGGTGCCTTCTAACACCCCGAGTTCCTCAAAGACCCCCTGCTCTAAATCGACTCTTCCACTCTCAGGATCCCAAAACTCAAAGACCTCCTCTTCTTCGTTGTCAGAATCAGGAGCTGTATGTTTCCTGATGCGATTCACGGCGTCCCACAGGGAGTTAGGATAGTCGAGTTCTGATCCTTGGGGGACACTTGTATTTTCCTCAGGAGGAGGCGGAGTAGGAGGTGAAAACAGCAAGGACTTTTCTGGGTAAGGAGTGCAGCCCAGCAGAAGATGGTCAGAGAGAGTTTCAGGAAGTCCAACTGGAGAATCGTGGTTTTGAGCGGAAGGGCAGGCTGATTCAGTTCCTGAATTAGTGGCAAACTCTTCTCTTGGTAGAGTGTACGTTTGGGGTGGAGCCTCATGGTTTGTGTCAGCAGGTAAGGAAGGAGATGATTTCATAGATGGTAAAATGTCACTCTGACACTCCAACAAATCCTTGTTGTCCTCAGGCGTTTCCGCGTTGACATCTTCTACTTCTCGGTCCAAAGAGCTGACCATCTTCTCTTCACTTTGTCTTGGAGTCACTTTTTCTGAACGCTCATCAGAACCATCGATCTTGTTCTCTTCTTCAGTCTGAATGCTAAGAAGTTTCTGCTGAGTGGGATTCGGGTCTAGAAGGTCCATATTAATATCAATGGCCTTTTCATTGCCTGGCCAACATTCCAATTGCTGCTGTGCCACCAATTTATCCGTCCCATCAATGGGAGATTCCTGTCCTTTTTCAGCTTGATCTTCCTCACAAACCTCAATTTCCGACATTGCCGGGGAAGTTACTACATCAGAAGGCGGAGTGGAAGGGACAGACAATGATATGGTTCCTGGTTGAAGTGTCCGATCTGCTATCGGATTAAGAGTTCCTGACTCAGCATCGGGAGCTTCGTCAATCTCTGACTCTGAGAAGCACGAGATCGACTGAACAGCTAAAGGTGACTGCACAAGATTAGGATTGGACTCTTGGACATCTTTTGAGGCTCCAACTAAGAGAGGATTAGAAAGGACAGGAAGTGGAGTGACGACATTGTTATTTTGACTCTGCTCAGGGTTGGCCACTTCTTTAGTGGACCCGCCTGGAGGAACTTGCATCATATCAAACTGATCTACATTGTTTATTTCAGATTGGCTGTTAGTCTCATTTTCCTTAAACACGTCGGACACCTGCTGTTGGGATCCAGAAAAGTTCCCACGATCAACATTAGGACCTAAATCCTCATCGCCAGACCACCTTTTTCTCCTTTGGTCTTGCTGGCTCTGTGACTGCTTCCCTTTCATTTCACTTTCGTTCACTCCAGGTGAATCTAGTCCCTTGTCTGCATCTTTCATGGACACATCAGGAAGTGAGTTTGCGTGAAGCTGGATGCCAAGGATTCGTTCAGCTCGCTTCTCCAAAGATTCTCTTGCCGCGTTTTCACACTCACTCTCAAGAGTCGTCGTCTCCGCTTGGTCTGGGTTGAGGCTGTTCTTAGACCTTTTGTTCATTGGCGAGAGGTTTAATTCATTGTTTTGATCAGAATGCAGCTCTCGGCTAAGAAGACTGCAAGATTGGCCAGAGGAGGCGGGACTATGTTCCGGACTCTGTTCTGTGTTCATAGCGGATCCCAAGAGGTGAACGTGTTCCTTCTTAGGAGACTTAATGAGTTCCATTTTGACAACAACGCACGTTGTGTCGATCACTAGGACATCTTTCCCCTCCTCGGTTTCAGGACCGTCCTTGATGTCGAGTCTTCTCACTTCCATGCCAAGTGGACTCTGCGTAAGGGTCCGTCTTGTGAAACTCGGCTCCCTCCACAAAGGATATTTGGCTGACGCAGGTGGTACTGACTGAGTGGCGTAATTTATGTTTTCTTTGAATGGGCCTGCCTTTGGTAGTTCTTCGTCTGGCAGTCCAGTTTGTATGCAACTTGGTGTCATCTTTCTCGGTTTGAGGTCGCCAAAGGTCAGGGCAGACATCTGTGCGACTGCCTTGTGGTCTACTTCATCCGCCACCTTGGATGTTTGGATAGTTTCGCGACTGATGGGTGAGCATTTTCCAAGTTCTGCGCTCAAAGTGTTCGCTTGGTCACAAGGTGTCAAGGGTTCTGTTGGGTTTGCTATCCGAGACACTAAACAGAAGATGGTCATCCCACCGGTCTCCTTGCGGAATCTGAATTTCCGTCCTTCGATCACTTTTGAGGAGGATTCCTGGGTCTTAACTTTCTGTGATATTTGGGGACACGTCAAAACCTTGTGGACCGGATTCATTTGGTAGGCGTGTCCTTCAAACCCTGGGCATGTTTTTTGCTTTATGTCTGGTTTCCCTTGTGTCTTCTCCCCTTGCTCCCAACTGTGAGGCATCACTGGTGAACCCCGATGTGGGCCGTTATAGGGAGGAGGTGCAACATAACCAGGGGGCTGACTAAACATTCTCGCTTGGCTCGTGTCCGGGGCTTGCGGTGGACTGTCCCAGTGTCCCGGATCATCTCTCATGTTTGCACCTTGTCCAACTTGCTGAATCGCTGCCACGCAAGACTCGATCCCGGTTGGTCTGTTTTCCAGCAACCCGTGGGAGGCCCCCCTCAGCTCTGCCTCTATCCTCCTCCTCCTCGGAAGGGAGTGGCTGTAACGAGCAGCCCAGGCTTCCAGCTCTCTGTAGTTACTGATGTCCCTCTTGAACGACTCCCTGTAACGAACAGGATCGGAAGGCTCCTCCCACCTCCTTTGCCATCCCTCTCTTATTTTGTCTCTCTCGTATGCTCCCACCGCCTGTCCGGCTGTTGTCAATTCTCTGGCAGCATTAGACTCATAATCTCCCACGTTGACCTGCTGAGAATGTTGACCCCACAAAAATCGGTGTCGAGGAGTAGAGGCGCACCCCTGTGGCTCAGTCCACTTGGTATGATCCAGTAGCGTTCCTCCTGTTCTTGATCGAGGTAACGTCCAGTAGCTGGACTCTCTGACATGAGTCCGCTGCTCTTCGTGGTTATCTGGAGGGTAATGTGTTGCCTGGTGTCTGTCATAATGGCTATGTGGATATAAAGAGATAAAAAAAAATGGATCACGTGTTATCTTCCGTGATGTTTTCTCACTGCCTGATCAAAAATGTTTTTATGACATTGTCACACCATCACATCACTTTTTTTTTTCAGTCAACATTCGAGGCGCAAAATATTTAGTTTTTAAGTTTTACTACACGTTATTATTTTTTTTGCACTTGTATGACAGTTAAACATGTTAAAAAGCATATTTGTATTTTTTTTTATCAGCATTTAAAAAAAAAATTTAATAAAAAGGTTACTTTAAACATTAATTAATAATGATGATCTGGCCATAGTTTGATGATTAATTCTACTGACATTATTTATAATTAGAAAATAAGTTTTAATATAAAACCCTTTTTTTTTTTTTGCTTTAGGATCCTCGGAAAAATTATTGGCCTACATTGATCAAATAAAATAACTAACAGTTAAAAACTATCAATTACATTAATAAAGCATGCAAGCAAATATCATCTGCTTCTCAGGGCAGTCTGCACATATTATTTTACTATTTCCCAAAATGCAACAACGCAAACAAATTAAACAACACCAGGCAATTTTACTTAGTGTATGTAAATACTTACTTAAGTGAATAAGTTCTCCCAGGAACTGTATCATATCTGGTGTACTGGGGCAGCAGCTGTTTATTCTTATGCCATAAATCCATCATGTGCTCAGATTACTTAATCTAAAATATAAAGGAAAAAAAATCTTTGCATTAAATCAGTTATTACATTTTAGGTTCCGTTATTTAAAAGAAATTAAAATATTATGACATACCTTCAGACAGTGATTATAATTTCCTCTCTGCTTGTCAAGTATGGCATGAGAGGTCCAAATAGAATATCTTCTTTTAAAAAGGGGGTGGTGGTCAATCTCCCTCCCACTCAACACACACACACACTCCAGTCACCGCCCTCATTTTATGCCATCAGGTATTTTCAAACAGCTCAACTGAGACCACAAAAACAGGCTCAAACTTTTGTCAAACCAACAGGTTCAGTTTTTTAGTGTTAATTTTTTCCCTACGTTTATACAAAGTTTATATAATCATTTAGTTGATGACGTAACGCCCTGGTCAGCGTGATAGAAGCTGCGTGGAAACGGTGGGATCAATTGCTTTGTGGACTCGATTGTAGCACACGGCGAGAAGGCCAGCGGATGCCTCGCCTCCCTTTTCTTCGGAACTCCGCAGCGTGACAAACAGGCTTTCCTTTGTTGAACGGAAAGTCAGTGCATCAGCAGAGTGAGGGAGAGAGCGGATGAGGCATCAGGAGCAGACAGCGGGCCGGGGGACGAGCAATCTGTTGATGTTGACGGAATAGTTGGTGGGGATGAGGTGATCATTGTAAATGGGTGTCAAATGTCGATTTGAAAAGAAAAAAAAACACAGAACCTTGACGTACAACTTGTAGAGTAGATAAGTTTGAGTTTCAAAACTTCTTAAAAAGTCAAGTTAGGAATTGCAACTGTCAGAGTTTGAGCATCTGTATTTCAAACTCAAATTTTGAGTTTTCACGTTATTGTGGGCCAGATGATCAACCGGCACGTCTAAGAGAGATCCTGTGGTTTTTGCTTCGTTCAGTGCGTGAAAAGAGGCAAGTGTTGTGGCAAGTCAACTTGTGGCTGCTAAATCATGCACGCCTGAGCATCTGACACTTCCTGGCTAAGAACATTGCCACGAGATATATTTGCAGTACAAAGAACATTCAAGTACAAACTTCAAAATCAATGCATGTTATTTTTTATTTAATAGTCATTTCAATAATTTTACAAGCAAATTGTATGTGTGAAAGATTTTAATTAGCTTTTTAACATCTGAAACCTGAAAATATTTAAAAAAATATTTGTCATGAAAAAATATTGCAACATCTACGGCATATTAAAAGGTTAGTTGAATTAAGAAGTCCGCAGATTGCGTAACTGATAAGATTGTCGATTCATCGTACCCTGAAGCAAAATGGGACAAAACTTGTTTTTAAGCAAAATTCTGTTCAACTGTTTTTTTTTGTTCTATAGAACAATATTTCAACAATAATAATTAGCTTAATTGGAGTTCTCTGCAGTTGATCAAGGAAATGTAATCAAATGCCCATCTCTAGTTTGAATATCAAATTATGACATCTGACCAATCAAGAGTAGTTATACAACTACAATCATTACCTCCATCATGAAGATTAAGTAAACATTAACTGGCTCAAAGTTAAATGTGGAATGTGCTTTCTTTGTAAAATAATACTAAAATCCACCCATCCATTTGACCTTGCTGACCTATAGGCCAACAACCATTCACGTTTCGCACCTATGGACAATTACGTCTAAAATCATCCTACTGTGGGAGGATGCCGGTTTAGCATGTAAAATCCACACAGGAAGGCCTGAAGAGAGATACATTTCAAAATAAATAAATGACTGAAAGTGAAAAATAAAAACGCATATAAAAAATATAATTCAAAAATTAAATAAAAAATACAATTGAAAAAGTAAATGAATATATATATATATATATATATATATATATATAAATTTGTAATTATATTTTTTATATCAGTTTTTATTTTCACTTTTAGTCATTTATTTTTTATTTGGGCAGTTTTGGTCCATACTGCCAGGACGAAATATTATTCAAATGAGGGGGCGGTCCTAAGTGTGTCTTGGGTTGGACTATCTTGTCCACTGTCACCACAACTTGCGACTTAAGTTGCTCAACAACTCAATGCAACTCGAGGCACCGTGCCGAAACTATAGAAATGTTCATCTAAAATTTTTTGAAATTGATAATAAAAGTGGCAGTGACGTTCCCTTCTTAGCCAAAATAGTTCAATCATGACTCATCTCGCTGTGGAAACAAGCGTAAGAGCAAAACGTCCACACTCTTACTAGTCTTTTCTAAGAGACGCTCTGTAAATATTAATGTTTAGATTGACGTCACGGTTCACAAGTTGTACATAAAATCTCCTTGGCAGATGTTCTTCAAAAAAACTGGGCGTCTTGTGCTCTTTGCGCATTTTGGACGAGAGATAAACCACAGCCTTATTCTTGCACAGGTGAGCCAGCGTGTCCACTAACAGCGGATACGTCTCAGGGAGGTAAACAATGTCTGCGCCCAGCACCAGGTCCCAGTCTGAGGGGAACTTCATGTGGTCCTCACCCCAGGACAGAGGGAGGACGGTGGGAGGGGCAGAAGGCCAACCGCTGGATGGCATGTTGGCGCAGACATTGGCCTCCAGTTGTGGAAGAGTCACAGGAAGGTCTGTGAGGATCACTTCTGCACCTAGAAGTAAACGCGAGTAAAAATATGTAGTTTTCTTCATAAAATTAATTAGTCAAATTCATCCTTAGGTGGAAAAAAACCCAAAGGATTTGTCTGCAAATTCAGGTGTCATTGACAGGTGAGTCATTTTACTTTATTTTATATAGCGATTAATTTAAAGTGCTATTTGACAGTGACAAATAAAATGTTACTCGAGTTCAAGATCTTAGAAATTGGTGTGATATTGTTGTTTCTTTGTTTTTTATTGAACAGTTTGATCTTTGTGGCGCTTTTACATGTCATTATTACATCTTCACAAGACAAAAGCTACAGCTGTACCATAAAGAAACAAATTGTAATTCCACTGAATCAAACCAAATCGGATAATTCCATTTGAAAATGTAATGCTCTTCAATGATATGATACAATATATATTGAGAGACAAGTCGAATACTATTAGCCTCTCAAATGTCCACACTCTTGGCTTCATTTCGCACCCATTTCTTCTTTTTGCATTATGATATAGCTTAAAGCGGCCAGGCCAACACACTTCTTACTTCTCAATTGCACTATGTTTGTGGTTAATTAAAAAAAAAAAAAGTTCCACCTTTATGTTGTTTCACAATAAGAACACCAGGAGGCGCAGTTTTTCCAGCACAGATGTTGGTGTAGGTTCCAGATGGACTGAATTATTATTATTTATATTATTATTTTGTCATTATTGCGTTAAATCGTGTTCGGCTGTTCAACCAACCAGTTCAGTGTGAAGTGTGACCTTCTTAACAGTTAAATGTAAATTTATAAACTTTGTATAAAAAACTCTTTTATGCAATCTCTCGTCTGTTTCTACGGAGGAAACTGAGCATATGCTTGTGCCACGTTTCTCTTCGTTCGTAAAGTCGAAACATCGTAATTTGTAAAACGAGGACCACCTGAATACAAGCTGACAGAATCATTCTATCACCTGACGTGACGTCACATCAAATGTGCCACAATGTGTGTGCGCGTGTGTGTCACCGTTGTCACGTTACATACCGAGGCGCGCAGCCATGATGCCAACGACACCAGTCCCAGAACCCAGCTCGATGACGCGTCTCCCACGCCACTCCACACGTTGCTCCTCAAAATATCGGCACATTTGCAGCGCCTTTGCACACACGAACACATGTATGTACAGGTGCGCAGTCAGTAATTGCATATGTGTTAAATTGACATGAGATGATAAAAGTAGTACTCACTGATTCCCACACAGGCGCAGCCACGCCGAGGTTTGCACCGAATAACTGGATGATCCTCAGCTCCTGGCCCATTAAATTATAAACGCTGTCCTGAGAAAATGTGTCAGCAAACAAACACTCGTCAGCGGGGAATGGGTCGTCGTCATTCACACAACAGCTCATCGTGCTCGATTGATGGATGGAAAAAAGGGGGTAAAGATAAAAAATGTAAAAAAAAGTTTTTAAGTGTAGTCAAAACATTTTCCGGGTCAGCTAGCATTAGCTGGCTAGCTAGCTAAACTCAACGATGACACATTTTGACGAAAAGCGGAAGGTCAAACACGATTGATTCCAGTCGGGTTCTCGTAAGATGCGAGTCAACACGTATGCGTATTAAACACGATATTTACGATTAATTATGAATATTGACAATGTGTTATTGTTTTTGAATGGCTGATTGATTTTATTTTGAAAGGCAAGGTAATCATGTTTATGTTCCGGGTCACGTAGCTCCACGTGTGCATTGTACACGTATTCAATTTATCTCAGGCAACAACATAGTCCAGTGCTAAATTTCTGAATTCAATTATTCGCTTTATATCATTGATATAAATAAGTATATGCGATGGTCCTCCTTTAACGTGGATTTGTACGTACTTTACATCGGAACGATATAGATAGTTTACGCAAACCAGAGTTGGCAAAGGTACTCAAATTTCACCGTTGATTCTTTACTTTGTATAATATAAAATTAATTCCGGGGGTATTATAACGATGATGATGATAAAAATAATGAGAAGAAATAAATAAATATAGTTCACTCAAAAAAACAAGCTTAAACATGTTGCAGGTTTATTTTTTCTTAAAAATTATCTGCACTAGTACCAATTGCACATTTTTCACACAGCTTCACAGCAATGACAGAAATTGTTTAAAGTGTATTTATAAAATAGAAAGAAAGAAAAAAAAGAGCTGCATTGATAAACTTCTACCTTCACATGACAAGTGTGCTATTCACACACCACCGTGAGGATGTCAGCACAAGCATACTTGCTTGACATGTAGAATACTTACTAGACATTGACAAGTGCTTTACAATACACCGGGTGGGAGAAATTCGGATTCTGGCATTGCAGAATGCGGCTTTTAAATTACCGAAGGTGGGAATGAAACGGGAGATTTGACTTTATCCCCCTTTTCTATGTGCTGCATTTTATACAACAGTCTGTAAAAGTGGCTCCTGATAACAGGAAACTCAGGCATGACAACTTGGTACCCCTATTTCGCGGTTTTGGGCCACTGATGGCTGCTAGTCTCATCCACAACATTGAAGACACTAAGAACAAGGGGGTGGTGTGTGTTGCTCAAGGACACTTGTGGCAGCGGCCACCCTGAGCCATGCTGCCCCGACTGTGGATTACAGATTCATCAAACAAGATCTTTATCATATCAGTCTTTATAGATCAACAGAGCAAAAACAAAATAATACCAGAATAAAACGTGACGCGGTCTTTCTATAGCTGGTTGTCTGGTATGAATCACAGTTTTCTGCTTGGAGTGCTCAACATGGATATTTAAGATTAAGTATTTCTGCTCCTCTTGATTATTTGTCGTTTTAAAAAATAAATAATTCTTTTCATCATACAGATGACAGTAGTTTTACATCCATAACACCTTCTTCTTGCTCTGGCCTCATGTGCAAACTGCAGCAAAAAAAAAAAAAAAAAAGCGGCGGGCCCAAAAAAAAAAAGAAAAAACAGTTGTATTAGAAATGGGCAATTTTAAAATAATGTGTAGAAATAATTTGGTACAGTAATGCTTGTTGCTGCTCTCATAGCCTTTAACAGTAAAACACTGCTTTGCTGTATATTTGAACCTCATTTTCACATTGAAATCAAGCAGAGAGCACTCTGCTGCAACAACGTACACAACACATGCTTGTCCAGTTACGTATGCCGTAAAGTGTTTTTTTCTTGAGAAAGACGGACAGATATGCCAACACGTTCAAGTATAAGCCTAGACAAATACATGTGAGTCACAATCATACTGTTGATTGTTTCTTTGATTTAAAAAAACAAAACAAAAACATCTTGGTTCAAGCCCTACGCACACCAGAAAACCGACATGGAATGTCATGATTCCCGTTTGGTGTGAAAGGCCGTCGACTTGGTTTTGAGCAGAGGTCCACAACAAACACTCAACGCAGAGAGCAAAAGGAATGTAGGATTAAAACTTGAACTTGGTTGAAAAAAGAATAATAATTAGAATGACGACTATGACAGAGAGGATCAAAATGACCAGCATCTTCCTGTTTTTCTTCTGGTACTGCTCTGCCTGCAAACAAGAAAACACGATCAGATGCATATGCGGTGCTGGATGTCACAAATATTCAGCGGAAACGGACTTTTACCTTTTGCAACTGTTTCAAGCCGTCGTCTGTCTTAACGCACGCTTGCTCCACATTGAAGTCGATTCTATCGAGAACGGTGCCCTTGAGGAACAACGGCGGACAATTTGACAACTCGAATTTTGCGGCTGAGGTCAGAGAAATTAAACGTGACCCATGCTCGACGTTTTGTGCGCCATCCACAGGGATGTTGATATTTACCTGCTCCACCACCATTCCGCCCAAGTCTCGGAAAATCTCGTTGAGATCCGAGATGGACTGAACGATTTGTCTGATCTCGCGCTCTCGCTCTTCCACCAGGACTGTGTTCTGCTCCACCAGCATCAACTGGTCGTCTGTGAAGCCCTGAAATGCAACCGTTGGATGGGGAAACATTTGGAGTGTGCAAAGAAAGTATGCAACTGAGTTGCTATTCATTATGAATAGGGAACGATACAAACAGCACAAAAGTGGTTTATATTAATCTTTTCTTCTGAATGTTGGAGGTATTTCTGGTGTTATTCTTTTCTGCGTGCAGGTCACCTATACAAATAATTCCTCAGCTAACATTTCGGCACCCGACACCTGAAATTCTTGATGACATTTAAAAGAGTCGCCCACCTTGTCATACAAAGCTAAATCCTCGTCCTCTTCCATTAACGGTCCCGAGTCAAAAAAGTGCTTTGATCGCTCCTCACGATTCTTCATACCTGCGACGACAATTTTGTGTATTTTCAACAAGCTTAAACTAACACCTCTCAGAGAGATTTATATTGAGATGATAAAGCGTACGTTTTAAGTAGCTGGACTGCGTGTGCCTGAAATTGAGGGACAGTTCCTGAAGACTCTGCGCCAGAGACGAGACCACGTTTCTCAGTAGTCTCTCCTCCTGCTCGGTGCAGTGGCCGCAACGAGACCGCAGGCCCGTTACGGCTCGCTGACATCGGTGGAACATCTGCACTCAACACAGAGTCGGAAAACCACCAGGAGTTAGTCGTGCTTCCCAAATTTAATTGAGCTGAGACATATTTTACATGGAGAAAAATCTCACACCAAACCAACATGTCACAAAAAATACATTACAGAAAAAAAAGATGCATTATTTTTAGTCAAGAAATATAACATTTTTGGGCCAATTAAGTAAAACTGAATGAACACTGTAAATAATTGACTGCAGAATTTACAGCAAATAACTGGCTATATATATATATACACACACACTGTAAGAAAACAATTACAGGAATTAACTGAGATTTTATAATTAGCTGGCAGCTTCTTTTTTTTTTTTTTATCAGTCAAGTCATCTTTACATCACGGGTTAGTTAGGGTTACAGTTACTGTAATACAGTAAAGGGACTGGAATTTTTAGATAGTTACAAAATATTTACTTTTTTTGACAGTAATATGCTGTGATTTTTTTTAAGTTGCCAGCTAGTTATTATAAAATTTCAGTTAATTACTGTAAAAATTAATGACAGCATATTACTGTTTTTTTTTTTTACTGTACACAAATTACAGTTCCTTACTGTATTAAAAGAATACAGCAACTAATTTAAATTAAAATAATACAATAACTAATTTAGTTAATTTATATATAGTAAGAAATGTAAAAAACACAGTAATAAGCTGTAATTTATTTTTACAATAATTAAATGAGATTTTACAATTATTATTTAAATTACAGTTATTGTATTATTTTAATACAGTAAGGAACTGTAATTTATATACAGTAAAACAAGTAAATTTACAGTACTGTGCTGTGATTGATTTTTACAGTAAAACAATAAATTACAGTTCATTAATGTAAATTAAAGTTACTATATTTTTAATACAGTACATAAAAAAAGAAAAATAGATAATAAAATAAAGAGATGGAGTGTTTTTAATGTATTAAAATAATACAGTAACTATTTACAGTAAGGAACTGTAACTAACAGTAAAAATGTACTGTATTAAAAATACAGTAACTTTAATGTATAGTAAGGAACTGTAATTTATAGTTTTACTGGAAAAAAAATCAATTACAGCTTAGTACTGTAAATTATTATTTTTATTTTTTACTGTATATAAATTACAGTTCCTTGTTGTATTAAAATAATACAATAACTAATTTAATTAATTATTTTGTAAACATTTTTTTTTACTATATATAAGTCACAGTTAACTGTAAAATAGTTAGTGTATTATTTTAATACAGTAAGAAACTGTAATTTATATACAATAAAAAATAAAATAAAAAAATTACAGGAATATGCTGTAATTGATTTTGACAGTAATTAACTCAAATGTTACAATTATTAGCTGTATAACCAGCTGCGTACTTGCGTGATCTCCTGTGTTGTGATTTCGATGGCGTGCTCTTCCTCACTGCTGTCATCCAGCGTGGGTCGATTCATGTGCTTGTCGTGAAGCAAAGCCAGGTCCTTCATCTTCTGGCGAACCCGTGAGATTTCATACTGGATCTGAAAGGCGTCCAAAGTGACTCGTTAGCGCCGTCAGACATCATCAGGATGACTTCAGGAAATTTCCGGTCCGGGTTACCTCGTCGATGCCCTCTACCCATTTGGGGGGCAACTTCCTGGTGACGCCGATGGCCGCTTCGGGATCCAGACTGATTCCCGACACCAACGCCATCCGATCGTCAGCCAACTGGAAAACAACACACTTTTGTTTCTACAATAAGGGATCCATTTAGTGCATCACTCCAAGTGCCGGGGATAATTGTACCATGAATCAAAAATAATGGTACCTCATCAAGTTCCTAGATTGGCAGATTGGCAGTGTGGTTCCATCCAATAGCAGATAAGGAGGAAAAGGAAAGGAGGACAGAAGTGAGCCCCAGAAATTGCAGCAATGGCCACCAATAATTACTTTATAACTATAGAGTTTGTAGACGTAGCAACAAGTTATATTTTCCAATTGGTTTAATTTATAAACACTTGTTCCACTGCATTGAATTCAGATGAATCCCCAAAAAGCACAAACATCCTAACATTAAATCCACTCTAATTACTATTTTATTAGGGCAGAATGTGCACAAAGCAGATAATGAGACAGAAAACAAATATTTGTTTACTCTGTTGCTAAGCTGCGATACATTTAGAGCAGCCAACAAATACTGCACATACAGACAAAAACAGGAGCAGATTAAACAGACAACACAAGACATTAAACATCAAGTTGGGATGGGCTGTTTGTTTGCATGTATAGGACAATCAGGAATCATAAAGAGGCTTTCTGTGGCCTAGTGCTTTTTCAGTGCAAAAAGCACTCGGTTCAAAGTGTTTATGCTCCTCACTGCAGTTGCCCCGATAAACACGCTTGTCTCAGAATTGATCTGTTGGCCTTTTTGGAAATATTCTTTACATGAGCAGCTAAATGCTTCCCCACACAAAGGGGCGGGGAACCTGCATGTGGGCCAAATATATAGCATTAGCATTAGCACATGAGCCCACCCACCAACTGGTAGATAAAGTTTAGTAATAAAAATAATCGGAAAATTCTTATAATCTGTGTGTCCAAATTAAACTCTTTATAATACAGTGTTCCCTCATTTTCCGCTGGGGTTAGCTTCCAAAAAACCCCGTCAATAAATAAAATCCGCAAAGTAGTTAGATTTATGATTTACATTTATTATCAATGTTTTAAGGCTCTAAAACCCCTCACCACACTTTTCTCACCAAGGTATTTACATTTTAGAGGTAGACCGATATGGTTTTCTCAGGGCCGATAGATACGATACCGATTATTAGTAGTCAAGGGCGCTGATAACCGATATTTGGAGCCGATAATCATTTTCACTAAAAGGGAAAATATTGGCATCAAAATTTGAAAAAACAAACAAACTCCAGCTCTTATTTTGGGGGGGGGGGATTTTTAAAGTACATGTTTATTGAATTATTTTTAGGGTTCGTAAAATATTGGAGTTTATAAAAAAAAAGTCTTAGTCAATAGACCTATTTCTTTTAAAAATCTAACAAAAAGTTTCAGGATCTCCCAGGCTATAGTAGCATGTTTTCAAAAGTTAAATAAAAACTTAAACAATTGTTTTCTACAGTAAATAAAGTATTCAAAATATCTGAAGTATTAAATTTGTATTTATCTCAGTTTTAATTTCAAACAAAAACAAAAGGTGCAGAGAATTCCCAGGGTCAGCAGCATCTCTGAAAATTTGAATAATTACTTCCCTGAAGTTAACACCTTTTTTTTTTTTTTAAATGGATGTATTATCGGTCATGTGATTGTTAAAAACGGCTGATGCCGATATTCGTCAAAATTATGAAAATAGACGGCGATAATCTACCCGGCAGATAATCGGTCTATCCCTATTACATTTGATCACATTACCCTTATCTAAACAGTCTCAATGTTCAAACCTTCATACATTTTATAAACTGTTCCATGGACTACACTAATGGAAGCAGCTGCATTAATTTGTAAAAGCAAAGCCTTTTTTTTTCGTACAGATTGTACAAATTTGTCCTCACACGATTGACCTCAAGATAGCTATCAATATTTCTTGAACGTCGTCGTCTGTAGTCTTACATTAAGATTTATTTTCTCACTTATTATCTGATGTTAGCCAGAAAGCATCGCCCCCATCATTATCCGACTAACACAAGTCAGCCCTGAAGTGAACTACCGTGGCAACGAAATAACAATGACAAGAATCTGCCCTAATTACATTTACGAGACAGTCATTCTAATCTAGTCTAGCTAGCACAAGTATGACTGGCTATAATGCAAACACACACATAATAGTAAAATGTCAAAACGATGCAGACCACTCACCGTAGCATTGCTACGTGTACTCAGACGGGGGTCGTTTGTACTCACTTGCTCAGCCAATATCTGCCGGTTTTGGATCGCATTGTTCCGCATTAACAAGAAGGCATCTGTCAGACGCCGAGTGGCCATGACTCGATAGCTACGAGTGTAACACACGGACTCAAAAGTGTGTGCGGCTCGGCTGCGTCTTTACTGTATTTGCAGCTCTTTGCCGCTTGCTATCATTAGCATTAGCCTTGCCCGTGAAAAATAATGAGGGGGAACTCGCGATCCAACGCTAATACGACAATGAAGGGTCGTAATGCTATCTATATTATTTTTACTACTTTACGCCATATTCAACAAACTTGACCACCACGAAAATGTGGATTTAGTTTCAAATTGGCAACGTCGATCCTCTTCGGACTGATACCGGAAATGATAAGACGTATACACCTGCGTCTGCGTGAAGCCATTCTTATTCTTCTATGTCAAGAACCACAGCTGGCGTTACAACTGAAATGTAGCGCAACCTACTGGGCATATGGTGTGTACTTGGACGTCATTTGTTGATAAGGTTAAAAAAAATAAAATAAAATATGGAAAATTGATCATCTTAATGAAATAATTCACTCTTTTGAATTCATGTTTTTAAATGTACACCGTACTTTATACTACTGTAATGGGGCTGGCGTTTTGTAGATAAAGTAAAAAATAAAAAACAAACAATTATTTAATACAGGTGAAACATGTCAACAGTATATGTATTTTTATTTACAATTAATTAACGAATGACTTACCGGTAGTAAAAATTGTTACATTTATATTTTATCTTATTTTATTTACAATAGTTAAATAAAAAAAAATGTTTTAATTTAAAATCGTTAAATGTATCTGTAAAATTAATCAATTTAATATTATTTATATATGATTTAGAACAAATCATTAACAATAAATGATTTGTTAAATCAAATAATAATTGAAACGTGAAAATTGCATTTTAATAAGCCAATTTTAGATACCAAAAACGACTCAATTAAGGCAACAAATATTATAGGACTCTTGATTATGTAAATGTTTGATTGGCTAGATTAACCAATGGCCCAGTGTAAAATAACAATATTACTGCCACTGCTACAATACTACTACTAATAATAATAATAATCCATCCATCCATTTTCTTGGCCGCTTTTCCTCACATGGCTCGCAGGGATGCTGGAGCCTATCCCAGCTGGCTTCGGGCAGTAGGCAGGGTACACCCTGAACTGGTTGCCAGCCAATCGCAGGGCACACAGAGACGAACAACCACACTCACAATCACACCTAGGGACAATTTGGAGTGTTCAATTAACCTGCCATGCATGTCTTTGGAATGTTGGAGGAAACCGGAGTACCCGGTGAAAACCCACGCAAGCACGGGGAGAACATGCAAACTCCACCCAGGTAGGCCGAAGCCCGGACTCGATCTCACATCCTATGCACTGGGAGGCGGACGTGCTAACCAGTCAGCCACCGTGCTGCCCTAATAATAATAATCAAAATCATCATCATCATTATAATGAGAATCAACATTATAATCATAGTATTCATAATACTAAAAAAAACAAAAACTGTGTGGAGTTTCTATGCTCTCCCTATTCTTGTGAGGTTTTTCTTTGGGTGCTCCGGTTTCCTCCTTCATACATTCAAAATTCAAGAATCCAAATTATCCATAGGTGTGAATGTGAGTGTGAATGCTTCACTGGACGCTTGATTAGGTAAGATTGCACTGTTATAGATGTGCTACAATAAGGGAGGTAACACAAAATTCAGTATATAGAACCTAGATCAACAAGTATAGACATGCAGTGGATGCAGAAAAGAGTCACGGAATAAAACAATGTGAGGGAATAGTTTTTTGAGTTTTTTTTTGCGCTGGGACAACACCAAAGGAATGAACATTTGCTCTAATCTGTTATCTGTCGACAATAACCAACTAGAAAATCCAGTACAATTACTGTAATTGCTGTACAAATTCAATATTTTTTTCCACTTTAAAGGGTTATATTTACATATGTGACTGTCACTCTTCTCTGTCTATGGCGTGTTAACACCTTTCATCAACTACGACACTGTAATTGCATGTCTGAATGATTGTGCAGGTCTGAAATGAGCTTTTCTTCCTTCAAGTATTTGAAGTCACAAAAGACTCTCACTTTTTACAGTACTGTTCAATATTGATATTTTAGTGCATTTTCATAAAATCCCACTCATTTGGTGCCTTTGTATCTTCAATTGTTAATCCAAATGTGTTACTTATTACTGTTATTGAACACATAGAATTTTATTTCAGAAGAAAGATAGAAAAAAATCATAAATCCTGATTATCAATGAAAAAAGTTCAGAGCGCTGGTATTATCTGCATGAGTTCCTTTTGAGATCATGTGGTAACAGGCTCCTCCCACTGCTGCCAAACTTAATCCCTGACATCCTCTAATACCGAGGCGGACTAGACACTTGTCTGCTGCTGTCGCTTCACAGAGCACCGTGATCAGAAGATCGAGCTAAATCAAGGTGAGGAGGTTGGATGGCTCGGATGCGGAAAAGTCAACTTTAGCCTGTCTGTTGTGTTGTGTCTCATTTTAAATGTTAGACTAATTTACATGCGCTTGATGGATAGAGTTGCCGTGTATAAATGTGTATAAACAAACACATTTCTTGATCCAAAAGCATTCACTGGGTGACGTATGGTATCATTTAACTAAGATGGGTGTGTTCAACTTACTACTTTTGTGTGAAACTTCAGGAATGGAGGGGAACCAGTTTAAGGAGTCACTTACAAAATACGGAAATTAAAGTCTCATTGTGTGACTGAACAGCAAATGTGTCAAGTTTCTGTCCTCCATCTTCATCTCCTCCTCAGATAAGAAATGGCCTCCTCTGATGAAGCAGAAGGTACTCTGACACCTGTAGATTTTATCCAACTACAGGAATACATGCAATGTAAGTGAGTCATTTACTACATAGAAGTGGCTCTAAACTGTAGGTAAAACATGTTGTGATATACAGTCGCGAGTATTTTTTTTTCACTGATTGTGTGAATGCTTAGTAAATCAAGCATTTGCTTCCAAAAAGCTTTTTTTTTTTAAATGCGTGACTGATATAAATACTGTCGCTTGTGGCTTTTTTTTTTATGCAGACAGCTCTTTGAAGGTGAAAGATGTTATCAAGGCCCAGCACAGCAAGGTCAGTTATGCAGAAGCACCTGTGGAAAGGCATCTTTCCGTTCTTGAGAATTTGAAATTAAGGGGGAAACTATTTCTTATTCACGGGAAATGCAATGGAACTCAAGCATGATCATCCATAAATGATTATTTATCAATCTTGTGGGTGTAATTGATGAATAGCTGATTCAAGCTTTCACAAGTTATTTAATCATTTGTTTGGGCTTCATCATGAGCATTAGCAATGAAAGGAAATCAATTAGGCTTACATGAGACAGTTTTTTTTATTTTAAAAAAAACATTGCACACTATTGTTCCACTCTGTCATCATGACACCTTTGTTTGATTTATTTGTACAGTATGTGGATGCGGAAGGGTTCAGCCTCTTCCTCAAGACGTACCTAGAGGTCAATGATTTTCCTGCAGATTTCTGCCAGCGCCTTTTCCGTTACTTCCAAAATGTCGAGCAGGATGGCTCCACAACAGCAACCCAGGCCAAGGGTAAATACGTTGATGCTGATGCACATGAAAGACCACACATCTGCATCTCTGCAGTTCACTCCACTAGGGATTGATTGACTAAAGATTTTTTGTATTATGACGAAAGTCTAGTCAAAGTCAATTAATTGTGGGGAAGCCTGTTATTTTGTCATGTATCTGCTTCCACATAATTAATACGATTCACATAATTCCAATTTCAATATTTTCCAAAAATTTGCGGGCTAGTATTTTTCTCATACCCAAATTTTTCCCCCAAATTCATAAATTTCAACCAAAATGTCCCAATTCATTCCCAAAGGGACATTCAAAATATCAGATTCACATTGTTCCTGTTTGAAAATCAAAACATTCAGCACATTCAATTCATTTTAGGAACAATTTCTCACTGACCAAAAATGATTTACCACTAAAATTGACCCAAAAAAATCCCTATTCCTTCCCAATGACACGTAAAAAAAAAAAAAAAGATTTACATTATCGTTCCCAATTAAAATTCCAAACATTTACCATATTTAGTTCACCTTGGTAACGATTTTCAACATGCCCAAAATTTCCCTGTCGCCCAAATTTTTCCCCATTAATTTTTAGCGATTAGCGTCGACTTGCCGACTAGTCGATTAATCGATTCAACCATACACCACCAACTTGAGAAACAAAACTGCCAACCTCTTTTTTTTTTTTTTAAAGATGCTAAAATTAATTTCTTGCTTGTAATTCTGCCAGGTAGGGTGTTTCTCTCTGACGTGTCCTGTTACTTCTCAGTGCTGGAGGAAGGACAGCCACGGGAGAAGTTGCAGTGTTAGTTACCTTCTCAATGTTTTGTGGCATTTTCTTTTCATGACTTTCACATTTTATTTCCACTTTTTTGACAATGTGTGAAATTATGTTCATTTTCTTTGCGTTTTCAGTTACTTTCAAACTTTATGACAAAGACGGTAATGGACACCTGGATAGCTCCGTAAGTTTCTCCAATCGCATCTTGATGTGATATGCGAAAGCCGTTCCAATGAATGGAGTGTATCTTGAAGAAACATGAATTATTTTGTTTGTCCAATAGGAAGTGGATCGGATCATCATGCAGATGATGCGAGCAGCTGATTACCTTGGCTGGGATGTGGCTGAGCTCAGAACTGTAGGAACACTCTTTTTGCCACAAGTGAATGTGGCATATGCATAAATTTATACTTAATTTGAGTATTCTACCACTAACTTGTTCCTTCCGAAAGAAAAATACTGTTTTAAACTAACCTTTTGCTCTGTGTTGCTAACTGAATTAATACTTTGCATGAGGGCTTTGTAGTCTACCACTGAGAGTACATTATGACAAATGAGAGCTAAATAATGCAGATGGTCACAGTAGCTACATTTAGGGATTATCAAACTTCTTCAAAAAATTATTCAGGAAATACAAAAAAAAGAGGCATATTTTTTTTATTAAGCATACTATCATTAAAGTTCTTGAGCTGTTTTCAACACTTTAGATCAGTTAATAATTTGTAATTAAATTAAATTATAATGACAACCATGTGAGTACTGAGCATATATTATTGATGTGTGGGAAAAAAAATTAACTTGACCATATTTGCATATAGATTTTGGTCTATTTGTGATGATATATAACAAGTATCTCAGTCAAAATAGTGCAAACCTATACGGGCGTTGCCACTATGATTTATGTGCTTAGCTGCAATAATATATTTTTTTTTTCATAGAGGATAAAGAATATGTGCCTGTGAATATTGTTATATCATCTGTCTACGCGTGTTACTACATACACCATTTGTTTTGAAATATTTTTTGCTTAAAGGATTACACCACCAATATTCATTAGCCAGTCTATGGCATTTGACATTGCATATTAGCATTGAGCTAGTTGACTTTAAATTATTTTTCCCTGTCTGCCAAAATGCTACTTGTTGTCACATGAGTTGAGTTCACCAGACACACTACCACAGCTTATTAATGGACTGGCCACCAAGGTCCAAATGTCAAAATAAAAGTCACACTGTATGTCAAGAGTACAAAAGCGAAACATTTGAGGCATTGACTCAAAACATACTCTTTTTTTTTTTTGAGTGTGTGTAGGAGCTCAAGGACATGATGACAGCAATTGATGTGGATGCCAGCGGTACTGTCACACTAAAGGAATGGCTGAAAGGAGGCATGGACAATGTGCCTTTACTTGTTCTGCTTGGACTGAAGGTAAAACACAAACATTGCACATACACACGCCCCTGTTCATCTTCACCTGTCTTCTTTTTTTTCTTTGCTTACCAAGCTTCCTGATGTGTTTGCTTCCCCACCCATAGGTGCCGCAAAGGGATGGGCAGCATATTTGGAGAATGAAGAATTTTAACAAACCGGCCTACTGTTGTGTGTGTCAAAGCATGCTGCTCGGCCTCAGGAAACAGGGACTCTGCTGCACCCGTAAGAGCGCAAAGACACTACAAGGGATCTAGTTTAGGGATTGACAAACTGACTCAAGATGCTGATTGGTCATTTTTGTTGCAGAGTGCTATCTTATCATAGTTTATGTATTATCATATCACATATTCCAGTTAGTTTGGAGAGAAACTAAGTTTCTGTTTGGGTCTTGAGTTGAAAAAGTCTGGGGGAAATCCTCCTATTAATACGTAGAACAGTGTCCATTGATTTATTTATTTACTTACTTACGTATTTATTTTAAATTTTAAATTTTATTTTAAATTGTATTTTAAAACATTTTTTTTATTATTATTATTTTTTTAATTATTTATTTATTTTTTAATTTTTAATTTTTTGATTTTTTTTTATGAATTAATTTGTTTGTTAAAATAATAGTTCTCATATTCTCTGCCCCAAGGTTGCAAGTATACTGCCCATAGTCATTGTTCCAACAAGAATGTTGAACCCTGTGCTCCCACCTTTGTCAAATCTCAACAGGAACTGAGGGTGAGAAACCTGCCATTGAATCAGTTTTTTGCACTTTGGTTTGCTCCGAAAAACATTTAATCGCCTGACACCCCTAATTTTTAATAATCTTTTCTTTTTTTTAAATCACATCAAGCGATTCATTTTTTTTAATTGTAATTAATTGCATGACTTCAATAGTTAACTCACGATTAATCACAAATCTGTTCTAAATGTCCCCCCGAAAATTTTCTATATTTTCATACTCATGTTAACAAAAGTAGGAAAAAAATGTTAAACTAATAAAAATAGTTCTAACTTTTTTTTATGTCTATAGCCATAAATGGCAGTGAATGAGTCAAATTGAAAGTAGTCACAATTATTCTCATCAGACCAGGCTCTACAGGTTAATTTAATTTGGAAATACTGAACCCAAACAAACCCAAAAGTACCTTCATCATCGTATTGGCAGGCAAAAAACAACAACAAACACGTTCAGATGACTACAACCCTGACTTAAGGCAATGCTGGTGTACTAATCAAACTTTTTTAACATCAACTTTTGTCTCAGGTGCCATTTCACAACTGGGTCAGATCCGACCGCAGCTCCAAGTGTCAAGTTTGCCAACGGAAGATTAAAACTTTGGCTGGAAGACGTTGTGTGTGGTGCCAGAAGATGGTGAGAAGAATCCGACTCAAAGCTTTAATATAATGATTAGGATCAATTTAAATGGGAAGTCAATGTTAAACATTTCTTGACAATAATATGATACATGTGACCTCACTAGTCTTAACATGGCATTCTGATTAATATCACATTTGTGGATTATGAGTTATGCAGCAAAATCCAGCCATTTTTATCCAACTCAGGAGGCGGCCATTTTGCCACTTGCTGTCGACTGAAGATGACATCACAGTTCCTCAGGGCTCAGACAACGACCAATCACACCTCACATAAACTGCGATGTCATTTTCACTCGACAGCAAGTGACAAAATGGCCACCTTCTGATATTTAAAAAAAAAATGCTGGATTTTGCTGCTTAACTCAAATTTTACTAACTCAATACTAACTATATTTATTTTATTTTATTTAAAAAAAAAATCTCTTTTCTTTTTCTGGAGAGCTTAGTATTGTTCATTCGGTAATTTTACCGACTTGACATGTCATCATCATTGCTCTCGCTTTAAAAAAAATATAAAAATTTTTTTTTATTTTTTTATTTTGTATGTGGGTGAGTATGTGTTTGTGCATGCGTGTGTGTGTGTGTGTGTGTGTGTGCGTGTATTCATTAATTCACCTAAAACCTATTAAAAAATCCCATACCGTTCACTTAAACCGAAGTCGTGAGGCTGTCAGGAGACCCGAGGAAGGACCACAGAAAAGAAAGGAAAGTGAATGCTATATTTAGACTAGTGGGGCTGCATAGAACATATTATTGTCAAAAAAAATGTGGGGTTGACTTCCCTTTCATATAACAATAATTAATTATAAAGGATAACTACAAAAAGTTGACATAGCCCTAGTTTTGATTAAGCGCCACGATGAGTGCATCTCCACTGGACTATCCACCTGCAATTGTGGGCCCCTGAAAGACCACATACTCCCTGCATGGGCCATATATGCTCACTCCAAGGTAGAAGACCGTAATGTTCTCTGCTGTGTTGTAAGTCTGCATAGTTGAGTTCATTGTTTGTATTATGTTTCCTCAAGGAACTGGACACCGGTCTATTGAACGTGACTGGTGATGGCAACATCTTACAGGTGCTGTACTTGCGTTGTCAGGACCTGCACATATGACTTTTACTTGACATCTATGGCCATGTAATATTGCATGAAAATAATAAACAAAGGCATGATGTTCACAAATGGAGAGACCATATTTAAAAGATCCTTCCTATAGAATGATGGACAAAGTATTTTCCCTCAGATTGTCCAACTTCCTGACTTTCACCCGCTGCTGGTGTTCGTAAACCCGAAAAGTGGAGGAAACCAGGGTGAAAAGTGAGTTAACATCAGTTACATTACAGTAGTTGCGATAACTAATGAGATCTAATAAATGACGGTCGTAAATATTCTTCCTTTACAACAATAATAAAAGAGATGTGCAGTATTGTTTGTTGTCATTTGCAGTGCTCCTTTATCATACTGAGAGTTTTTTTGGGTGAAATAGTGAAGATTTACACCGCTGCAAACTATAACCACAATAACAAGCATAATGTTAAATTAACTGTAATATAATAAATACATTTTTAACAGATCAATACTCAAATTTTTATTTTTTATTTTTATTTTTTTTGCCTGTCCTCAATTCATAAAATAAGACTACAGTAAATATGATCACTTAAATCAGGGGTGTCAAACTCAAGGCCCGGGGACCAATCTGGCCTACTACATCAGTTTATGTGGCCTGTGAAAAAGTGTTCAATTAAGCATTAAGTCAACTTTCATGCTTGCTAAAATCTGAACCAAAATGTGAATTTCTCTTATGGATTATGATTCAAATCCTTTATGATTTTTTACACATTATTGTTTTTACATATTTGTGTTACGCCTATTCCCAACTATGCGTCAAGGTTATTATCTTAAAAGATTGTTGTTGTTTTTAAATGTACACTTCATTTTTGTCCCTCAGCTTTTACTCACTGTTTTACTTAAGTTACTCTGTATTTTTATGAGTTTATTTTTTTTTTAAATAAATAATTTTTGCTGCATCACCATAATGTGCTTTGTATCAACATGCTATTAGCATAAATGCTATGTGGCTAATTAATTCACGATTCTGTCCTAAAAATGATGTTACAATCAGTCCTGTTACTCAAATGAGGAGTTTTAGTAGTATAAACAAATCAATTCAGATATCAATTCTGAAATGTGTTAATCAATTGTATTATCTGTGTTTCCGCTACAGAGTTCTCTATAAGTTTCAGTACCTGCTGAATCCACGTCAAGTGTACAACCTTTCAAACGGGGGTCCCGGCCCTGGGTAACGCACTTCCGCCACACTGACCCTTAACTATGGTGTGTACATTTCTTAACAAAAACCCTTTTTTATTCTAGGCTACATTTCTTCCGCAATCTTCGTGACTACAGGATCTTGGCATGCGGAGGCGATGGCACAGTCGGGTGGATCTTGAATGCCATCGGTGCAGCAACATTTGCCTTAGGAGAGGAATCAAATACGGTATGTGATAATAAACCATGTACGTGTTTCTGTTTTCAGACAAAGCCGGGCTCCAGGTGAATCCTCAAGTGGCGATCCTGCCCTTGGGTACTGGCAATGACCTGGCTCGCTGTCTGCGCTGGGGCGGAGGTAAAAGCATCAAACTCAGGGAAATATGAATTCAGATTACAATTTCAGCTGCGATGCACTTTACCTGCTTCTCTTCTGACCTTTTGGAAGGCTACGACGGGTCTGATCTGAAGGAGATCCTGAAGAACATTGAGACAAGTGAGCTGATCCAAATGGACCGCTGGAACATCCAGGTGACACCGAATGATCCTAAACAAGCGGGAGACCCCGTGCCCTATCAGATCATCAACAATTACTTCTCAGTAGGATCGGTGAGTCGCATATTGTCGGCTTATTGGTGCAATACTTGAAGTTGAGCTGTAAACGGAATTTTCTTTTGTTGCGTAGGATGCTTCTGTTGCTCATCGTTTCCACTCCATGAGAGAGAAATGCCCTCAGAGGTTCAACAGCAGGTGAGGATGAGTAGTACGAAACTGCAATAGTTACTCAGAGGTGTTGCTAATCTTTTGTTTGACTCATTTATAGCACATGAAGTAGGGTCAATAAATTATTGGGGAGCCTCCTTGCAAAAACTGTAACGCCGATAATAAACACATAGCACGGATACCTCTGACAATTTTCTATTAAACACCAATAATAAGTCAATTGTACACCGTTTGTGTGGAATAGGACAGCGGATAGCCAAAATTCATGAGTAATTGACATCCCCTAAAAAGGTTTATAATTGCTAATAGATGCCACAAGATGGCTGCAAATGATGAAGATGAAGCTCTTCAACTCACTTCAACATAGTTCCTTGGCACCAAGATGGTACCAAAGCACTATTTTTGTCTATCTTAATCGCCTCAACTCATTTCAAACTAGTTGCATGGTACAAATATGCCCCCATATGGTACCAAAGAACTACTTTTGTCGAGATAGAGCTCCTCAACTCACTTCAACATAATTCCTTGGCACCAAGATGCTACAAGATGGCACCAAAGCACTACTTTTGTGTATATGAAGCCCCTGAACTCACTTCAACATAGTTATTTGGCACCAAGGTGGTACCAAAGCACTACTTTTGTCTAGATTAATCTCATCATTTTTAATTTAATTTCATCATAGTTCCTTAGTTTCAAGATGCCCCAGATAGTCCCAAACCACTACTTTTGTCTAGATGAAGCTCCTTAGCTCACTTCAACATAGTTCCTTGGCACCAAGGTGGTACCAAAGCACTACGTTTGTCTAGATTAATATCCTCAATTTATTTCAACATAGTACCTTGGTACCAAGATGTCTCAGATGATACCAAACCACTACTTTTGTCTAGTTCAGGGGTGGGCACACTGCGTCCTCGAGGGCCGGAGTACTGCAGGTTTTGGATGTTTCCTTTCTCCAACACAGCTGATATATGATCAACTCATCAGCAATATCTGCATAAGCCTGATAACGATCCAGCATGGGTTGGAAGAGGGAAACCTCCAAAACCTGCAGGACTGTGGAGTTTGCCCACCCCTGGTCTAGATGAAGCTCCTCAGTTTACTTCAACATGGTCCCTTGGCACCAAGGTGGTACCGAAGCACTACGTTTGTCTGGATTAATCTCCTCCATTTATTTCAACATCATTCTTTAACACCAAGATGCTACAAGATGGCATCAAAGCACTACTTTTGTCTGTATGGAGCTCCTGAACTCGCTTCAACATAGTTCCTTGGCATCAAAATGGTGCCAAAAAAAAATACTTCAATTGTTTTATCCTGAGCACAAAACAACATATAGCTGTATTTCAACAAATAACGAAGGATAGATAAAACAGAAAATATAGAAAAATAGGCAGATCTACACATCACTACACATTCCTTAAATACTCGTACTGTTTGTAGTGCAAGTGTACCTAATAAACATTATTTTCTTCTGATATGCTAAAGAATGAAAAACAAGCTTTGGTATTTGGAGTTTGCCACATCCGAGACCATCAGTTCCTCTTGCAAGAACCTCACAGAGAGTCTCGCCATTGAGGTGAATGTTTCTCTGGGAGCCATGTGACCTTTCTCGTGACCTCACAGTACACCCCCATTCATTTGTTGTCACACTTTGTTGAACGCATAACAACAGTGCTGTGGGAAACCTCTAGACCTGAGCAGCACACCTCTGGCATGCATCGCTGTCCTCAACATACCCAGCATCTACGGAGGCTCCAACCTTTGGGGCGAGTCAAGTAAGCCTGATGTACCACAAAGTGTGCCGCGCGGTGAAGTCATCACTGATCCAGAAGTTCTTAAAACAACAGCACAAGGTAGATTTTTGTTTTCTAGTTACTTACTAATCTAAAACTCTTTCACGAGCCTTTTCAACATGATGTATTTATTTACAGACATGACTGATAAGCGTCTGGAGGTGGTAGGCCTGGAAGGGATGATAGAAATGGGTCAGATCTATACTGGACTGAAGAGCGCCGGACGCAGATTGGCACAGGCTTCCCAAATTACAATCAGGTGCTGTGCTTTTATCTTGAACAGAACACCTCTATCAATGCTCCAAACTGAAACAATTAACAATGCAACTGTTGTTTCTCCAATTTAGGACATTTAAAGCCCTGCCAATGCAAATTGATGGAGAGCCATGGTTGCAACCTCCTTGTACAGTAAGTGTCTATTCATAGTCACTCATATATTCACTACGTGTAAAAATGTGATCCCGTGTGTATGCATTTCTTTGATCGTGAATAGCAATATGGTTAAAGTAAATATTAACTCATAATTACAAACTCCAGCAATAGAAAATCATTTAAGTTGACTACAAAAAAAAAAGACAAAATGGCCATAAATGACTTCAAATCTGGGGAACAAAAAAAAAAGTAATTGCCGACCTTAAAACTGCATTAATTTTAATAGCCAGCAGGGGCCGACATTGACCTCATTACACCCAGCACAATAGACTTGGCGTTTTGATGTGTTTTTAAATATGTGAATTAAGACAGCAACAAAAAAAAACAGTAGCAAAATCTTCAAATAAAAGTAAACTTTATCAGTAAATTTTCTGTGATGATTGTTGACACCTGGACATCTCCAAGGCCAAGCAATTGCTTGTGTTTGCCTCTTATTAAGTGCACATATATCATTCCAAACAATGTACATTTGGACTCAACCCAAACCACCTGTTGTGTCTTTCTTTATTCCAGATCCACATAACTCACAAGAACCAAGCTAACATGTTAATGGGTCCACCAGTGAAGCCATCCGGTTTCTTCCACCTCAAGTAGAAACAGTCTTTTTTTCCACAGAGGCATTCCGGACAACATTATTCCATAAATAATACAGATATACTTTGTATTTTAATGGTACATAGCATTTTATGGGTGTTTTGTTTCCTACCATGGACAATTTTGAGCTTCCGTCACAACTCGGTGAAAGGAAGCTCTCCACTCATTGTAAAAACCGTTGGACTTTGGATCGTTGTAATTTGATTTGTGAGGATTATTTCTATTTCAAAATGTGATGAAATCAATTGACTACTATAACAATCTGCTTGATTTGTTTGCTAGTCACAGGCAAAAGCAAAACAAATACAATACACTGTTTGTTTTCACAGTGTAAAGGTAGCATTTGCAGTGCGGAAATATCAGAAATGTTCGGATTTGCGAAATTGTCCATTCCTAAAAATGCTATTCTGCAGCTACTAGTTAAAAATGATTGCTGTTAATGTGTGCCAATTTGAAATAATGAAACTTTTTATTGCGGTATAAACACATTTTAGCTAGCTAGAGCTAGCTAGCTAAATGATGATCTATTTTAGCTAGCTAGCTAGCTAGCTACAAACGATAATAAATCAGTACGTTTTCATGTGCTGTGTTTGTGTATGGTTAGTAGGGTGTTAACTTTTAAATGACATGCGTGTCTGCACTTAATGTACTGTATACATATATTTATCTCTCGGTTTTAATTGACAGACTAGGGGAAACCGTTATAATTTCCTTAAATCAATGTGTTTGAATTTGAACCTTTAGTTGTTATGTTTATACTACTGTTTACTTGCCCAGTGTTCTTGTAACCAATGTAAATTTCATAGCCAGGCAACATTTGTATAACCTAGTCAACTAACATGAGGATGAAATTTGGAATGAATTATAGTGGATTTATGGGGAAATCTTTCATTGTTGTTACTTTATTTATGGTTGATGGTTATTTTATTTTGATATTAAATTTTCAGAAATGCACCTCTTTCAAGCGTGTTGTGTTCATGTCTTAGTTGGCTCTTGTTCTTTTCAGTGGGTGATTTGAATTACTGCAATTGTACCGGTAAATTTATTTTACAAAAAGAGATTAGGATCTTCTTTATGGGGCTATTTGTTTTAGCTTAAGGTCATATCCAAATATATCTGAGGATGCAAAAAGTATTTTTTTGTGAAATACAACCTGTGTTTTTATTTTTAAGGACTATGCTAAAGACATATTTATATACATGATGGCTGATGTATTATGTTTCCTTTTCATGTGGCCTGCCAATTGAATTTCTAAATGCTTATCTATCCTGGCAGAATTTCGGGAGACATGCTTTGCAGAAAGCATGGGTGGGAATGGAGGACTAATCTAGAGTTAGTGAGGAAAATAAGCATGGAGGAGGATTAATCCTAAGTAAGTGAGAAGGAGAAGTGGAACTTTACGTGGGAGGCTTAAAACATAACTAGGAGCAGACATCTCAAGACACACTGTCGTCAAAATGTAAAGCTTTCATGCACGTATAGTTTGCTATGGTATGTAAAAATTTAATCTCCTCTCTCATAGGTGAGTGTCTGATAAACTTAAAAGAAACATTTCACATGTATCCTCTTCATATTTAGATGTTGATTAGCAAAAACCCAATTTCTTCTCACACTGAATGATCCCTCGCACTCTAAAGAGAAACTGGATCGCGCCCGGGCCTCCCCTGAGAGGGTTCAAGTGCGCTGTGTATTAACTGCTTGGGGCTGATAAGTTATGACATGAGCGGTATTAGTTGATGCTTCAATTGTTGCTGACATACGGGCATTTACAGCTGTGACTCTGACATTCATTATGTGACTGCTCCAATGATGACAATGCAGTACAATACAATATAACATTTCACATCATTTGAATTGGAAGCATCTGATTTCCTACTTCAATTCCCTATTGGCTAGACTAGGCTTATCTTTGTTTAAAGATAAATGAATACTGTGGATTTTACTGTACCGATGTGTGACAGAACTAAAAATAATTTTTCATCGTGTTTTAACCTTTTTATTATCTGGATTAAGACTCTCACCTACCTGGCATGCACAGTAATCTCCCTATGGACATTCACTGCCAAAGTTAATGTTGAGTAGGTACAAGGGATGTTCAATATACCACTTTTTTCCCCAGACCGATACCCTCTTGAGTACCGATACCATACCAAGTACTGATACCACTAGTGCTTTTGATACATTAAAAAAAGACAGATAACTTAAAACAATGCCCTATATATACCAATGGAACATTTTCCTTAAAATTGCCTTAGATTAACGGCAATTTTCTATTCTTCTAATTTTGAGTTCCTGATTGGAAAATGGCCACAAGAGGGAGTCATCGCGAGAACCGATACCTTGAGATAAAGCCCAATATCGACCTGGTATTGGTACTTGCCCATTCCTATTGAGTACACTATAGATTTTTTTTTTTTTACACTTATATGATAGTTAAAATGAAAAAAATAAAAAATAAATCTAAACTATATCCGCTTCCCTAAACACTATTGAAGCCCCGGACCTCAGAATTGTGGCGCAGAGACACTATTCTAACATACTGGTTCATATTAATTCAATTTATATTATATTATATTATATTATATTATATTATATTATATTATATTATATTATATTATATTATATTATAAGAACATTTTTAGTTGAAAAGGTTCAGCTATTTGTTAACAAAGAAGCTCTACTAATTCAGCTTTTATGTAAAATGTCACACAACAAAAGAAAAAGAAGCCTTTTCTCCTTGCAAATAGCCACTATTTTTACTGATGTCCAATAATAGTCCCACGTGAGCAACAAGTTAGTGGTTTATTTTTAGAGCGTGCAGCGCATGGGCGTTTGCGTCAGTGGAATCCCGTGAATGCGTCACTCAAATGACGTCAGTGGCGACCGCGACGTGATTGGCCGTCATCCGGAAACGAGTCCTCCCCCACTTCCACCGTTTTAGGCACGGTCCCGCCTTGTAGTCTCCACAGCGTGATAAAACAAGGAGCGCATGGAGCATCCCGCGTGGATCTGAACTGATGCGTGTGAGCGCGCGCGTGTGTGAGAGTGGGCGTGTGCATCAGAGGGGCCTAGTTCAGTCTTTTGGAATACATAAACACCAGAATTGGGATATTTACGTGAATCAGGTCAGTGTTTCATATATGTCACTTATAATTATGCTGTTTGTTTCATATAATCAATATTTGATATCAATGATAATGACATGATACAATACTTGAACAATCCTGGGGGGGAAAGGGTCGTCATGCCGGTGAAGTAAATTGGAAGTTTTATTTTCTCTTTTTGCTCAACACACTCAATAAAATCCAGTGATTATTGTGAAATTTTAGGATGATGAACTTCAGTTTGTTGCACTCAGTTGGGTCAAAAGTAACCCAAGTGTGGATCAGAAATGGACTGATCCACTTTATGGGTCAATTCGACCCAACTTTCTGGGTTGTTTTATATAAAATAACCAATTTTTTTTTACCCAAGTTAAGGATCTGACCAATATTTATGAGTTGTTTTACACTAAAAGACCCATTTCTTGACTCAAAGTTGGGTCAAATTGACCCAAGTAGAGTATCGGTCCATTTTTGACCCATTGTTGGGTTATTTTCCACCCAACTGTTTTTAGAGTGTGAAATCTTACAAGATGATGGAATTTACAGTATGTGCAGTGCAGTATGTTTGTACAATTTTAGGTAAGCCTTTCTGCACAGCCATAAAAATGTGCCTTTAAAGTGTGTCTAAGCCCAAGTGTAAACATTAACAGCCACACTTCGAAGTTCTTTCAGCAAACAGACACCTGTGCAAGAACATGCACACGCAAACTGCACGCACACACAAACAGATGCATAACCAGGCTTTGCCACCCTTCGGATGGCACCAGGCCCTTCCTGTAATACAATCTGCAACACTCCCTGCTTTAGTCCCTGTGAAAGAGGGTTGCCCTCCACTCAAGGAGTTCTTAAGAACGCGACCAGCCAGTAACACAATATCTGACAGCATCTGACGGCTCCACTGGGCAAACAGCTACACTTTCTAAAGAGGGCTGTGATGCCTTGAAGGAGAGGGCATAATGGCAAATAAGGCATTCAAGGGGGTAATAAAGGAAACAAACAGAAGGCGGTTTAGAATTACTGACTATAAGGAATACAGCGGAGCCTCTATGGGAAAACAATCTGGGATCTGGTTTCAAAACATTTTTTTCCCATAGGAAACACTGGAAGCAGAAATAGTCTTTTCCAGGGTCGAGTGTCACATTTGTTGAACCTAACAATTTGATACAAGTGTAAAAAAAAAAAAAGAAGTTAACCATAAAACCTGATTGAGGCCTTTCCCCAATCACCACTAGAGAGATTTAATTTCCGAGCACCCCCCCCCCCCCAAATGAAATTAATTAAATCAATTTAAATCATAATCATCCGTCATCCACTGCACTTTGATAGTAGTATATGATATATATAATTTATAAAAATAATCAGCTGTCTTTGGCCACACTTTGTGCCTCTAATTTGATA
Source organism: Vanacampus margaritifer (assembly GCF_051991255.1). Lineage (NCBI taxonomy): Eukaryota > Metazoa > Chordata > Actinopteri > Syngnathiformes > Syngnathidae > Vanacampus > Vanacampus margaritifer. The sequence continues at coordinate 14,057,030 of NC_135439.1, forward strand.
TAAGAAAACCACCGCACTCGGGGAAAAACAACCAATCAGAGACAGAAGTCGCATTTGTCGCACTCTGGCAAATCGTAGCCGACCTTGCAAAGAATAAAACTTCAACATTAGAGTTACAGTAACACTCAATTATGAATTAGGTAACGACTCAACATAATATTTGTTTTAACAAATATGAAAATGTAATTTAAAAAAAAAAGAAGCAATTTCTCTCTTCAACATTTATCACAAAAGTTGTAATTGAAGGGGGTCTGAATAAAATAATGAATACGATCACATGGACAAAAGTATCAGGACACCACTGGAGTTTTATGCCTATGAACGTTACGTGCTAAAGTACTTACAGTATCTACCAGCGTATATTCTTCTTCTTCTTCTTCTTCTGCGGATTGTCCATCTTTTTTTAAACAGCCCAGATAAAAAGTCACAAAAACAAAAACAGAACAATAAAAAAACACACACAGTCAGCCCTTGCTAGCCCAAGCACTCATACTTGAGGTTACTGACAGGTTGCCCCCAAGGACCACATCAATAGCCCACTGGCCTGTTCTAACCAGTGATAGGACATTGTGATTTTCTAGGAATGTCGTAGAAATGATCATTTGAAAATGCAAACTCTTGCAGAGATTTTCAGAAACATAGTGTTGATATTTGATTGTCCGGAGGTGGGAAACTGCCAATGTGGAGTAAAAAATTTTGACTGACAAATTCGTTTAAACGTAATGTAGGCCAAATGCAAAAAATATATAAATAATTAATATTGTAAATATATATATATATATATGTATATATTACTTGCAAGCAATACAGTGTCATTATGGGAATAATGCTAAGTTTTTAGCATTTAGCCTATACAAGTACGTTAGAACGTGCTTGCAAACATTGATATAAACACTAGATGTCTCATGACGTAATCGGCAACATGCCGATTGGTCGGCCATCTTTTTTTTTATGACTTAAATTTTAGTAACCCGCTGAATCCTTGATGGATTTAAAAACGTATTGAGTGTATTATAAACCTTATTTAATAGTTAATACTTACTTAATTATTATTTATTAATGTTTTTAAAGTTTGGTGTCTAATGTTTTAACATTCAAGGTATATTCTTTTTGTAACGTACTTTGGTTTTCTTTTTGCTTCTGAATGTTTACTGCTGTGTTTGTAGATGTTTATAGCTGTTGTCTTTCCTTGTGTAAAGCACATTGAGTTGCCTTGTCAACTATGATTCAGGCTGAATTTATTTATTTTTAAAATAGTTGTTCGTGTCATCTCTTTTGTCATACATACTGTAACAACAAAAATGAAAATTTGGGAGTGTTGATAAATCTACAGTTATTTTAAAGTCCGTGCTCCATTGACTGTAATGTTATGAGTGATCGAGCAACCGTCATGGCCGTTCCTGTGCTCACGTTCCTTCCCATTGGCTCACATGAGCGCGGACGAGACATCTAGCGTTTATATCTATGCTTGCAAATACGTTCAACGTATTGAAATATATATTTGCAAATATGTTCGAACATATTTGTCAGTACAAATTGTTTACTTTACTCCACATTGGTAATCCCATTATTCCGTTGTTTTGTACTTTGTTTTGAATAATTAGTGTGAAAAATCATGTCTTCACATAGACGAGCATCACAAATTATTTGTGATAAAATATAATGAAAGGTAATTTGAGCAAACGTGTTATTTAAAAGGTGCATATCAAACTGGTAGCCCTTCATTAATCAGCACCCAAGAAATAACTCACAGTGATCCCTGTCTTAAAAGTATGCTGACGCCTGGCGTATCACTGCATCTAATGTTTGTAGGCACCGAACAGCATTGGTGTGATTTAGTGCCAGTGTGGTAACCAAGATGTTTGTGAAGAACATGTGGCTGCGGTTTTGCATACGCAGCATTTTCTAAACGGTCTGAACCTACACGTGTTTTGTTTGACCTGTGGTAATTGATGTGATTGTGTCACCCCCCCCAGCGATGCCCTGTGTACAAACGCAGCATGTATCCCTGACTCATGACACCCACTTCAGCTCCAACCCTGACCCGGGCACCAAACTGGCCATGGACATCGGTGGCCAGAAGGAGCAGCTGTCGACGTCGTTGTTACCCAGCATCAATACCTTAGTGGGAAGTGGCTACATCGGGGAGTTTGATGCCTTTTCCTGCAAGATTCCCGCCTCGCCTTCCATGTCTACGGTTTCATTCGGCCACACCTCAGCGGCCGAAAGTTCAGACTGCCAGATGCAGAACCAAGCCTACAAACTGGATGACCTCCAAGTGTATGGCTGTTACCCAGGCTCATTTACACTCAGCTGCCTTGACGAGACGCTGTCGTCATGCAGCTCCGACTACTACGGCAGTCCAGGCTACCCCGCCGCTTCCCCTCCAACAACAGCTTTTCAGACACTGTGTGCACCTTTATGGGATTCCCCTTTCAGCACCTACAATGTAGCTCCACCGGCTGATAAGCAGCCGACCTTTTTCCCCTTCAGCCCCACACCGGAGCAGCACTCTCCCGTGCTGCCCCACCAGGAAGCTCAGCTCGGTCAGGACGAGGTTTTTTTCATGCCCCCTCAGCAGCAAGTGTCTTCGCTCCATTGCCCCGTTATGTCCATTGAGCATGGCGCCAGGCTAGTTGAGGGGTCTTCTAAAATCCACAACCCGGGTTTGAGCGAGGGCCGCTGTGCCGTGTGCGGAGACAATGCATCCTGTCAGCACTACGGAGTCCGAACCTGTGAAGGCTGCAAAGGTTTTTTCAAAGTGAGTGGAAGGAATGTAGATTGTTATTATTTTTATTTGATCATATTTTAATTTATTTTCATTTTCATTTTTCATATCACAACTCAAGTGAGCAATTTTCCAGTAAAACTTACTGTCACTCAGCAAGCAAAAAAAGAGGGAATTATGTTGTGTATTTAACAACCACATACCTTTGCCTTAATAAAGTCTGCTTACCTTAATGCTAATAAATAATGTTAGCAAACTATGCCATATACAGATATATGAATACAAACAGTGGTAAAAATGTGGCAAAAACTTTTAAAACTCATTACTATTTTATTTTATTTTTTATACCATAATTAGACTATTTAATTATATCATTACTATATTATGTCAAGGCACTATTGTAATAATATTTAGATTGTTTTTAGATTGTACACTGCAAAAAAAAAAGAGTAATATTTACTTTTAAAAAAACAGTAACGTTTTTTTCCACTCAGAAATTCTAAGTAAATTTTACAAGGAAATTTTGAGTACATTTTTACCAGTTTATTTGACACTCAAATGTTGAAGAACAAACCCACAACCTTCAGATTGTCAGACAGCCACTCTACCACCTGAGCCATGCCGCTCCTGCTGTGTGCTAGTATATTGATGGTGTCAGGCCGAATCAATGTACCTCAAAGAGACCAGTTTTTGGTCTCATTTTGGACCCACCTGCAATGCAGTATAGTGACAAACAGCAAGAGTGGCATGGCTCAGGTGGTAGAGTGTTTGTGTCCCAAGCTGAAGGCCATGAGTTAGTTTCTCAATGCTTGAGTAACTTAAAAAAAAAAAGGTAAAATGTACTCAGTACTCTCCTTGTAAAATTTACTTAGAATTCTAGGAGTGAAACAATTGTATTAGTTTTTTTTCCCCAAGTAAATATTACAATTTTTTTAATAGTGTATTTTAAATACCATCTAAACTTTAAAAATGGGTAATTAATTATAATAAAAAAATGAAAAATAGGGATGTTTGATACCACTTTTTTTCAGACCAATACTAGTACGAGTACTCAACTCTTGAATCGTCACCAATACCAAGTGCCGATACCACTGGAACACCTAGTTCACAAAATTTCCCTGCAAAAAAAAAAGGAAAAAGAGGACCTATATATCCCATTATAGCATGTTTCCTTAAGATTGAATGAATTAGTTCCTGATTGTAAAATTGCCACGAGTGAGACTGATACTAGTATCGGCTAACGTCGTGAGTACCGATACCTTGAAATAAGACCATGTATCAACCTGAAACGACACCTGGTAATAAAATTAATAATAAAAATTATATATATATATATATTCATCCTTTTTTTTCTACGACTGACATTATTTTCATTTGTTGATTGACTTGGAAAAAAGACACAATTGCTCTCCCTCTTAGTAAGTCTGAATACGCTCAGGCTACCAAATATGGTTCCTTGTCCAATAAAAGGATCCTATTACTACTGTAATTTTAGCATGATAAACAATCATCCATCGGTAGTGATATTGTTTTTTGCCCCCCTGATTGACAGCGAACTGTGCAGAAAAATGCAAAATATGTTTGCTTGGCCAATAAAGACTGTCCAGTGGACAAGAGGAGGAGGAACCGCTGCCAGTTCTGCCGTTTCCAGAAATGTCTCACAGTGGGAATGGTCAAAGAAGGTAAAGTCACGTCAGCCTCACTTGGAGTTTTCACTGACTTACGCATGATGTTGGCCAAACCAGGGTTTGTAATGACAATCTGAAACCAAATCTCGGCATGAAAGACACATGTTAGTCGAGATTTACAATGCCAGCTGCAGAAAGAAATGGATATACTGTAGCAGCTGTTTTTTTCCCCATGTGTGTGGTGTAGCCATGTGAAGGACACAAGCGTGCACTTAAAGACTTCCTCTTATCTTTTCTAGTCGTTCGGACAGACAGCCTGAAAGGTCGTCGAGGCCGTCTACCATCCAAACCGAAAACAGTGTCTGAGGCTTCCTCCACCACCCCCAACGTCAACATAATTTCCTTGCTAGTACGCGCACATCTAGACTCTAACCCAACCATCGGCAAGCTTGATTACTCCAAGGTAAGTTGTCGCTGTTACTATTACCATCACTATTATTGGGGCTCTCGAGGTTCTGGGCTAGCAGTAGCGGCCCCTTGCCGACATGGTAGCGAAACCTGTATTCGGAATCCATGATACAAAATAAAACATAGAGATGAGTGAATTATGTATTGCCTGCCTGCTCTTACCCCTCAGTACCAGGAGACAGTGGACAATGTGTCGGAGAAGGAAGATGCTGGTGGCATCCAGCAGTTCTATGACCTCCTGACCGGGTCCTTGGAGGTCATAAAAACCTGGGCTGAAACAATCCCAGGATTCTCCGACTTCTGCACGGAGGACCAGCAGCTACTTCTTGAGTCTGCGTTTGTTGAGCTGTTCATCCTACGCCTGGCTTACAGGTAGCTTGTCTGCTTTTAAGAAGTAATGGAATGTGCACCATTATGCCTTTTTGAATGATTGATCAAATTCAATTTGCAATTTTCAAATCATGAAGACTGTGATTTGGAAAGGGTGGAAAAACGGCCGAAAGCAAAAGTTTCAGTGTTTCCAAGTCCCCAGTAAGGAAAGTAGCTATTAGCTGTCCTAAAAGTAGCTAGAAGTCGCTAAATGATGCCATTCCCTAATTTGCATAATTGGCAATTTGCGTGTAATAGTAATGGACACTGAGTTAGAGAGGAATAACGTTGTGGGAGGGACAAAAAGTGAGTAAAAAAAACACCCTAAAGAACACCAAAGTTGCTAGTTTTGTCGCTACAGTCGCTTTTGACCCCAAAAAATTGATAAGAGGCATTGGAAAGTCACCAGATTTAGCGAGAAAATCGGCAAGTTAGCAACACTGCAAGCTTTGCATTTCATCTCTCTCACACACAAACATTAACACAGTACAGACTAATAATACAAGCAGGAATAGTCTAATAGCAGTCAATAACAACATTTAGCTAAGCTTGTTTGCTTTTCTCACTTTCCGTTTCTGATTCGCTAGCTTATAGCCAATCAGAGTGAGCAATTGTCGCAGACGACCAAAGCCATTTTGTATTTTGAATCTGGCGAAAACACCTGCAGAAAGACAGAATTGATTAACTCGATCTAACAGCATTTGCTAAAGAATTTGTCAACAGAAATGTTAAACAAATATATAATTTGGGGAATTTTAAATAGGTTTTCAGATCAGAACTCCACCCAAAGAAATCCATAATATATGAAAATAAGTATCCATATTAACTCAATTTCATCTATTTCAGGAACACCTTTTTATGGAAGCAGCATATTTTGCCAATTAATAACACCAACAAGTTAACAACAAGCAGAAAACGCACCACACGAATAAAAATGTTTCATTATGTTGTTAAAAAAAAAATTGCAGTTGAATAAACGAATGAACTGTAATGTCATGAATATTTCATTTCAATATCAGAAGGCGGCCATTTTGCCATTTGCTGTCGAGTGAAAATGATATAACAGTTGCTCAGGTCTGAGGAAACAACCAATCACAGCTCAGCTTCAAAAAACATGTGAGCCATGATTGGTCGTTGCCTGAGCCCTGAGCAACTGTGATGTCATCTTTAGTCGACAGCAAGTGGCAAAATGGCCGCCCTCTGAGATGGATAAAAACGGCTTTGCTGCATATCTCATATTCCACAAATGTAATATTAATCACCAGCATGTCATGTTTAGACTAGTGAGGTCACAAATAACATAATATTGTCAAGAAATATTTAAGGTTGACTTTAAGAGAAAAAAATCATTCAGCCCTACTTAAATGCAGCTTATCTTTTAATTCAATGACTTTCATTTTTCCAGGTCAAACCCCGAAAAGCACAAACTGATCTTCTGTAACGGCGTGGTCCTCCACCGACTGCAGTGCGTTCGCAGTTTTGGCGACTGGATCGACTCCATCATGGAATTCTCCCAGAGCCTTCACCGAATGAACTTAGACGTCTCCTTGTTTGCGTGCCTTTCAGCGCTCGTCATCATCACCGGTTCGACCGTTTGTTTCCTCCTCACGGTCAATCGCAGTGTGTTGGTTACATGTCAGGACAGTGTTTCTCAAGGTGTGCCATCTTTGACCCTTAGATCGCCACGGCCTCAAAGAACCCAAACGCGTTGAGGACTTCCAGAGCAACCTCATCTCGTCTTTGCGGGAGCACGCGAGCGGAAACAGATCGGAAACAAGCCGAACCCAGCCCAATTATCTCTCTCGGCTTCTGGGTAAGCTTCCAGAGTTGAGGACTCTTTGCACGCAGGGCCTGCAGCGCATCTTCTACCTAAAACTGGAGAACCTCGTCCCCCCTCCGCCCATCGTGGACAAAATCTTTATGGATATTCTACCATTCTGAATCCAAATGAACACAAAAGGAGAATGAACGCACCTTATATGACTTTTGTGGTTTGGCTGGTGCTACAAAGCACTTTACTCGTCACCTAATAATGGGGACCCTATCTACAGCGGCTATCTTTAAACATGCATGCTGAATTTTTAAAGATTGGCACCCCACGGAACCATTAGAGGTGTTGTACCACCAAGCGCTCTAAAAAACCACCTGTGTGTGTAATGATGTATAGTGAGATGTCTTCGTGTTACATTATGTGTTTGGAGTGTGCTAAGGTCTTTATTGCTGTGCTATATGTGTAAATGTTGCCATGCTATGCAACTAAAAACAATGTTGGCAATGCAGTGTCAATGATGGTAGCTAAAAACGAGCACACAAATCTCTTAAAGGGGAAGTCAACACCCAAAAAATGAAGACCCGCTAGTCTAAGTATGATATTCTGGTTAATATTGCGTTATAGTGGAATATGAGTTAAGCAGCAAAATCCGGCCATTTTGGAGGCGGCCATTTTGCCACTTGCTGTTGAATGAAAATGACATCAAAGTTGCTCAGGTAACAACCAATCACAGCTCTGCTTCAGAAAACTGGTGAGCTGTGATTGGTCGTTGCCTTGAGCCACTGTGACGTCATCTTCAATCGACAGCAAGTGGCAAAATGGCCGCACCCTGAGATGGAGAAAACGGCTTCATAACTCATATTCCACAAATGTAATATTAATCAGAATGTCATGTTTTGGTTAGTGAGGTCACATATAACATATTATTGTCAAGAAATAGTTAAGGTTGACTTCTCCTTTAAGAACTTTCTTGCTTGTTGGTCCCACTGAGAAATGAAACACTTACAGACAAGTCACGAGTTGCAAGTTAAAATGGACATTGCGCTTCAAAAGAGAGACACAACGACAGTTGCGGAAGGGCCAAAGTTTACACCTGTTATGATAAAACATAGTTTAGTAATGATCCTTAATAGCCTTAAATTAAAGAAAATGTTCCGCCATTACTCGCTTATTGCCGTTTCTAACACCTTTTAAAAGCTGATGCTGGCAGGCTTCCAGTTTACGCACACACTTAACACAAACTGAATAGCGAATAAAAAAAAAAAAGTGCCTTCACAAAAACTCCTCAACACTTCCGGTGAGTTCATGTGACTCAATGTCACTGTCATTCCTAATATTACAAACCAGACGATGACAAATTTGAATTCAGCCATCACTGAAAAAGCTTTTTACAGAAAGTGCCTGCAGTGTGTGAGTCAATACATCCATCCATTTTCAAAATGAAAAGTATATACAGTAATATCATGTAAACATTGCACAGAGTGAGCGAGTGGTTTACAGAGTGGTTCACTGGATCAAATGTCTACAAATGAATCGGTTATTCAAACGACTATTTGAAGCCATTTCATAATCTGAACGTGAGGATCATGCATTTAACTTTTTGGAGTTATTGTTCCTCACGCTGATCAAATGAGTACTGAATATGTGTGTTTGTGTCCGATTATGTCCTTCACATTCTTCTGTTATGTGTTTCCTTCTTATTATTTGACCCTTGATGTGAACCACGTAAATAGATCTCAAAACAAATGAGACATAATAGACTTCATTCTCCATTCACGCCGAGTGGGGATTTTTCATGATGCAGAAATGTTCACGTGGAGTATATTTGATAATAAATTCTGAAAATGTGTTACAGAGTGCTTTCATTTTGAGGTTTCGATGTTTTCTTTTAATTCACATTTCTTGACTAGACAGTATTTTCACTGACATAAAACCTACTGTGATCTACTAAATATGGTCGATCTGGCCACGTCAATAAAGCATCTTCCTCCCAACCGGAGGAAGAAGACACTGTGCCGCTGTCCCCATCCACGCGACACTTGATACTACTGTACGCCGAGATATATGGTCGTCTGGGCTTTGGTGCTGGCAGACTGAGCGGAAAGATGGGCAGAAATGTGGAGGAGGGAGTATGAAAGTTAGACTCCACTGACAGTTTTTTTTCACTTCTTGATCAGACCAAATCAAACCCTCAGTCATCACTCTGGTGACGTGGTCAGTCTCATGTTCTCTTCTAGCCCACCTCAAATGGGTTTGAAAAGCTGAGGTCAATGTCTTTCATACTAAGCGCATCCAAGTATGCTTTTATGGATTTTTTTTTTTTTGCTGTGTGGACTTCATTTTGTCCATATTGTTTGTCTGGACATGTATGCACAGTGAGCTCTCATGACCCCTGCACCCCCATTTTTTTTTCTTAAGTGTAACGGTATCATCTGGATTTGCTGTCTGGGTTTCAACTTTAGAACTCTGCTCTGACATGCAACACTCATGTTCACACCGAATGTATATGCGCATGCATGTATATGAATATGTGACCTGCTTGTCATAGTGATTTGTTGAACTTTGCATGAGCATCTTCTATTACAGCAACAAGATGTATAAAAAAAAAAAAATCATCTCTCGATTCTGCAAGTGAGTTAGGGCTTGTTGGCAACAGGATTTATGATAAAAATAAAGTTGATAACAATTATTTATCACATTTCATATGACACTTAGATTTGTTGCCCACTACAGTAATCACAAAATGCACAGTTTGATTCAAACTTTTTTTTTTTTTTAGAATCGCTTTTTTTTCTCTCTATTATTGAATTTAACCCCATAGAGCAAAATACTACATAATTCATATTAAAACAAACACACACACACAAAAAAAAAATCACAGAATTTTCGGCTCACTTGTTGCTAAGCAGAATTCCGCAAAGCACTTTCCAGATCCACAAACTGAAGGAAAGGAGAGGGAAAACCGGCACAAAAACATAGGTCTCAGGTAACAACCAATCACAGCTCAGCTTCAGAAGAGCTGTCGACAGCAAGTGGCAAAATTGCTGCCTCCTAAAATGCATAAAAATGGCTGGAGTTTGCTGCTTAATTCATAATCCACAAATGTAATATTAATCAGAATGTCATGTTTAGACTAGTGATGTCACATATAACATATTATTTTCAAGAAATGTTTAAGGTTGCCAACCCTTCAAATATAAAATACTTTTGTAGTCGTAGACATATCGTAACATCCCACATGATTTAATAGATAAATATTATCTTTAGATTAATTTCAAATGTATTAGCGAAGCAAATCCTATGAATTAGCGTGGAGCATTTGTGTGTGTTTAAGGGAGAGGCCGACGATATTGTCGTTGTGGGAAGAAAGATAATAGGTTTGTTTGTGAGGATGTTGCACCTGTCGTTTATTGATGGACTGAGCCGCAAATAACTTTGGGAAGCTGCTTTGTATTCTGTAGGGACATAGCTGGATTGAATTCTTCCTCTTTCATTCCCATCTCTGCCAAAACTACAATCAGGCGTGCATTTTTTTTTTTATTGCTGAGATTCACCTTTAATTCCCATTGCATGTTGATTTGACATGTTGATTTTTGTACATATGTGGCCTCCATTTTAAAGCGTGGGTGTGTTACTGAGTGTGGAAAGCCCTCTGTGAGTTTATTTATAGCCGGCCATTGTTGAGCCCATAGAAACGTCTGTAATTTGATCTGGCCTCTCTCACCGAGAGAGTCTGCTGATAAATGACTTGGCAGACGTCAGTGGCCATGCCATCCCTGTGATACGCGTACACCCCAAATCACCAGCTAAAGCTCTTTTGCTCCCCAATGTATTAACTTCTAAGTGAATTATCATTCTCAAGTGGAGGATACTGTAGGTTGCTGGGGATCTGTTTGCACTATTAAATGGCTCGTGTTGTTGTGTCTTTGGTGTAAATTTGAGTTTGGCAGCGACGCGCTTTTTCTACAAGTTTACTCTTCTTTTTTTGCATATGATTGCCATCTTGAGGAGCAGGCCAAGCATTAAGTTTAAGGTTAACCTGTTGTAAACTTAAATCCAAATGGACAACAAACCTCACTTTCAGGCTGTGGAACCATGTCATTTAATCCAGATAATGTAAAAGAGATCATTAGAAAATGTACAATATACAATGAAGAAAATACCAATGGCCAACTGTTGCAATAATAATAATAATAATAATAATAATAATAATAATAATAATAATAATAATAATAATAATAATAATAATAATAATAAAATTCTGACTGAAAATTTATATTAGGTCTTACTCATGGTAACTCTATGGTAAATTGTTTTGCAGTTCAATTTTTATTTTATTTCAAATAGCAAGAATTAGCAGAAAATTCCTCAATAATTTCAGAATTATAAATTTCTCTCTCTCTCTCTCTCTCTGCCTCTATAGAATGGGATCCCGTTTATGCCAGTTTAAAAATAATTAGGGGATAATTCCCACATTTTGTCATGTATTAGTTCACTATACCTTAACTCTCATTTTTATCATCCTATGGAGCGCAACGACATCCCCGTATCGCCCAAGCTTTTTTTTTTTTTTTTAGTGTGGGGGAAAAGTAATATCTCATATATTATGACTTAGTAACTCATAATGAAACATTTGTAGCTCTTAATTAATAATTACTTTGTTTAGATTTTATGTATTGATTAATTTTCCTGTTTTTCTTGGTTGGGTGGAGTTTGGAGGTAGGCTTCCATAACCCTCTGGCACTTATTGTTTATAGTTGCTTTGTATTTACACTAATTATCTTCCCCTGGTGGAAATTATATTTTTCACTCTGTTGTTGTAGGGATGCTCAATACCATTTTTTTCAGAGTGAAACTACTAGTACTTTTGATACATATAATTTCCCCCCAAAAACAATGACAGAATTAAAAAATACAAACAAAAAAAACCTATCTGCAGGGTATCCCAATTTAGCATTTTGCAAAAACAAACCAAAAAAAAAAAATATATATATATATATATATATATATATATATATATATATATATATATATATATATATATTTTTTACTGGTATCGGCTGTCGTCGCGAGAACCGATACCTTGAAATAATGCAGAGTCCTGGTGCGATACCGATACGTGGTATCTAGTGGTGCAACGGATCACAAAAGTCAGTTTGGATCGTATCAAGGATTTGAGTTACGGATCGGATCGTTTTTCGGATCAGCAAAAAAAACACACAAAAAAAACATAAATAGTACTTTGTCCTCATTTATTTTGTAAAGCGCTTTTTCCACTACATAAAAAAAAAAAAAATCTATTCAAAATGTCTAATATAGCCGTGTAGGATTTAGTGTCTTCATTTATTTTGTAAAACGCTTTTCCCATTAAATTAAATAAATAAATAAACAAATCAATTAAAAATGTCTCATATAAGCTTATATAAGCTTTTAGGATTTAGGGACACTCTTTTAGTACTCACTGATACTGAGTACCAATAACTCAAGTAGTTGTAATATGTAAAATTTACCACAATGACAGAAAATTGTGAACAAATACACATTTCTGATGCACGTGATGAGGAAGATTTACTCAATATCAGATTTTGTTTTTCTTAAGTATCGGTAGATGGTATCAGCAGTTTCCATGAATACCGATACCTTAAATTAAGGCTGGTATCGGCACCGATACTGATAGCTGATATTGGTACTTGCTCCTCCCTATTATGTTGTATAATCTTTTCTGCTTAACTAACGCGATAAAATTGTGTGGAACTGATAAACAAGAAAACATCAATTCAACGTCACAGCTGCTTGGAAAAGCACAGCGCGAGATAAAAAGGATATCGGTTTCCGTTTGTGTTCATGTGCGCTTCTCACTATGTTGGAAACATCTCTCTGCTCAGCCAAAAAACATGAGAATGTTACAATTATAAAACGAGATTGACAGGACGGATTGTGTTGCACTGGCAGATGACAGTTCCCGGCCCAGAAGTTATTCGCAGCAAAGCCCCCCCAACACTAATACACACACACACACACACTTCAGAGAGCCCCCCAACACAAGGATCAAGTGCAATGCAAGGGTGGCAGAGTCCATGTATGTGGAAGGAGAGGTTCAAGGTCAGGACTAACATGGTTTTCAAACCAGCAAACACAATTGGTAGTTTGAGGGATAAGATAATCAAATACATGCATAAATAAAAAAAAAACGAGACACTTCTCTAAAATGGACATAACGCATCTTTATCCGATATGATATAGCATATCAAAGCAATACATTCTCTAGCGTCTTCTTCTTCTCGAGCTGTGTTGGAAGCGACAACGTGTTAAACAAGTCCTTGGAAACAAGAGCAGCTGTTAAAAATAGCGGTGCAAATATTTTGTGTCAAAAGCCTTCATACTAGCAGCCATGTGAATTTGCATTATACATTGGCACCAGCATCTGTGCTCCTCGGTCTTATGTTACTCGGAGTTGTACGTGTGGAGTGTGTACGTGCATTATTGCCCCACCGCTATCAGACACGAGCGCATTATCCGGCAAGTACATCATTTTAAAAAACATACTGTATATAGTGCATATCTTCATTTTTATTGCCACGTGTGGTATCTTGTACATGTTAGTAACCTGACGCACATGATGGTGTTACAAATGTAATCAAAAGATAATATATTAAGAGTGGTATTATTAGAAAGTGTCTGGCAAAGAGCAGGGACTTTCAAAATAAAACTTGAAGCTTGACTTGTTTGTCACATGATCATCTACTTTAAGCCCGAGTAAACTACAATAAGTGTCAATATATTCACCAGAACAAAAACAACTGAAAATAACCTTTGATAACCTTGTCCAGTTCAATGTTTCTGTTTATTTGATTGATCTGTTTATTTGATTATTTGATTTGATTGATTGAACTGATTAGTCAACTTTACTACTCCGCATCAATGTAATGTATAAAGCTTGAAATCAACTAATAATTGCAAAAATATATACATGTACTTGGAATTTACTGTATAAATACACATTTTCAAACATATTAGTTGGAATTGGCTAATTTTTCCAAAATGATCTCTCATGGCACATTTATTTGCCATAGCACTCTGGCTGATCATAAAACATTATAAAACTTATTAATTTTGAATGTGATCTATTAAAGCGTCTGTTCTGTTCCACCGCCATCCACACTGAAGCCATTTTGTAAAGATGTGATGAGAGAATGAGGCTCCCCACGTTCCTTAAACAGAGAGTTACATAAGTGAAGTGGACTGGCAAGTCCGGGGAGATCACAAGGTGCTGGCTGGGTGGGGCTGGGGGGGGGGGGGGGGGGGGGGGGGGGCACTCAAGTGGATTGATGTCAGAGTCTGCCACCCATCGGACTCCGGCGCATTAAACAGGGTTTATTTATAAACCAATATCAGACTCAAGCAGCACTTCCATCCTTTCGTCTTATTAAAGGACATGACACTGACTCGCATTCATGTACGGGACATGTGACCAGCCACACCCTAATCAGGCATTTTGACAAAGACAAATATGTTTAGAATTTTTTATTAGCATTTGGAAAAAAACTTCGCATCGAAAATAATGAAAAATAATTAGATTGTTTGTCATAATAAGAAAACATTTGTACCCCCGCCCCACACACAAATAAATCTTGACATTTTGTTCTATGCAGCCCCACTAGTCTAAATATGCTATTAATGTTAATATTGCGTGAGTGGAATATGAGTTAAGCAGCAAAATCCAGCAGTTTTTATCAAGCTCAGAAGGCGGCCATTTTGCCACTTGCTGTCGCGTGAAAATGACATCACAGTCGCTCAGATCTCAGGTAACAACCAATCACAGCTCAGCTTCAGAAAACAGGTGAGCTGTGATTGGTTGTTGCCTGAGCAACTATGATGCCATCTTCAGTTGACAGCAATTCGCAAAATGCCCGACCCCTGAGATGGATAAAAACGCCTGGATTTTGCAGCATAACTCATGTTCCACAAATTTATTATTAATCAGAATGTCATGTTTAGACTAGTGAGGTCACATGTAGCATATTATTATCAAGAAATGTTTACGGTTGACTTCCTCGTTAACAAAATCTTCAAACTTTTTTTCTTTTTTTAAACTCTCTGTTATCTTCAGCGAGTCTACATTGCAAATGTCTTCTCATTTACCTTAAATAAATAATAATAGGATTAAAAACAAATAGTCTAAATAAATAACTTGGTTTCTCTGCAGTCAGTTGTTATCTGCACGGTTTTAGCTATGTGGACAAGAAGTCAACAAATTTAGAGTGTAACAGGGAAATGATGCATGAGGTTAAAGAAAGCAGAACACAAACTGACTTCCGCATTTTTATCAGTAAACTGGAGGAGGCCAGTGCTAGTGAAGATTTACCTTAAATCTGAAAGTATGAATTGACAAACTAATGATGAACAAATGATAGATAACACATTTTTAAATGTGCTTTAAGAGTGAAATTCGAGTTTTCACATCTCATGTGCTGAAAAGTGGCACAGTTAAATATAACTGGGACCTAACGAAAGAATGGCATTTGTTGGGCTTACTGTACGTACAGTATGCTGCAGTTCAAAAATAAAAATCAGTTTTCCAGAAAACTGTGACAACTTTTCAAATCCCGACACTGACGCTATTCTGATGTTGTGTCACGCAACAAACGATCATTGCGCTTCCTATGACGTTCTAAAAACATATTCCGTATGTTTATTTAACCGATGAGGCCCTCTTTCAACAAAATGCTTTTCACTTCCTTATTCTCCTTAGCTACTTCCCTTTGCTTTTCTAGTGTAGTGTGGCGCGGGAGAAAGAAGCAAAATGGTTAGAATTTATATAACAACTGTTTTTGGATCTTACAGGAAGTCTGTATAAGATGAAGGTGGTTGTATAGAAGCGAATGCCTGGAGCTGCAACAGTTGATCGTGTGACAGGTCAGTAAGTGTTTAGTGTTCACTGAGACACACTCAGTGGATACTAACTACTATTGCATTTTACTACTCAAATATTTGCCCCTCTCATGTAGCTAAAATTGCGGTTCTGGACAGATGACTATACTGTTGAAATACAATAATTCCAAAAAGAGTAAATCAAGAATGATAGCCATGGTTTGTATACAGTATAGCAGCTGTGCACAAGTGGGTAGCACATCTGCCTCGCAGTTCCTAGATTGGAGGGTGAAGTCCTAGCTTCCTGTGTGGAGTTTGTATGTTCTCCCTGTTCCCTGTATTTGCTGAGGTTTTCTCCCACATTCCTTAGGTTAACTGAGGACTTGTCAATAGGTGTGAATGTGTGTGGGAATGGTTGTTTATCTGTGTGCGCCCTGAGATTGGCTGGCAACCGGTTTCAGCCTCTCGCCCAAAATCAGATGGGATGGGCTCCAGCTCACTGGCGACTTTTGTGAGGACAAGCTGCACACATTATCTTTAAATTTATGAACGTCACTTAATGTCCATTTCTGTCATATACTTAATATAAACTCATCCAAAATATTCAAATCCAATTTAATATTCATGTTTTGCTCATTGTCCATGCTTCTCATTTGTTAATGATGTCTTATGCTTCTTATTTATCACTTTAAATGCATTCAAAAAAAAGTGTTGCAATAAAAGTACATTTAAAAAAAATCTGTTATGTTATGTTTTGTTATGTTATATTATAGTAGTATATATATATATATATATATATATATATATATATATATATATATATATATATTTGGCCGGCTAACAAGGATCTAAGAGCTGAGCTAGCTTGGCGCTAGCTAGAATGAGGCTAGTACAACACATTGGGACTAGACTTATAATGGAAATAAAAAGACCAACAACAAAACATATCCTGGGTTCTGCCTTTGGCCAGGATACAGTGCGGGATCCTGGGCAATAAAGTAAGTTAATTTAAAGTAAAAAGTAAAACCTTTCCATGGGTTGATATGTTGTGTCAATGCGCCGGTGTACACTCTTATACATTTCAATCAGATAAGTGAATATGGCTCTGTAACTGTATGAGGAAGATATTAGTGCACATCATTTACCATTTAGCTAAAATTTTATTTTTCATTTGTTGGACTATGATGTTTTTTTGGGGGGGGGGGGGATATAAGTGAAAGCTGAGTGATGAGTAATGAGGATAAGAGGTAGCTTATAGAAAAAAAATGTAGGCTATAGATGGTGTTATGTTAATTGTACATTTAACATACATTATCATCTTATTACATTTTTCCCATAGTGGAAGCTAACATAGCCTAGCAATTGAGAAACAAGCTCAGTATTTACAGTTTTTGTCACAAATTGCTACATGTAGCAATTTCTACTGACTGTGTTGACAAAACTCGATCCTCATCCAACTAAACCATATGTTTCTACAGCTGCAGACTAATGAAGTGAGATGGAGGCAGCATACAGGGAACTTTACCAGGAGTTTGTTCGCCTGAGATCTCTTTGCCTTAGACAGGCGGCCCTCTTGCACCGTCTCATGACAACCCTAGAGAAGGCGAAAGGTTCAACAAAACCATCCAAAAAATAAGTCTCACAATCCATCATGATGACTCAGTAAAAGTGTTTGTCTGCAGGTGCTCCTAATGGAGACTTGACCGCCGAGCGAGAAATCCAAGCGCATTTCCAGGGAAACCCAATAAGTGCGCACAACACTGCAGCACAGTCTGACGTGTATGCACTCCATCCAGATGAGAGCACATCTCATCTCCTGGCTGAAGATATGTCCAAGCTCAGCATGAAGGCGCCTGATGGCGGGAGACACAAGGACTCAAGGAAGGTAAATCAATGTGATTGTCATTTCTTTGCACCAACACATTGCTTCATACCGTTACCTGTAAAAATGTGTTGCGTTTGCCTCAGATGTCTCTGTCAGACCGTCAGTACCTCGGCTTTGACCTCCCGAGTCTTCCAGGTAGATTGCTGATGTCTGATGTGGCGCTGCAGTCTCACGTGTGCGACTTCTGCCAGGCCGTCTTTCCGGGACACACAACCACCAGGGGGGAGTTCCTGCAGCATCTTCACAACCACGTCACCTAGTTACCATTGTCAAAGGCATGGCACGAAATACAAAGGTGGGTTTCCTTTATTGGCTACTATTGAATTTGTAAATTTGTATAATTTGTTTGAATTTGTCATTTGTAAAGGCGTACTCAAACTGTTGCCTGAGGACATTAGATGTACTTTAAAGGGGAAGTCCTGCGATTGGCTGGCAACCAGTTCAGGGTGTACCTCTAGCGCCCCCCCTAAACAAAATAAACAAATTCTTGACAATATTATAGTATATGCAGCCCCACTAGTCTAAATACAGTATGTTGGTTAATATTGGGTTAGTGGAATATGAGTTAAGCAGCAAAATCCAGCAATTTTTTATCAATATCAGAATTTTGTCACTTGCTGTCGAGTGAAAATGACATCATAGTTGCTTAGGGTTTCAGGTAACAACCAATCACAGCTCAGCTTCAGAAAACAGGTGAGCTGTGATTGGTCGTTGCCTGAGCCCTGAGCAATTGTGATGTCATCATCAGACAACAGCAAATGGCAAAATGGCCGCCCCCTGAGATGGATAAAAACAGCTTGATTTTGCCGCATAACCCATATTCCACAAATATAATATTAATCAGAATATCATGTTTAACTTTAGACGAGTGAGGTCACATATAACATTATTGTCAAGAAATGTTTAACGTCGACTTCCCCTTTAAAAATAGATGTGTACTATACTATTATGGGTACTTTACTAATGTAGAATTTTATAATCTAACTACAGTGAATCAAACTAACAAATTAACTCTTCAAAAGAAGAGACAAGTCACATTTAGCCATCTTCTTCCTCAAGATCAAGTCGACCCGCTTGACTGAGACCAACGTCGGCGAAAGCTTCCTCGTAGAATCTACGGACTTGATCACAAACACCAATCATACTGATCCGAGGAATTTCATGACATCCTCTCTCCTACACTGTTTTATACGATTATCATGTTTTACACACTGACGTTGCTCTTTTCTAAAGAAAAATAATAAAATCTTCTTCAAAGGAGTTATTCGGTTTTACAGAGTTAAGATTTGCAACATCGAATGATGTCGTGAAAGGTCGTGTGCCATTTTGCTCATTTTCAAATTCTTAACTGTCATACAAGTTTCAAGATGAGTTGACCACTGAATTTAAAAAAAAAAATGAAGTCAAAGTGTGAATCTGTGAGTCTGAACATGCCTGACAGACATGGACAGTTGGACACAATGGAGAGGGAACAGGAAGGTGTTTTCAGAGTCATACTGTCACCCACTGCTCTTTTATAGATATTGCAACTGTTGGCAGGTGGTTAAAAACTTCTTATCTGTATTAAACTTGGTGTTTTGTTAGTAGGCTTCTGTGGCCATTTTTATGCTAACTGTTAGCCGTTATTTTTCAGCAATCAATTTGTATATGTATTTGCTAATAGTGGCAACAGGACCCTTTCCTGTATTACAATTAGAAATGAAAATTTAATATGAATATTATATTGACCACATCATATATTTAAGCACCAAATTCATTACATCAATTTTTTAATTTGAAAACAAATATATGACATTAAAAACTCTGTGAAATGTGAGCCTGAAGACGTAAAACGTATTATTCTGTTGTATGAATGGCAACAGGTGGATACACAGATTAATTATGTTCCTTCTGCCATCTAGTGGTAGTGCATTTAATTATTATTCCTGTCACTATACATCACTTGCATGGATAGAGGAACAATGATACGTATTTTTTAGTTATTAGGTTATAAATAACTTTGAACCTAAAAAGTGGGATGGGATCCTTTCCTGCAGCACACCTGATGATCACTCATTGCAGTGGTTGGGAGTTCATTGCTGTGATGCATGCTTTGGCTTTATGTATCAGACTTAACAGAATTTCACAGCATACCTTCAGATTTAAATGTTACGTAAGTCTCAAACGGTAACGAGCCCCCATAGGTTATTGGAATGGCAACCCAATTAAAAAAAACAAAAACAAATGGTTACTGTGTGTGTTTGCAATCAAGCTCTCACTGGTCATCTGTCAGCTGCTCAGTGCTGTGTTGCTAAGGAGGGAACACCGAGGCTAAGAATAGCCTCCGAGAATGAAGGCGTTAATTAGCACTGCTGACAGCTGATTGATGACACTGTATTCATCTGCCTTCATTCTCCATCTTTCCTTCATAATTACGGTAACGAATAATTGAAATGTGTGTGGATGTGAAGGTCTTGTATTAAAATACATTAAATCGGATTGATTTGCCGCATCAAAGTTAAGACTCGGCTTTATTTTCATGACCAGCGTAAATCCTGCTAAGTCTGCGCAGAGGCAGGTTAGACCTGATGTTGGTAATTTCGCAGAAGAGTGCAGGCTGTCAGATTCGGGGGTTGTGCTTCTGTGGGAGTGATAGTACATAATACGACCAGGTTTAATACTTCTCAAAAGGAATTCAAGCCACAACTCCACTTTTAGAAGTTTGCAATTTGGCAATCAAGCGATGGATTGCAAGACAATGCTAGCTTTATTTAAGACATTGTGATGCATCTACTGTAACTTTAAAACTATTATTATGCACTCAAATGCACAGTATAGAAAATGGATTGAAAATGTATTCACCTAATTTGTATGACAAATAAAAACGTAACATTTAAAATTGACTTCACAGTTACTAAATGTTTTATGATAACAACACACACACACCACTCTTAAAGATCTGCACATATGCTTCCAAGTAAGTTTCTTGCAAGGGTGTTTCCATGTAAGTGAGTCCTGGTGGCATCATCGTGAGTCACGGCTCGCGGGGGAGCGTCATCACAACAAACAAGATGACAGCGGGAGTGTTGCTGGCTTCTCCACAAAACAGACAGAAGTATGTGTGTATTACGATACAACACACTGCAGCCTCAGGCAATAAAATTGCATTTTTTTTTAATGTGCAACAAAATAAGTGATCTGTTGGCAAATTAATAACCGTCACTCATGCTCAAAAGACAAGCAGGTGGAACAGATGCACAGCCCAGAGTGTATGTGTCATTAAGCGAGATGTTGAAGTTTCAGAGCCAAACATTCGACTGCAACATTTGATGTGTAAAATGGACCCGTTGAAAACGTATGCGTTGTTTTGAGTGCAGATTGCAAAAAAAAATATATAATAATAAAATAATAATAATAATAATAAATAGAAAAAATAGAAAAAAATAGATAAAATAAAAAATAAAATTCGTCTCCATTACACACTAGTGACATAAAACCCCTGTAATCATATATTGTTTAAACCCGTGTCACCTTTAGTCTTAATTCTACAAATATTGATGTGCAAAGTTGTTCTGATGATGCATATTTGGCACAACACATAAAACAAATAGAAATCAAAGTGAAGTGCAGCCGAGCCAAACATCTACAGCTCATCAAACCTGAAATCAGTCCAAAAAAGGCAAACTTCTTAATGGGCTTAGAAAAGAAAAAAATGCATCAGATGTACAAAAATAAACATGAAGACCTATTATACAATAATACTACTTTCTGTATAACAACAAATGTTAACACTAAAACAATCAACATCATTGACTCATTTTATTCAAGTGTTTCCTGATAATAACTAGCACACTGTTATATACTATAGATGCTTCAATATGTCAATTAGACTTTTTTTTTCTTACAGTGTTCTACTAGTCATTAAGAAGAGGTTCATTCCCAAAGTTGTAGTGCCCCCTTGTGTGTTGGGGAGTTTCAAGTCAAGGCACTGCTAGCATGTAACGTTGCTTATAATAAATAAATAGATTGATTCAATATGCAGAATGAATGCTTTTAATAACAAAATATCCGATAACAGGTCATCAAATGAAGTTGATGATGATAATGATGATGTAATCGCCACTGGATGCTCTTCACGCCCTGAACCCGAGTCCTTTGTGGTATGGATTGGATTTTTTTTTATATATACTTTTAAAACTTGTTTTTCACTTTGCTCTGTGATTGACACTGTCTTTGGTGACGTTCGGGCTGATGCTCCGGCACACTGTGATCGGACTCCTCTGCTGAACTTTATCGGCATGCTCTACGGAGACAGGAAATGGAGAGAATAAACACATCTTCCCCAGCAATTAAAGCTGTAGTATATAATTTTACCTTGAAATTTCAAATACTAGGTAGGGTATACAGCATTCTTGTTAAGTGAATAAACATCCCTGTCATCCTTATGGTGAATCACAATTAACCTACTTCAGTGGTCTAAAATATATGTATATTTCATGTTGTTAGCATTAGCATTAGCATTGCTGCTGATGTGTCTGTTGTGTGTGGCGCTTATAAAAATACAAAAATGATTAAACTGCAATTAAATAAAATTTTATGGTTTGTTAGTGTTTTGTCTCTTTAGATTCAAACGGTGGCGCTGTTGGTTTCATTCCCTTTAATTGCATAACACACAAAATACTCAATGGTCTCAAAGTGAAAACGCGAAGTCCCCCTTTTTTGAGCTATATTAAGAAAAATGCTACATAAATTTAATTTATTATCATAAATGCTTAGCAATTGTCTACCCAAATCCAATACCGTAATGTTTTTACATTAGTAGCTTTAAGTTTTTTCACTTGTATGACAATAAAAGGGGAATTAAATAACTTAAAAAATATATATTTATTAAAACTGTCAGTATAACCTGACAGTAGTACATGACGAAAATGATCTTATAGTGCAAGTGCATGACAAATGATTGCCACCTCGTCAGTCGCGCCTTCTGTCGCTGATTGGTTATTTTTCCTCAGGCGCGGTGGTTTCTTGCAAATCAAATTAGAGGACTGATTTATTTTTTACCTATCATTTTACTCATATACTGCTGTCAAGTGATACTGACAGGTTTAACAAATATGATGTGTTTGTTTGTTTTAAACATTTTACTTTATATTTATCATTTTTATATTTATTTTATTTTTGTTCTTACTTAAAAACGTATCTTACAAACATATTTAAAATTATTTTATTTCAAGATTGTGAAATTGGGAGGTTGACAGTTTTGCTTCACTTTTATTCACTTTATCCTGCTGGCCATGCAAATTATATTTATGCTCTCATTTTATTTTCAGTGGCCCTAAAGGAAATCACACAGTTATTCTCTCCTGCTGCTTTAATGGCTTGTTACTATCTGAGAATCACTAAGGACCAACATGCTGCAGGCAAACACTTCTCTAGTCCATAAATGGAAGTTTAAAGAATTACAGAAAAGTGAGATTTCTCTAATACACCCATTGGGTTCTGATGTGATACAGTATTCTATTTAATATGACTGGACGGCGTTAAAGGCTAAATATTAGTCACCGCCACGAAGTGATGTGTTTTAAAGACTTTGAATAATAGTTTGGGGAATTCAGCAAGAAACACCCCCACATGAAGTGAAGTCATCACGGTTCATAAATTGCGTGAAGAAGATCTTGCCAGTTGAATAACAAAAAGATGTAGCCATAAAGTAAACAAATGAACAAATTTACTGGCGATATACAGAAACACACTAACAAATACATTATCCTGACTAGATCTAGAAGAATTCTTTGAAACCACATTCAGAGGAAGTAAACTAAAGTTAGGCAAGTGAAAAGACAAGAAGTGAGGCAGATTGACGTCAGAGATGAAACGTATGTCACTTTTCTTTTTTTTTATTGTTGTTATTTCCGCAGTCCTTTTGGTTGCGGGAGTAGAGAAATAAAAAAGACTGTGCCATTTCGCAGCCCACAGGTTTTATTTTGGTGCACTGTCGCTTGGTGAGTCAATGCAACGCCCCTCAATTACCTCCCACTCCATCGCCCCCACAGCCCATCCTTCCCGCCCCTCTGCCCACGCAGCCAACGCACTCTGACGTCAGTTGCCGCTGAGGTGGCGGCGTTGCTGCTGCTCCTGATGCTGGTGCTGGTGGTGGTGCTGGTGGGGGTCTAATGCTGTCGCCCACAGAGTACTTCCTATACCACCTCCCTCCCTCTTCGCTCCCTCCATCCACGCCCACTCATGTCTTGGCCGGAATCCTTTTTCTCGCTCTGCCTATCACAACTAACTTGTACACATCACTTCTTCCTCATAAGGCAATGTGATACTAGGAAGAGCCTGAACGCCTCTCATAGAATCACTCTAATTTGACTATATAAATATATATTAGGGTTGTCCTCTTGCTACTTTTTTCAGGCCGATACCATGAGTATGGATAATAACATGAAAAAAAAATAAATAAAGACAAGCAATTTTAAAGAAAAAACTTTATATCCCACTATAAAATGTTTCCTTAAAATTGCATGAAATTGATGGCAATTTCTTATTCTTATCATTTCTAATTGGCCGCCGATACCAAGTATCGATAGTCGCCATTTAAGGATGTCCCAATCACATTTTTTTCACCCTCGCCCAAGAGACTTGATTTTGTCCTGATCCAATACCTATATAATGCAATTTAATGAAGAAAAATATCACATCCAAATAGTCTAAATTAACTTTTTTTTTTTAAATAAAGGTATGCCAAGAATATGCATTTTTTAAAGGCTGTAATCCAGTAGTAGTTAAGAAACAAAATCTGATATTCTTGATTTATGAAATTAAGACAAAAAAAAGAAGACGTTTTTTTTCAACCAATAAATCAAATCACATGATCGGCCCAGCTGTTAACACAGATTTGGTGTTGTTTAGTCTCTGGAATAATAAGACAAAATGTGAAAATGTGTAAGCATCCATTCATACTGTATATTATCTACCATGGACTGTTGCCAGCCAATCGTAGGCCAAATATGGAGATTGAAACTATCATGCATGGTTTTGGAAGGTGGTGGAAAAATATAAAAAAAAATAAAAAAATAAACCCATACAAGGGTATGCAAACGCCACACAGGAAGGTTGCAAACCACTAGACCACTGTGCTGCTCCAACAAAATGCTAACAGCTAAAGTCATGTCGACTTACTAAATTAGCATAAGTTCACAACATAAACAACTATTATAGCTAAGTTTCTAGGACCTAACCTAAACGTAAAACCATAAAAAAAAACAAAAAAACTTTAAAGGTCAGTATAGGAACATCACACATTATTATTGCGGCTAAACTTTTGCTGCTGTGATGCTGTCAACTGATAGCTTGGGTAAAAAACTAATTTGTTGGAAATATTTGGGATGATAAGTGCAGAACTGGACAAACTATGTAACATTTGTGCTGTGTCGAATGAGGAAATGTTTACCCTGCCTGCAGTAATCTTTCCACTGCTTATCCTCACTTGGGTCGCAGGTGAGGTGGAGCCAATCGCTGTTGGCTTTGGGTAAGAGGTAGCAGGTGTGCTAACTACTAGCTCACTGCGCTGCGTGCAAAAGGCAAAGGCGGATAATGCTGGGCCTTCTGTAACAACTCTACTACACTATCTTCATGGAATCTTTGTCTAAAAGAGGCTTGATTTCATTTGTGGTGTTTTGTTTAAGTTATGCTAAAGATGGTCAAGAAATATGCATACCGCACAGGTATGGATTTATTTATTTTTTAACTTGCAAAGAGACGGGCAATCATTACAAAATAATCGTTTATTCTGTTGGCAAAAATAAGCACATAATAATGAGTTAATATCTGAAAATTCACCTGTGGAGTGAGTTCCGTCTGACCCTAACTTGATCTTGGCGGCTCGATCATGTGACACCATGCGAGCCAATCGCAGCCCTTCGTCCATGAGCGTTTGTTGCATGAGATGGCGACTCCAGGTGGGCGGGTTGGAGCTGTCGGTGGCGGGGCACGGCGTTGGCGACTGGCTGCATTGTGAGCTCATCACGTCTGACAGGACAGACGGCAAGAGAATGCTGTTCAGAGTTTTAGAGGCAGGAAAACATCTGGAATGGACTGAATAGCATCTTTAAGTGTTTACCGTGTGACACGCTGTCCGGACTTTCTGAAGACAAGCTGTCATCATCGGCCCTCTGGTTCAAGGCCTCGTCTGCTCCGAGGAGTGACGACGTGCTCTCGGGCGCAGTCACCTGGAATTAAATACACATTTACTTGTTAAGAGTCACTTTTTTTTATTTCGGTCAATATCGAGATGTTATCATCACAAGCGCTCCCATAAGAGGGCTTTGTCAACTCACTTCCAGTCTTGCTCTCTTCTGGGACGGCAAGCTGTTCTCCTCCACGTTTGACCTGCAGGGAACTCACAATCAAAATTTCGACCTTTGCATTGCAGCTGTATACACTACAGGCGCTCAATCCAATTTCAATGTTCTACCTTTACAAAGATATTTTATTATCATTTTTTTTGTCCTCATTAGGAGTATATTCCGCACCACAAAAATAAAACATTCACATTTTGCAACAATTGACAATTCAACTAACATGCGTGTTTATGGAATGTGGGAGGAGCCATAATGCCCGGAGAACATACAAACTCAAAATCCGAAAGCCTGAGCCAAGATTTGAATGCAGACCATCTTAATTGTGAGGCAGATTAGATGACTTTTTTAGCTGTTTGGGTTATGATGGAAGGGCAGTAAAGTGGAATAGTGGAAAGAAGTGTGTGTTACATGTTACTAGCTGGCAACCAGTCCAAACGCCCGGGTTAGGCTACCCCGACTAGCAACCTGGTTAAAGAAAAAGATAGATGAATGAACGTAGTTATGATGGATGGTTATGACCTATTGTCAACATGGTAGTCGAGAAGTACCCTGTTGACTAACAAATGAATAGACAAACACACAAACACAAATTCCTATTTTTTGTATGAACAATTTGATCTCTCTTTAGTCTTGTGACCAAGGATGGAAAAAATGGTAGAGTCCTGCTATCTTTCATCATCTTTTGTAGGGATGAGCGAGTACCGATACAAGGAATTGGTCCTCATTACAAACTAGAAATGAGAAATTAGAAGAATTGAAAATTGCCATTATTTTCATGCAATTTTTATGAAAATGCCACATTGGAATGTATCTCTTTAAAATGATCTGTCATTGGTTTTGGGGGGGAATTTTATGTATCAAAAGGACTAGGGGTATCGTGACTACTCAAGAGTTGAGTACTCATACTGGTTTTGGTCTGAAAAAAAAAACTGTGTTGAAACATCCTAATGTAGTGGTCAGGTTAATATTGTTTTGGGACAAGATCATCATTATTTCAGTATATATACTTTTTGTGCCTTGGCTCAGTAAAGGTTGTGAAACACTGGTTTACTCATTCCTTGTTTTTTTTGTTGCTGCTGCGTCGCTGAAAGACAAACACGTTTGTCTTACCTTGTGTGCTTGAGAGTGGAGGTGTAGGCACATTTTCTCGCCACCTGCCGAGCCAAAGAGAAGAGTTCCACCCTCCTGAGTAAAAGGGCGTTGTCGCGCATACAGAACTGGGCAGCAGCCTCGTTGATGATTAACTGAGGAGACAAGACGGATGGAAGTTGTGAGCAGTCATGTGGCACAAGGATATGAAACATCTGCGCTCTTTGGGCTGTTTTACCTCATGCTGTGTGAGTAGCTTGCCTTCTCTCCGCTTGGAGTCGAAGCGTCCGTAGATGAGGCTGTACTTGCGGATCTCCTCTTCCTTCTTCCCGTCCTGGGAGCCCATGTTGAAGATGTGGCCCACGGTCTTTGCGATCTTCTTGTTTATCCTCAGTAGACTCTTCACCTCCGTCGGGTCGGAGCGAGGCAGAGTCCTGAGGAGTCTGTCCACGCTTTCTGCCACGGCGCGGCTCGTCTCCCCGTCCAGTTGTCCTCCGGGCCAGGCTGACAGAGGGGCGGGGGCGGAGGATGAGCTTGGAGATGTGGAAGGACCGGGGGGACCTACGGGTGGGCTGGGCGGATCTTCTTCGATTCCTGGTGCGGAGGCTACAGTGCCGTTCCCGTCAGGCTCCGGGGTGAGCCAGTGTGGGTCCATGGGGGACAGTTTTTCCCGGTAGTGTGAGTCTGGTGGCTGGGGGGAAGCTTGCGAGCAGGGGCTCCGGGGGCTCCCGCTGTGCATGGGTGTAAGACACGCCCGATCCTCCCGCTCGCACGGCGACCCCGGCTGCCCGTTGCTCAGCGACTTCCTCGGTCCGCCCGCTGATCCGCTCGGACCCGTGCCGTCCACTTTAAACAGCGGGATCCCCCCGAGGGAGGGCAGGCTGGAAACGGGCTGGCTGAAAAGAGCCGGATTCGCCGCCCAGTCTCGGAGGGCCTTCTGCAGCCGACGCACATGCAGCGGCTTGGTAGCCATGCCGACCAGGGCCATGATCTCCAGGAACTCGTCCTCGGCCGCCTCGCAGAGCTGCTGCACGTCGTCGCCGCCCTGCTGGATGAAGGTTTCGTAGTAGGCCAGCAGGTTGGCTCTCTGCAGCACCCGATAGAGCTGCAGCTCCCCAAGTGTGCGTGGCAGAGACATGGCACGCTGCATGCAAAACGAGAACACAAAGGAGACGCATGGAGCTACCTATGAAAAGTTGGACATCTTCGTGATGAGACAGTGAAACATGTTGATGCGTACTTTTGAAGCTGCCTCATTCTATTGGAACCATTGAGCAGAAGTGGAAAAAGTAGTCACGCGCTGTACTTAAGTACTTTGGATGTTCAATACTACTTTTGTTTCAGAGCCATACCAATAAAAGTACTCAACTCCTGAGTAGTCACTGATACCGATACCACTAGTACTTTTGATACTTTTTTTAAAAAAAACAATGACAGATCATTTTAAAGAAAGACTTATGTATCCCAACATAGCATTTTTGCTTAAAAATGCATGAAATTAATGTGAATTTTCTATTATCTTTTTTTCCCATTTGTTCATGAAATTATATAGGACACACAATTAAATTAATTGTAATAAATAAATAAATACATAAAGTAAACCAGTGGCCAGAAAAAGTCAATCAAAATATGTGCGTGAATATCTTCATGGGCATCTGTCAGACATGAATGCCGTCCTTAAGGCTTTACATTGGCTTCCTGTCAGCTATAGAATAGATTTCAAAATTCTGCTACTGGTCTATAAATCACTGAATGGTCTGGGTCCTGATTATATTTTTAAAAAAAATGCTGATTGAGTACAAACCCAGCAGGGCTCTGAGAGCTACAGACTTGGGCCAACTAGTGGAACCCAGAGTTCAAATTAAACATGGTGAAGCTGCATTTAGCTGTTATGCTGCACATAAATGGAATAAGCCCAGAGTGTAAATGCTTTTAAATCCAGGTTACAAATTTAGCTTCTTTTTTTTTTTTTTACATACCTTTGATTAAGGTATTTTACACATTTTTAAATCATGTTTTTCCTCTTTTGATATTCTTATTATTATTCTTATTATTGTTATTATAAAACTTCCTTTTGTTACCTACTTTTGTTTTCTCTTCTTTGCTTCTGAATGCTGTTAATTGCTGTGTTTGTTGATGCCTATAGGTATTGTTTTTCCTTGTGTAAAGCACATTGAGCTGCCTTGTGTATGAAATGTGCTATACAAATAAACTTGCTTTGCCTTGCCTTGCCTTAAGTTCCAGATTTAAAAAAACCTGTATAGTGAGCAGTGGCAAGTACTGATACCTAGAAATAATGCCCGATACTAATACCTGGTATCGGGAGGTTGCACAGACTCTAAAAAGTACAAAAGCACAAAATAATTGTTGTTGCCCGTTACATACAAATAACACTCATTTTTGTTCAAGTTGACAGCACAATATGTCGTTTGCCGTTTTCAATTATCTAGTTAGCGTTGTTTTTTATGCTATTAAAAAAAAATCATAGCTTTGATAAATTTGTGTCCTGAACAACAAAGTGTGAAACTAGCTAATGATACCAAATGAAGTATTTCAGTAAGCCAGAAGACACTGTTTTTTAAGATGACACAAGAAACAGTGCAGTTTCCACCAATCATTCTTGTAGCTACAGCAAACAATACTCTTAATAAGACATGATGGGGAATATCTTGCTTCTCAGAAACTGTTGCCGTTAATGGTCCCGAGGAAGGGCTGGACTGGCCATCTGGGATATAGGGCAGAGGTCCTGTGGGCCAGCGACTTTTGGAGACGATTAGTTGTTATTTAATTATGTTCCCTTTTTATACCCCAAGAGACCGGCCCACAATTTAGGGGGAGCAGCCCATGAATCCATTTACAATAAAGACAGCAAACATCAACATCAGTGTCAGAGCTATGTGGTAGCCAGTGGTGCTCAGGAGTCGGGCCGGGCCGGGCCATTGGGCCTATGTCAAAATCCCAGGGCCATTTTATTTTTTGTCCCAGTCCAGCCTTGTCCCCTAGGAAATGTTCCTCCACATCTCCACCTTACAAGATTCCAAGAGCTCAGTCAATCAAGACCTTAACATCGTCAAAGTAAGCCAATTTTGACAATAAAGAAGAAGAGGGAAAACAGATAAATGTTTTGGAAATGCATGGAGCATTATCACAAAGTAATGAGAAAAATAAATACTTAAGTAAAGTACTGGTACATGAAAAATCTACTTCAGTAGGGTTAAGTCTTTTTTTATTTTTTTTTTACTTCTCACCACTGATTTTCAGTCAAGAAAGTGTTACCAACGCGCATTGCTCTTACCTTCTTCAGGTCAGGAAGCAGAGTGAGGCTGCTGAGAAGTCTCTCAAACAACAGATGTTTCTGTACATAAGGGGGGGGGGGGGCATCTTCAATCATTGTATCGTTTAGTCAAAACAAGTATCCAATACATTCATGCGCCATTGAATATGTTGCAACCGAACACGTTGCAAAAATGCGCCTACCTTGAAGTAATCGCGTCAGATCGGCGTAGTAAATCCCCTCAGCCTACAGTGGCTCGTCTGAAATCACTGGCAGAAATCCTCCTCCGGCGTACCGTATTGGTCGCTGGCTGCCTCTCTTTCTCTCTGTGTGTCTGTGTGGGCTGGAGAATGACGGGGGCGGACTGCAACGCGCCATCTGACCGAAAAAGAGCCTTCCTCTCCCGGTAGAGAGGCGGCTTTCAAATTGGAGATGTGGGTGGTGGTGGTGGTGGTGGTGGTGGTGGGGTGGGGGGGGGGGTGTCGGAATTAACCCTGTGCGTCTTCAAGATGTGTAGGAGCGGGACGACTTCAAGGGGGATTCCAATGTTGACAGAGACCCCCTGAGTTAATAAATAAATTAATAAATGAATATCACATGTCAATAACACTTTTTTTATTTTATTGTGCATGCTACTTTCTTAGTTTGCATGTCTTACACCCGTACAGTGCTCAACATGAGTAAACACCCATTCTGAAAAGTAAGCGTATTGTCCATATTTCTGAATTTTTAATGAATTGTTTTGCAATGCATTTTTAACAAATTAAAAATACCATATCCATCTATCTATCCATCTATCTATCCATCTATCTATGCATCTTGCTGATGGTTATCATGTGTAACATGCAATCTCTTAGGTGTCATCCCAGTGGCCAGATCCAGCCCACACAAGTCTAATGGAAATACAGGATGTCGAAATATGCTTGACATATTATGACAACTTGTTCAACCATTTTGCATGTAATTTCACAGGGTTGTCCAGGACCAGAAAGCATAAACCCTGCCACAGATTGACTTTGGCCACAGATGCTTCTCAACTGACAGGTGAACGAGCTCGTCTCAAACTGTTGGGTAGAAGCACCTGTGGCTAAAGCCAAACAGTTTCAGGGTTTTTACTTTGTGGACCTGGGCATGTAAAGACTTAAACAGAAAATGTTCCCAAGATTTTTAAAATCATAGCTAAAAGTAAACCTTTCTAGATTTTAATTTTTTTATTTTTTGCGAATCTGCTGTCATTTATTCTCTAGCACGTCCATTTTAAATAATAATAATAATAATAATAATAGAGTCATATCTAGAGAGTCATATTTGGAGTCATATTTAGTAACATTTATGAATTAAGGGTTCAGCAACAGGTGAATTTTTTCCCCCCTGAAACGTGCCGTCTATAACTGGAAATGACAACACATTGTAAAATCTGTACTCAAAAACTGGATGTGCAAGAAAAAAAGAATACATGAAGTAAAATCATTAAAATGCTGATGAACAGTGTAATCATTTTTATGGATGCGCTGAAGCATTTGCAACTTCAAAGAAATTAGACATTTTCTGTGTAAACGTGACACAATTGTGGAAACATTGAACAAGTAGTTTTAAGAAATGATATTCTGATCTGAGGAATGTACCAAAACAACTGAGAAAAACTGTAAAAGAAAACTAAAATGTTCCTGATATGACATACAGTGAGGCAAGTATTTAGTATAGCTAAACAAATGAACTTTTCAATTAGCTATAAATAAGTATGAGTATTGAGTAAGTATAAATAATTTTTGAAAAACACTCCAAAAATCTACTTCAACCAGCCAATCACTTGAATGGTTCTAGTCAGCCTGGTCAGTAGGTGGCGGTAGCACCCACATGCGTCGGTGGACTCTGGAAAGGTCCGGCAATAAAGAAGCCGAACAAGACGCAAGAAGGAAGTTAAAAAATGAAGAGGAGAAGAAGGGGACCATAAAAACAACACTACGGGCACCTGGCAGTCTGTTCACAAACAAGGTTACACACTTTCCGAGAGATATACATAGCACCTACCGTATTTTGAATGCACATGAAAATTAGATGTCCGTCTTCCCGGTGGCCAAATGATGTTTGCACTGCTAGGTGTATTCCCACAGGAAGGGGAAACAGTGGTTTATCAGCTAACTGTTACCACACGTCGCTAGCGAATAGTTAGCTCATCGGTGACACGTTTTCTCTTTAAAGGACAATCTATAGTTGTGTGTGGGTTTTATCGCCGCATTTCCTCGGCATGTAACGTAAAACGCTGACAAGCAGGGGAACTAAATTTAACTCATTTATCCCGCCTGTACGCCTGCCTTTTTTGGTAGGGTGTTTCCCAAGGCTAGCAATCAGGGCGTTTGCTAACATTAGCCGCCTCTAATGCACCTGACTGACATGAACTCTACCAGTAAAGCTATCAAACACAATAGCAATATGATTCCACTTTATATCAGCTTTTAGTCAAACTGTTGGTTACGTTTATTTAGCAAAAACAACTTGAAAGTAATGTGACATACCTTTACTTTGTTAATGTGAAAAGTTAAAGTTTGCCTACGCTATAAAAAAAAAATGTACTTTGTAATTTCTTCATGTGACTTTATTTTTATTTACATAAATCGACTGTGGTTAGTGGGGACGTACCAATATTAGTACACAAAGTGTAATTTTGAAATATACTTTTGAGGTTGAATTGAATAGTAAATTGACATTGTTCAGATATTTCACGATGTTGTGGTCAATGATCTGCAATAGTTTATGTTTAAATCAAAAACACGTCTGAAGTTCAAACCAATGTGCAAGGACTGCAACACAAGCAACTTGTTAACATACTCACTTTTGGTAAAAGCTGTTTGAAATTGAATGATGGGCACACTTCATGTGTCCTGTTTGGACAAGTCTTGATAAGGGTTGATTTTTAACGCATGTAAAGCACATTGATTGCATTTTTTTTTAATGTAATAGTGCTTTACAAATACAGTTGAAATGATTGATAATAAAGAGGCTTTCTAACCGTATACATTTATTGTCACGAATCAAGAAATAATATACCAAAAATAAATTTTCTTTCTCTTTTTCTGTGTTTGTAACCTGTGGTGTTTCTTTTCAGATTATTTCCCTGCTGCATGATGGTAAATGTTTAAAAGCCAGAATCAGCTGCTGATATGGTGTACCCCAGAAGCCCCCAGTCTCACACTGGAGTGAGGGTCTGGGGAGAATATTGCCACAGATTATGGCTTTAGGAGATCGTCTTCCAAAAGATTCTATTTTCACCGCTCCGAAATAAGAGATTGTAAGATGGAGAGAGTGGCAGCTGAGAGGGAGATGGACGCCCTTACAGATTCTGACGAGGAGCTCACTGATGGTGATTATTCCACTTCAGTAAATAAGTCGAGTCATTGGGAGACGAGAGCTGTGGAAGACGACCGTGAGTACTTGTCTAATGCTCAGGACACCCCAAACCCAGCCACCCCACATGACTCTGGGATTGGTGACGTGGAGTGCTGCGGCTCCACGGAGGGCAGAGATGAAACCGAGGACATTTCTGACGAACACGAAAGCGCTGATGTTCACGTGAGCTCCGGGGTCATAAATCAAGAGGAGGACGAGTCTGCGAAGGAGCAGCACATGAACGGGGAGTCGGCTTGGAGGAGATTCGGATCTGGAAGGAAGTGCAAATTGAGGAGCGGAGTGTCGGTTTCGGAACAGAGTAATCAAAGCGCCTTTACGCCGCCCTCCTTTCAAAAAGGCGGTTTTATTTCGAGCGGCGGCAGGCACAAGCAGACCCGCAAACGCAACCATCATCACCATCAGTTGAGCCGAGGTCGCAGGCGCTCGGGCAAACAACTCGTGTTTGCTTTGAAGGAAATGCTGTCAGAGTCTGTCAGCGTCTGGTGCATCTCCTGTGTCCACATGATGATCGAGATTATCGTCACCTTAACTCACAATTGTGGCGTCGGTGTGGAGACCGGAGGGTTGAAACTTTACAGCTTGGGGCAGCAGCTCTTTGGAAAAATCACGGACATCCCGGGAATGAAGGCCGATGCCAGTCGGATTTTAAAATGGACGAAAAGCGTAGGCACGGACGTGGCGGATAAAGTCGTTCGGTCACTCAAGTGGACTAAACAAGCTGCCTTATCGACTCTTAGACTTCTTTGTGCTTTGGTCGTGCTCGGGTCCCAAAGGCTGAAAAGTGTCTTGGTCCGGCTTGGTGGTGAGAGGGGAAAACGGTATTGGACAGCTTTCCAGGATTCACGTTTTTGGAAGCGGGTGTTACTCTTTGTGGAAAGAGTCAGAAATTGCTTCAGGAGGGATGGCTATGCGCACACGTCTGAGTTCGAATCACCGGGACGAGCCGGGAAAGGCCCGCCAGGTCAGGAGCTGGAAAGACTTCTAGCCCTGGCTGAGGTCCCTGAAGACGAGCTTGATCCCTTCACGGTGCTCGGCGTGGAGGTCCACGCGACTGAGGCCGAGCTGAAGAAGGCCTACAGACAGCTGGCTGTCCAGGTTTGCGATTTGAAACATGCAATTCAAACGCATCTATTGATTGTCTTAGATGAGTGGATGACTAATAAATTTGTCTCTTTACACACAAACCCTTTTTTTTCTCTCTCATTCGTCTCTTTTAGGTCCATCCAGACAAGAATAAACACCCACGAGCTGGTGAGGCGTTCAAAGTACTGCGGGCTGCCTGGGATATTGTCAGTAACCCAGAAACACGAAGAGAATATGAATTGTGAGTAGAAACATGACAAAGTATTGCACATTGGAATCTATCAAAACAATTCATTCAAGGTTGCTGGTAGATGTCTCCTTTTTGCAACATTCTTATTCTGACATAACTTCATTTTGGAATGTCACAAAAAGAGAAAAAAAAATGCAGACTTAATTCTTTGACCTCTTTTGTTTCTGACATAATTTAATAAAATATAATAAGCAATAATAGCTTAGATTTGTAAACCACCTTTCAAGGGACTTAAGGATGCCAAACAATAACTCACGAGGTGCTTCAAATGTTGAGTATGTTAGTAGGGCCTTGTTAGTAGCTCGCTAGTAAACTTCTCAAGATGAAACAGAGAAAGGTCAGTGGTGGAAGTTAACAGCTGATCAGCTGGCGGTGGCTCACTGCAGAAGGTTCCGCAATTAAAGATAAAGAGTCCTTTGCAATATACTGCTGCTTGAGGCTGTTTTTCTTCAGCTGGAACTGGGGCATTAGTCAAGGTGGATCAGTTCCAAATAGCGATCCCTGTTAGCAGAAAACCTAACGGCTTGTCAGGAAAAGCTTAACTTTATTTGAGATTAAATAAAGGTTTTTAATTTAACATGAGTTTTAATGTGGTCGGTTGTAATTGTGAACCCAGTTATAAGAGTGCAACCACATTATCTTAGCTGTTTATTTTTCCTTACCCCCTCAAAAGTATGTATTTTTTAATTGTGTTGTACAGGTCACAATGGTGGATTTTTTTTTAGTTATCTTGGTTTCATTTTTTATAAAAACAAAAACTTGCATTTAAACAAAGGTGTGTAGAATTTTATATTTATGAAAGGAAAAACACTTCTTTTTTAACCACATGAATAATGTCTCATCTGTATGTGATCATTTTAATGTTACAGTGTATTAACTGAAAGACATTAAATTTAAACTTATTTGAAAGGGACAATGCACATTAATGAACAACAAATTAAGTTCAGACTCTAGCAGCAGTTGCTAATTTGCATCTGTAGTCCCCTATAACAAAATGGTGCTTTCAAAAATAAAGACATTTGTAATTGACCTTGAACTTTTGAACAGTAGTTCATGCATTTAAAAAAAAATTAAAATAGTATCTTCGTATCACTGAGCCAAAAATGTAATAAAACGTCTGCATTTGTTTAAAAGTTTTGGAATTGTACGACCTCTGGAACATTCAGCTTTTGAGTTAATTATCCTCTAAGCCAGAGGTGGGCATCGAGGGCCGGAGTCCTGCAGGTTTTGGAGGTTTCTCACTTCCAACACAAGCTGATTCCAATCAACAGGATCGTTATCAGGCTTATGCAGAGCTTGCTGATGAGCTGATCATATATCAGCTGTGTTGGAGAAGGGCAACATGCAAAACCTGCAGGACTCTGGCCCTCGAGGACCGAGATTGCCCACCTCTGCTCTAAGCAATGCCTTCTGTTGAAATTGTTTTTATCATACCTGCACATTCAAATCCACATCAGCCAACCAACGATCTGCTCTCTCCAAACTCAGGAAGCGCATGGCCGCGACCGAGCTCTCCAAGTCCATGAACGAGTTCCTCACCAAGCTGCAGGACGACCTGAAGGAAGCCATGAACACCATGATGTGTACCAAATGTGAAGGCAAGCACAAGTATGTCCTCACACACGGACTGCAAATTGCACGTGCGCACGTTTAGAAGAGAATGACAACCACCGACGCGGCCTTTTGTCCCGCAGGCGCTTTGAGATGGATCGCGAACCCGCCGAGGCCCGCTTCTGTGCCGAATGCAGTCGTCGCCATAGCGCCGAAGAGGGCGACCTGTGGGCCGAGTCCAGTATGTTGGGTCTACGTATCACGTACTTTGCTTGTATGGACGGCAAAGTCTACGATATTACAGGTGACGTCTCTTCGGGCATAAACAATAAAGATGTTGTCGATAGGGTGGAAAAGGGTTCTATTTGTGATGTGATGTTTCAGAGTGGGCGGGTTGCCAGAGGATAGTCATCTCTCCCGACACACACCGCGTGCCCTATCACATCTCCTTTGGGTCCAAGAACAACAGCAATGCCACCAGAAACAGGTGACAGGATGTCCATCAACTTCTATCTCTCATGTCATCTCATATATTATCCATATATTATATATATTATCCCTTCTATCGTTCAGTCCATTCCAGTATTTCCTCGAGATGTCAGAACAATTAATCAAATTCAAATTGACTAGTTTTGTATTTTTTTTTTTATCCATCTCAGGGGGCGGCCATTTTGTCAGTTGCTGTCGACTGATTTGTATTTTTTTTTTATCCATCTCAGGGGGCGGCCATTTTGTCAGTTGATGTCGACTGAAGATGACATCACAGTTGCTCAGGGCTCAGCTATTTTTTGTAGCTGAGCTGTGATTGGTTGTTAGTGAGACCTGAGCAACTGTGATGTCATTTTTAGTCGACAGCAAGTGGCAAAATGGCCGCCTTCTGATTTTTGTTGCTTAACTCATATTCCACTAACACAATATTAAACAAAATACCGTATTTAGATGTGTGGCTGCATAGAACATATTTATTGTCAAGAATCAGATGCAGTACTATGGCAATATTGAGGTGGTACAAAAAAACATTATTTATTCTTATTATTTTTCAATATAAAAAATAAATGTTTTTCTCTTCTATGATTTGGTCTCTTTATTTCTTCTATAATTTCTGCTTCATCTTTTCTTTAACTTTGATAGCGTTATTGGTCCTTGTGTCCCATATTTTGTTCAGCAGCAGGTAACATTAGATACTCCTGTATTCACACACATCTGCCCCCCCCCCCCTTCTTACTTGCAGGCCACACTCAGAGGCCGGTCCCGGTCCCGGTCCGGCCAACCCGGCAGATTTGCAAGACTTCTTCAACCGCATCTTCAAGGGAGCAGCCCCCAGTGACATGCCAGCCAACGGGGGCTTCTTCCCCTCAGGTCCATCTCACCACCCTCCACCCGGTGCCGGAGCTCCCCCGTTCTCTCCTCCTCCGGGCCAGACAGGCTTCTTCATGCCGGGAGCCCAACGGCCTGAATCTGGCGAGCCGTGGAACGAGGGCGGCAAACCTCCGCCTCGGAGGAAGAAGAAAGTCCGCAAGCCCTTCCAGAGGTGAAGTCTGCTGAGATGGGACAGCTACTGAAACAACCCAGGGACACTTTCTGCACAGGCCGCTTTGGGTCTGGCTGACATCCCAGCGAGACGAGATTGATGTTGCTTGGGAAGGCTGCGGTCCCACAAGACCTGAAGATGAGCTGTGTGCTCAATTTCACATTTTGGAAGGTTCAAGAGGTGCCAGTGGTGGTGCGTTACCTCTCGTTTCATTTGAGTTTTGTTTTTTGTTTTTTTTTTTTGCTTCATCCTCACACCGACTGTAGCCTCGTCATTCTTCTGCAACCTTTCCTACCAACTGCCGCAATGCGCCGTTCATTTATTCATCCGCTCTTTGCCACTTCCAGTCACTCACTTCCTTTGGAAATCTTCGCAAGCCATCGTGGCACCAGGCATGGCTCACCGTAATCAGCTAATCAATTATGTGACACCATGACCACCTTGTCTGCATCACTGTATTACAGTGAGCAGCCATATTAGCAGTTTAATTTGGTAAAAGTGCTTTCACTTGTGTAGTGCTTTTCTACCTTAGGTACTAGGGGTGGGAATGATAATCTTTTTATTTATTATTTAAATGCATCGATCATATTAAAAAAAGATTCTAAATTGATTCAGCGGTATTGAAAATCTATTTTCAAAGTTTAGATAAAAAAAACTAAAAAACACTGTTGTCTGCTGCATATTGCACTTTTAAGTATTAAAGTACAGGTTGCGCTAAATCAGATAAATTAAAATATGTTTTTATAGATGTTATAGGAGAAGTTAAGACATTTGTTACAGCAAATGCTGTCATTGGCGCGTTTTAAAATTTGTGTTGACACACTAGTGGAAACCAGGTTGTAAACCAGGTTGCCTTGCCACTTTAATAGAAGTCAAAGTGTGAAAAATAAACCCTTGCTTTTCCTTGAGTTCTGCGACTGTTTTAAAAAGGTAGCAGTGTTTTACATGGACTATAAAATGCAAGTCAATGTAGTGATGCTTCAGAATCGAATCGAATCGTAGGCCTCTGAATTAGAATTAAATCAAATCATGAGCATCTGAATCAGATTTGAATCGTGAGGTACCCTTAGATTCCCACCCCTATTAGGTACTTAAAGCGCTTAAACACTCGCCCTCATTTGATCTACTTCCTACTTTACCTACATCAGGAGCAACTGGTGGTTCAGTACATTGCCGTGGAAACTTCAACATGGTTACAAGGGTTGAGGATCAAACCCACAACCTTCGGGTTGGGAGATGACCACTCTTACCACCTGAGCCATGCTGCCCCACAAAAACACAAAAATGATTAGTTCTGTGTCTGTTCACAAAGTTGTCTTTAAGACATCGAAAAATCCCAATGAGCTCAGTCCCAAATTATTAGCCACCATTGGTGCTGCGGTGATGTACAAGTACATTTGTTTGGACAGATAGCTCCTTTAGCAAACTGCGGTGTGCCACCGGGTTCAAAGTCAACTCAAGTTTTGTGCTTTAAAACGTTTGTCACGCTGCCATTAAATGCTGACCGGAAGTTGACAGACCTAAATATTGGCCTATACTGCCATCTGTTGCTCTTCAGTGCAATTACAGTTCATCAAACTAGCTCCACCTGGTTAAAAAAATAAAACACTTCATTGTAAGTGATATCTATCTAAATTTCAGTGTCTACTAAAGTAATTGAATTTTAGTGGTAATTATTAAAATGTTTAAAACGGCCAGTTATGTTTTCAAAACTAGAGAAATGTATTTTTGTCTGCATTTAACAGCATGATGGGTTTGCTACTTTCTGCTGCTTGCGTTCATAATCACTTCAAATTCAGGAAAACTATTGTTTACACTTACTGTGTAAAGAGTGCCAGAACACGCAGAATTTGGCATTTGTATAAGACTTTTTATTATTATTACAGTCAATTTGATACCATTTGTGTTAGGGCCTGTGACCTCAAGACAGTGTTGGATGAGCCCAAGCAGCTTGTGTGCAGCTGCACAGAATTGTGACGTTTGCTGCATTGTGATGCCTCTATGGGTTGGAGTGATTGCCTGTTTTATTATTATTATTTTCCAGAAGAATATTTTAGTGTGTTGACACAGGATGCTGCCATGTTCCTCCCCGTGTCAAATCGCACATCTTTTATGCATTTGTGGTGTCCGATCAAATGAGCCATGCCAGAACCACAAAGGCTTGTAATGCTTAAAATGAGATTGCTCCTCAGCAGTGGCACTAGAACATCGCAAAGAACAGATTTATATTTTGTTCATAAAGTAGCACGATTTTAAGTTTTTGCTTTGGTTGATTTTTTTTTCCAATGATGTGCAATTTGTGGTCTGCCGTCCATTGTTTAGGCTTTGGTTATCTAATTGCCATGAACATTGAGAAAATGTGCATTTTGTTGACTTCATATTCACCTCAGCATGAAAATGTAGATTGATGGACATAAAGGGCGCTGCTTGAAAGTTCAAGAAGACAACGGCAGAGTCCACAATGTTTTCTTTTGTTTTAATGTTTTTAACAGAATATGCAGAAATATTGTACAAATTTTATCTGACAATCATCGGGGGCTTTTGTTCCCTGGCTGGCAGACCATTTTCAAATATCACTCTTGGGTAAGGTTCCCGTGCTTTCTCTGGTTTTTAAAGTAAAGATAATTTCTTAAATGCAACAAGTTTGCCCTGGTTTGTATGCATACACTGTTCACAATGAAACATAAAGCAACAAATAGATATTGTAAGTCTAATATGCTGTACTACAAATGGCTCAAGGAAAGGAAGTTGGCTTGTGTGATTGGCTGATCTCCTTACAAGGAGATGTTTGAAAGAGGTGCGGATGACTGCACACCGCTCCATCCACTTGACATATTTATAGTATCTGACAGGTCAGCTCAACAATGAAATGATACTTTACATAGTTACAGGTCGGACTCCTGCTCTTCACCTTCACGCTCCTTACACAGTCATGCCACAGACAGGTTCTGAAAGTCATTTAAGACAATTTTTTGCATAATCCTGTGGAAGGCATGTCATGAAAAAGAAAACCTGCGAGTACATTCTTCCCAACATTAAACACTCATTTACTTAATATTCACACAAGTGAATACTCACTTGAACCCCTACAGCTTTAGATTGTTTGGCCCATTTGCCATATATATATATATATATATTTGGTTAAAAATAAAATGTTTACAATTTAAAATATCAGCAGACCTTTCTCTATAATGAGTATGATCTAGGCAACAATTAATCTACAGCTTTCCTCTCAGAGCCCCCATGATGCTGCTCAGCTGAGAACAGTCTCCATATGCCACCAGGCCTCCGTAATTGGCCCAGCGGTCGGCGCCTTTACCCTCAGTGTAAGGCTGGTGATAAGTCAGTTCTACCTTTGCCTCCGAACTGCACTTTAAACTCTTCGTCAGGTCCACCACGCCCCCTCCGAGGGCTCGGAGCAGCGCGTGAGGCGCGCACGAGTCCCACTTAAAGGTGCTTCCTTCTGAGAGGACGTAGGCGTCGGCCAGGCCCTGAATGACGCACAGGATTTTGTAGCCGGCTCCCGAGGCGTACATCAGCTTTTCTGGTTCGCACAGGGAGGCCAGACTGTCCTTCACCACTTGCTTCTCACTGGAGCTCAGCACAACCGACAGAGCCCGACGTCCTTCGGGTCCGGTTTTGGGCTGTGACACTGAGCACATGTTGACGTCGCCGCAGGAAACGCCCCAGAAGAGCTTCCCCCGCCAGCTGGACATAAACGATCAATAGTCAGAGCAAAATACGCTAAATGACAACACGTAAAAATGTAACACAATTTCTGTCCATATTGTGGTATTAGGTGAGAAGTAGAGCAGTCGTGCAGCTCACCGTCCACCCGCAGGGTCTTTGTGGTTGAATGGCTGATTGATGACACCCATGACGGGCTCACCCGTGCTGCGCAGGTAAACCCCGATGAGGACCAGAGCACAGTGCAGACCCGATGGTGACAGGTGACCCTCCTCCAGCACCTCCTCGCGGCCTTCTATGTACTGACTGGTGGCATCTGAATCCACCAGACGACAAACGATGAAACCCCTGTTGACTTTCTGCTTCACCGCAGCATTAAGGACGAGGCTCTCACCGATCGGGTCGATCCAGATTCCGAGCTCGGAAGGGCTGAGCGGCACCGTTAGTCCGTCCGCGTTGGCGTCGACGCTGGCCGGGTCTTGGTGGATGGCTCGTGCCAGGAGCGCTGCCGCCGTCAGGTCGCCGTCCAGCACCGTGGCCAGAAGCGCTGCCGTCTCCTCCTCGGTGCCGCGCACGGTCACCGTCACACTCTCACCTGCGAGGCAGCCCCCCCCAAAAAATCGACTTACACTCCTGAGCGACTTACGTAAAAAAAAAAAAATACAATAGTTTTTTAATCTTTATGATGCATTTTTCGGCTGATGTGACTCCGGAGTGACGTATAGTCTGAAAAATCGGATACAATTGTTCAATATTTGTAGATTTCATATACTATACTTGTACCACACAATTAGTATCACTCTAAATACTTACCAAGTCCATTTTCAAACTTGTTGGATTCTTCTCCGTGAATGAAGCCGACCATCTCAGGGAACTGAACACAAAGAAAAAAAGCACATTAAGAGAGCACTCTTGTATCATTCATGATTCAAGGTCAAGGTCACCTCCATACCTGAGCGCCAACATCGTGCCGGATCACCTCCTGGATGACAACATCCGCCAGCGTCTTGAAGTCCTGCACAAACTTCTTGTTCTTGTCGTCTCCGGTCTTTTCTTGGACCAGGAGCTGGAAGAGGGGCGCCTCCTGTCTGCAGACGCGAGCCACATTGGCGGCTTTCTCCGACACCCGCAGCAGCAGCTTCAGCAGCTCGGTCATGTCTGGACCCCTCTGAGGAGATTTTGGTGAAAACGGAGATGGAAAGTGTGACGTGTGGTTTGTGCTGTG
The DNA here is from genome assembly GCF_051991255.1 of Vanacampus margaritifer. Classification (NCBI taxonomy): domain Eukaryota; kingdom Metazoa; phylum Chordata; class Actinopteri; order Syngnathiformes; family Syngnathidae; genus Vanacampus; species Vanacampus margaritifer. The sequence goes on from NC_135439.1 coordinate 14,100,190, forward strand.
CTTATTATAGCTTCAAATGAAAATAGGGCATGTGGAGGGGAAAAGTGCGGTGTAAGGATGTGGGTCATTGCATCACTAAATTTGCCACCTATCTCTAGGGCAATGTTTCCCAACCTTCATTAAGCAACATAAGCAATTTACATAAACGTTTCAGAAAGTTTTTTTTGTTTTGTTTATCAGCAATATCAAGGTAATGTGTCCATTCTCTCAGATGTCCATTGTTTTATATCCATTTATTATATCAGGGGTTTTCCTGGCTCAAATTGAGGCAGAGGTGGTATCATCCTGACTATGATGGTGACTAACGATACCAGGTATCGGTGCCAATACCAGTCTTATTTTAAGGTATCGGTACTCACGGCGGTGATCGATACCATTATCGGCCGCCCTCCTGCTGCCGTTTTACGACCAGGGACAAGAAATGAGAAATTACAGTATATGAATACAAAGTTGCCATTAACTTCATGCAATGTTAAGGAAAACTAATATATTGGGATATTTTTTTTTCTCTTTAAAATCATCTGTCATTTATGGGTGGGGAATTTTATTTACTAGTGTTATCGGTATTTGGTATCAGTAGTGGTGACTAATCAAGAGTTGCGTATCGGTTGGGGAAAAGTGGTATTGAACATCCCTAATCCTGACTATGCGCCATGATGTGCATGTATTTTGTAAATTCAACAGACTTACTTTCTATTTCTTTTTTTTACAGGCAACATATAGTAATTCCATGTTTCAATAAGAAGAATAGTTCCAATAAGAATATGACTATTATCATGTTAAAACATTCATTCATTATCAGTCACTCAGGATGGAGGTGGCGAACAAATAAGGTGAAGGTGGCCGCCTCTGAATTTTGTACACAGGAAAAACCCTGAGCATTAATTTAGTTATGCGAAAAAAAGTAACTTTGCTAATCCAACGTGCTTTTGACTCACGGTGAATTTATTGGAATCGCTTTGAGGTCAGAACCGGCAGATTCCAAGTCAGATATGTCTGAATTTCCACCTTCCTCGAACGCGGCATAAGGGACAATTCTCAACTATCTCTTCCAAGGTCAACATCAACCACTTTCAAGGTCAAAGTATTTTTTTTTTGACTTACAAATTACAACAAGCATTCAGTTATACTTATTCGACAATAACTACAATTTCTTTAATTTAGAGCACTTTGTGAAACTGTTTTATAGTTGTAAAGGAGAGAAAAAATGGTAAATGGAAATGATTTATTGTTACCAATTAATACACCATTTTGTAGGTGGCACTGTAGAACTTTCCACATGCTGTGTATGACATATTGAATAATTTAAAAACACTATTGTAAATTAAATACGATTTACATATTATTGGAAAGCTAACTGTTCACATCAGCCTTTATTTGTCATCGCATAGTGATATAAGGCTGAGACACGAGCGTCACTCAGGTGATACCAATAAATTAATTAATCAAACCTAAAATAACAGTGTTGTGTTATTGTTTTCTAAACACGCAAACAGAAGGAGCCATAGAGGCTCTTCAGTTTAATTCTCCTGACTTTAACTCAGCTTTATGACGGACGAGTCATAATTTGAGCGACATTGCAGCTCTCAGGGCGGCTAAGGAAAAGAAATAACGTTAGCATGTTTTCGGTTCACACAGGCAGCAAAGGAATGTAAAAGCTTACCAAAACACTTTGCCTTTTTGAGATCTCGTTTTGTCCTCTACGGGTATATAATATTTTTCCCGTCCCGCGAGCACCAATTCGCGGATAACGTGATGTGACTTGTTAGTGATTAGTGGATTTTTTTCATGTTCTGTTCCAGTTTCTTGACGTAAGCAGCAGGAAGGCGGGCAGTGGTGCATTCAGGTCGAGAAAACCAGGAAGCGAATGAAGACAGGCGCGCGCAGCAAACAGGAAGCGGGACGCGCGATGCGTTCATGTGCAAATCGGACTTTCCAGTAGCCTCCGTTGCAGTTGCAGGTGCGTCTCAATGAGAATGTCGTAAAAAAAATGGTAGAAAAATGCTTAAATTTCCATTAAATATTCAATTGATATTGTGAATTATAAATTATATTGTAAAATGTTGATTAAGCAAATTCCAAGCAAAGGGACAACACTTCCTATTCCTAATGTAATGGCTGCTAGGTTTATGACCGTGTGTTTGTTTTAGCGTCGTGACTTTTAAATAAAAATATATATTTCAAATAATTTGCACCAACAAATTTTCCAGCTTACACAAAGTAAAAACAAAACATAAGTGTTCTCACGATATATAAATCACTTCTCCATTTCCACAATTTGTAAAAGGCATATTTTTAAACTTATTGGTCCATCATATTTTTACAATTCCCATGACTTTGTGTCGCACGTGTAACCAAAGGCTTTTACAAATATTTCTGTCCATTATCTCACTGGTAAATGATTTATATTTGAAACCGCAAATGCACTGTTAACAGCCTTTTATTTAACCACTAGAGTCCATTAGTGGCAGTAAAATGGAGAACATGATATCCAAATGACAAATTGATGGCTTTTGGTGAAGTCTCATACCACTGATATCCATTGTATGTGCATTAACCTGTTGATGGATGGATGAATAACCAGCCTTTGTACGGTCGATCAATCATATACAGTTTACTGTAGTGTCTACTGTGAACTGTGCAAGACAGTCAACGCCCTGCCGAAGAAGCCACCCGTGATAGGATCCTCAAGACCCAACGCTTTCTTCACATGGGAACAAGAAACACCAGAATGGTAAGGCTAAACAATTATTTTAAATATTTCTAGTTTGGCAAATATATGATAATGAGCAATGATTTGATATTTGATGCATTTGTTTATCACAGGCTTCAAAGGAGTGTATGTCCAACTTGGAGACTGGCATGGTCAATATCATACGAGTGTTTCAGAAATATTCGGGTGAAAATGGAAACTTGAAAAAAGATGAGCTCAGGGCGCTCATCAACAATGAGATGAGCCATTTCATAAAGGTAAGCTTTACAAAAACACACAGGTGTCGCAGATCGCACAATATTCACCATTCAAACGACCACTGTGTAGCAGCTGCCATGTTTCATCGTTAATTTCTATTTGTGGTTGAACAGAAAATCGACAAGAATGAACTGGATGAGCTCTTTGCTGACATTGACCAAAACGGTGACCTGGAAATTGACTTCAAGGAGTTTATCACTCTTGTTGCCAGGGTTACTTCAGCATGCCAGGAACTATTCACTCCATGTCATGGTAATGCATTTTCTCGGATGTCTATGAGGTGAAAGGGCCTTTCTAAATTGAACACCCCCAAGAGATAAACACCGACCAGCTGCAACATTGAGACTACTTGCACAACATCATGTCTAATACAAGAGCTGCAGCAAATATTCTGCCTTACATTGTTGATTTTAATTGACATGTTTATTATTGTGGTTATAGTTTCAGTGGTGTCGAACTGCAGTACAGAACATTATAATGAGATCTGTGTGTTATAAGTTAGTTACCATATTTAGTTACATGAGATTCAAAATGAAAACGTTTAAACACAATCTATATGACTAAAAAAAAATAAACAATTGAAGCTAAGGCCGGGATAAATATGTGAACATACCTGCAGCTACCTCATAAATATTAGGAACTAACTATATATGTAGCAGTCACAACAAAAAACAACGCAGTCGTTCCTTGACATTAGTCGTTCATTGTCTTCACGACTCGACAGCTCCTCTTTGTGGTGAATCTGTAAACTTTTGTGGCAAGCCCAACTTTGCATTTAAATTAGATAACCGTTGAAAATGGAGTTCACGCCCTCAGATTTTTGTCCTTAAACATCAGGATCTTCCTCCAAGAATCTTCCTGTCCTTTCCACTTCTAGCAATGTTAAATGATAATATAAATAACAAATAAGTACAGTACATCACGTATGCAACGTCATCCTGTAATGAGGATCTGGCAGAACATAAAGCTCCGATTAATTGTATTTTGTCCACCTGCCTTAAACCATCCCTTTTAACAGGTGCCGGCTGCAGGCCCCAGAAAAGACCCATTGGCTCACATCCCAGATATGAACCACCCTCGGAATGATCCCGAGCCACTGTTGAAGGCACAAGAAAGAGGATGCTGGGAGGAAAGTCGCAAACATCTGCATGAGTTATGGGGAAACAAGTCATTTGAGAGCAATGTTGTCATTTTAGCCAACTTGCATCAGTCATATGAACATCACACAGGATAGTGGTTTGTGCAGTTCACTATGCATTTAAGAATGTAAAAATATGATAACCATATATAGATAAAGCACGTTTCATTTCAAGAACATATACTGTCAATTAACAGTGCATGACTCACGGTTGACGGTGCCATCTTCACTTGTGTTATAACGGCCAAAAGCCTCCCACAGGTCACCATCCTCACTTTGCATTTGTGCGCACAATGTAACCGGATGATGTGGTGGCAGAAAACATGCCTTTATGATGATTGGGTCGCCCACCAGGCCGCGGGCTGGAGCGGCTGTCAGCACAGGAGCTGGACTGGAACTGGTACTCCATCGCATCACTGGTGGTGGTGGAGACAAAGTGTGTAATGTACAGAGAGTGTGTATACAAAACAAGCGCTTTAGATAGTTAAGGGCTGGGATCCAAAAAGGATCAAATGCTGTAAGTGCATATCGAGTAGACATACAGTGTGTGCTTGGCAAATGCATCTTGTGTTTTATGTACAGTGATACTCGAAATCTTATAATAGGATATTGACCCAATGATTTGCTTGGATTTGAAAATGTCCCCATTACAAATAAATGAAATATAAATAATCTATTTTAAGGGGGTTTATTTCTAATTTTATGACCATGTAGTGTTTTATCACTCCTTCTATTTTTTTTTTTGTACTGCTCATGGAGAAGCTGACCGATTCCAGTTGGCTTTGGGCGAGAGGAAAGGTACACCATTGACAGTTAATTGACATTTGAACATAGTAAATAAGTACTGTAACTGTTGTGTTGTCTAACCTTGACATAATAATCATTGTCATTTTCTTCTTTGGTTTATCATCTTTGATATCCTTGGGGAAAAATATACACAGCCCAAAACCCTTCTGTAACTCTGTTTTGTGAAAGGGAAATACTCTTTAGGCCTGAGAGCTGAATCACCCAACAAAATCATTAGACTTGCGTCAGTTGTTGGCTGACACAAATGCATGTACGTATCAGGGAACAAATCAATTCAAGTCCAAGAACCTGTCAACATAAACATGGTGTCTTCACCAGATTGTGACTACCATTGTGATCATCACGGGGAGAATCGATCAACATTTAGGGAGTAAGAGTAGATTTCAATTATGTCTTTATAAAAAGACATTTTAAATAGAAACGTCTATACAATGCTATGCCACCGGCATGTGTAATTACAGACAGTTCAAACAAAGAAATCAGGAAAAACCTGCACTCGTACAGTATTTTTTTCCCCCTAAGGTTTCATACTCTTGTTAACATAAAAGTGGATTTTTTTTTTTAACTAACAGAAATATGGCTGCATGTTTTAGTTATTGATAAAGTAAATTCATAATAATTCATGAAATTGAGTTAAAATTAAAAAAAAGATGTACTGTACTGTAAAAAAAAAACAAGTGTAATATTGATTTGTGTTGAGGTCATTTTTCTGCCACTAGATGGCATATTACAGTTGTAAGACGTTGGTAACAGCTCATTGTCTTTTTCTTTTCATATTAAGAGCTAGAGTTAAGTGGCCTCATATCAAGAGGATGATGTGATGGAAATTTATTATCAGACAAAGGTAGCGCTGCAAAGTCAATTTATCCACTTCAACACAATTTAAAGAGGCAGTCAACCTTAAACCTTTCTTCACAATACTACTAGTCTAAATACGGTATATTGGTTAACATTGCGTTCGTGGAATATGTGTTAAGCAGCAAAATCCAGCAGTTTTTTATCAATATCAGAAGGCGGCCATTTTGCCACGCTCTGTCGAGTGAAAATGACATCACAGGTGCTCAGGTCTCAGGTAACAACCAATCACAGCTCAGCTTCAGAAAACAGGTAAGCTGTGATTGGTTGATGTCATCTTCAGTCGACAGCGGGTGGCAAAATGGCCGCCCCCACAGATGGATAAAACGGCTGGATTTTGCTTCATAACTCATATTCCACAAATTTAATATTAATCAGAATGTCGTGTTTAGACTAGTGAGGTCACATAGAACATATTGTCAAAAAAAGGTTTGAGGTTGACTTCCACTTTAAATTGGGTTGAAGTGGTTAGGTTGACTTTGCAATCTTACCTTTGTCTGATATTTCCATCACCTTCAAAGCAAACATGGTGAAGCGGCATTTAGCTGTTTTGCTGCACGCAAAGGGAGTAAGCTGCCAACAGAAGTGAAATCAGCTCCGAATGTAAATGGGAAATATTTACCACGTCTAACCCTGTTTCAATTCATTATTGGTGATATGGTGAATGGGGAGCTCACACCCTGAGAATATGTTTTTTTAAAATATAACTCTTCCAAGTGATATACACCGACCAGCTGCAACATTATGACCACTTGCACAATATAATGCACAATACAAAAGCTGGAGCAAATATTCCGTTTTACACAAATAATGATGTTCATTTTCACTGATAGGTTTATTATTGTGGTTGTAGTTTTCAGTGGTGTGGGACTGCAATACAGTACATCAAAATGAGAGATGTGACTAAGTTAGTTAACACATTTAGTTAAATGAGAATCAAGATTAAAAAGTTTAATCAGAATTTATATCATTAATAAATCAACACCTAATGCAGTTGTTTCTTGACTGGGTAACCCCCCCCCCCCCCCCATTTTTACTATACATCAGTAGAGATTCGTTCATTGTCATCATGACTGAACCTCTCCTTGTGGTGAATCTGCGTGCTTTTGTTGCAAGGCCTTAAATTTAGATAACATCAGATGCAAATCAGGTTCACGTTCTCAGATTTTGGTCCAAAAATGTCAGGGTTTTCCTCCAAGAATCTTCCTGTGCGGCAGCATGGGGTGCGGTGTAGCCCCCCCACAGAGCGAGCACTGCAGGAAGAACGCAACAGGGCAGCAGTCAGTTATTTTGACCGTTCGTAGAAGGACACCTGTGTATTGCAATCGAGTGTCTGATTTGTTACATATATATATATATTACACACACGTAAACCAAATATTGATTTGGAGATCTCACTTTTTTCTGGTTTGCTTTCCCACAAAGACATTCTACTGTGTGGCGTGTAAGGGGGTTCAATCAGGTGGCCAGCGCCAGGATATGACAAGCAGGTATACAGGTGGGATTTCCCAACAGTTTTCAGGACATTTTCAATCTGAAAAGCACGAAAATTGAACTGCGTTAACTTCAAATGTGCAGCCAACTCTACTGAGAAGTGGTAAACTAATATAGATGTACCAGGTTTGAATTCTCAGTACTTGGCGAATTTTGGTCATCTTCACCTAAAATGTACATCACTGGACAGGCCAGGTTCTCTATCTGCAAGGATGAATCACATTTAAAAAAAAAAAAATCTATTCTTTTGTACTTACCAAGATGTTCTTCACATCACCTTCACTTGAGTTCCAGGGGAGTAGTTGTTGGGTGAAGACATGTCCTTAAAACTGAGATAGCCTTCCTCATCCCGTGGCCAAAATCTCTGGTCGCTGAAAAACAATGATTTCAGAGAAAAGAGATCATTTGTCCAAACCAGCAACAATATGTTTCTATGACCTAAAATGTAAACTATAACTCAAATACCTTTCAGATGCTTTAGCCTTGCAAAAGATTTTTAGGAGCTCCACGTTGCTTCCTGCTGGGCCATTTATACAAACCAAACAGGATGGCTGGAGAATAGAATGAAGTTTTTGGTCACAGTCAACATCTGGTTTCTCATGGGGAACATTGCATCATGAAGACTATACTTAAAAAGAGCTTAACACTGATGATAGCCGGTGTACCATGAAACATCATATCAGATTTGAATTCATTTAGATGTTCGACTCAAATCCAAACTGTGCATAACTGTTAGACCTACATTTAAATTTGAGTGAGTGGCCATTCGTAGGCCTAAGTAGACTCCATAGGAGAGACCAATGATACCAATTCGGTCACTGCAGATCTGCGGATGATCCCGAAGGATATTAAAAGCTTTCTGGGAAGAAAAAAAAGAAGATTATTGGACAGTTAGGTTAATTTAATAAATAATTAAGTTCCGTTAACTTGTTTTGGCATTTTGAAATGTCAGTGGTGGAACATCTTACCTTCATATAAGCATCCAAAGTGTAAATATCTGGTTGGCCTGTCAGATCTTTGTGTTTCACGTAGGCAATGGAGAAGCTGGCAAAGCCCCTGGATGCAATCAGGGACGAGCGATACTCCACAAGTCCTCCACCCATACCCCACAAGTCGAGCACGGCTGGAAACCTGCCTGGGCCTGCCAAGAAAAAGCAAAACAAGATCAGAAAAATGCAATAAAAAGAGTCAAATTTGTGGTCAGGTTTGTGCTCACCTGGCGGTAAGAATAACGTTCCCACAACTCCATTTTGGCGAATGTCTATTCTTTGAACACCTGGTGCCATGTACCAGCGCTCAGTGGTTACAACAGCCAGCACAGCTATCTCTTTCTCTCTGGGAGACACGTGACCATCCAGTAAGGAAATGTCCACTATCAGTGGAATCTCCACATTCTTCTTCCGTAACCTTGGCAAAAAATATTTGTCATTTTTGAGTCATTCATGGCAACAATAACAGTATGACATGAGGTATTGAAAGTCCTGTACACAATAGGTAAAAAATATATTATAAATAAATGCAAATATTAATTTGTTACAAAAAAGAAACTAAACGAATTGAACATAGGCAAGTTTGTGATCTGTGCAGCCATTTGATTTCCACTTCTAGAAATGTTAAATGACAATATAATTAAAGGGGAAGTCAACCCCCCAAAATTTCTTAACACAGCCCCACTAGTCTAAATACGGTATTCTGGATAACTCATTCACTCCCAGCCATTTTCACAGAAGCAATCCCCTTCACTCCCGGCTGTTTTACTGGATTTTGACTGATTTTGCAAGGCCCACAGAATATTGTGTCCTATTGCTATTAGCATTAGAATATAGTTAAGCTTCATCATTATTCACAAATCTATTTAGAAATGTGAGTAATGAGCTTGGCCCCCGGTTGCTCTGCTGCCACCTGCTGGCTGTTGTGTAATAACCACCATTTCTTCAACAGTTCTTTGCAGTTGAGAAACGCACAAAAACAACAATGTATAAATATGTCTTTGGTACACTTAAAACATTTAAAATAGAACATATTTATATGTTTTTTGGAGCAAATTAGTTAATATCGCGTTGAGTTAAGCAGCAAAATTCTGCAGTTTTTATCAATATCAAATAGCGGCCATTTTGCCACTTGCTGTCGAGTGAAAATGACATCACAGTTGCTCAGGTCTCAGGTAACAACCAATCACAGCTCATTTTCAGAAAACAGGTGCGCAACTGTGATGTCATCTTCAGTTGACAGCAAGTGGCAAAATGGCCGCCCCCTGAGATAGATAAAAACGGCTGGATTTTGCTTCATAACTCAACTCTTTCTGTCTGTCTGTCTAAACTGTGAGGTGTGGTTGCCTTCAGTGACAATTTGAAAACAGCAAATGGCCTTCAATCAATCAACCAACCTATCTATAACTTACATGCTTTTTAATGGATGTCAATTACGCAAGGATTTTTGCTATTTGTAGTCCCAAACAGCCGCAAATAGCAGGGGCACATTGTAAAGAATATATATTGCGGTGATATTTATATTTATTTTGTCTTCATGAGCACACTCGGCATTGGAGCAATCCAGAAGTAATCCAAAGTATTCAAGTTACATTACTTTAATATTATGGTACTTGGATTATGTTACTAACTACATTTTTTAGCAGGTAACTTGTAACTGTAACGGAATACATTTTAAAAGTAACTCTCCCAACCCTGCCCGTAATTCCAATGATGTGGCACTAAGAGCTAAGATCACAATACAAGACCACTTCTAACGAGATATGTATTTTGTCCACCTGCCTTAAACCATCCCTTTCCCCAGGTGCCGGCTGCAGGGCCCAGAAGAGACCCATCGGCTCACATCCCAGATATGAACCACCCACGGAATGATCCCTTGTCACTGTCAAAGGCACAAGAAAGGAGAAGCTAGACGGAAAACCACAAACAGCAACGTGTGTCATGGAAAATATTTTAAAGAGTAAAATTTTAATTTTTGTCAAAAACTTACAAATGCATTCACAATACTGGACTCAATAAGAACTCATTCACTGCCATTGACGGCTATAAACGTCAAAAATTCATTTGAACTATTTCTATTAGTTTAACTTTTTTTCCCCCACTTTTGTTAACAAGAGTATGAAAATGTACATTTAGAACAGATATAAAATTTGTGATTAATTGTGAGCTAACTAGGTAAGTCATGCGATTAATTACAATTACAAATTTTAATTGCCTGATGAGATGATTATTAAAAATTAGGGGTGTCAGGCGATTACAATTTTTACTCTTAATTAATTGCATGACTTCAATAGTTAACTCACGTTTAATCACACATTTTATTTCTGTTATAAATGTATAACAAAAAAAATCTAGGTTTTCATACTCTTGTTAACAAAGATAGAATTATTATTTTTTTAACTAATAGAAATAGTTAAAAAGATTTTTTGACGTCTCTAACCGTCAATGGCAGTGAATGAGTTAATTAACTGTTTATTGGTTGTTTCATTGTGGTTTGCGTCATTAAATGCATTTATTTTTATGAATCTAAAGCTATGCCAATCATGTATACGCAATGCCTCAGTTATAAAAGAAACTGCATGACTCACGGTTGACGGTGCCATCTGCACCTGTGTTATAATGGCCAAAAGCCTCCCACAGGTCACCATCCTCACTGCGCATTTGTGTGCACAATGTAACCGGATGGTGTGGTGGCAGAAAGCGGGCCTTTATGCTGATTGGATCGTCCGCCAGGCCACGGGCTGGAGTGGCTGTCAGCACAGGAGCTGCCCTGGAAGTGGTACTCCATCGCCTCACTGGTGGACAAAAGTGTGCACTGTTTACCAAGTGTGTACAAAATAATAGTCAGGGCTGCACCAACATTTGTACAGTATGCTATCGGTATTTTCTTACCTACATCACTATGCAACCAGCAAGATTTCCTGTGTAGGCCAACGCGTAGAGTCATCTGCTTTCCTATGAGATGCCGGTATGCTGCTACTCGCACCTGAGCCCAAATCATTATGCTGGAAATGGAGAAACAATGGAGAAACAAGAAACAATCGTGTGATGTCTGAAATGGGTTCCACGGGCTCACTGAGCCCAAATGAAGTAACGATCCAGCACCAACTCGCGGATGATTTGATGTGACTTTAAGACTAGTGGATTTTTTTGTTCTTGACTTTAGAGCAGGAGGGCGGGCCGTGGTGCGTTCTTGTCCAGGTGAGCACAAGCAAATAGGAAACGGGGGCGTGTGATGTGGACAAGTGCAAATCAGACCTTGCAAGGAAACATCTTTACAACATTTGCAGGTGTGTCTTTATAATTTGAATATTGTCATAAAAGTAAATTTATATCAATACTATGGTAGGAAAAATAGAGCTACTTCTGGGGATGATAACTGATGACTGAATTGAATGATATTTATTGATTTATGACCACTTACACAAAATAATGTCAAATATAAGAGCTGGAGCAAATATTCCACCTGACACAAATGTTCATTTTAATTGCTATGTTTATTATTGGGATTATATTTTTCGCGGGTGCAGTACAGTTTAATGAGAGTGGTGCACAACAAGTTAGTGAGCATATGTAGCTAAATGAGAGTCAAGATTAACTCATTCACTGCCATTGACGGCTATAGACGTCAAAAATTCATTTGAACTATTTCTATTAGTTTAACATTTTTTTCCACTTTTGTTAACAAGAGTATGAAAACGTACATTTACATTAACTCATGACATCATGATAACAACATGTCATCACAAATTTTATATCTGTTCTAAATGTACAATAATAATAAAAAGGTTTTCATACTCTTGTTAACAAGTGGGAAAAAAATGTTATAGAAATAGTTCAAATGAATTTTTGACGTCTATAGCCGTCAATGGCAGTGAATGAGTTAAAAGATTTAATAATAAATCAACACTCAAAGTAAACGCTTTGATAAATAAACCTGTGAAAAATAGCTGCAAATTACCTCATAAATATTAGCAAACTATTTATGACAGTCACAACATTAAACCATACAGTTATTTCTTGACTGGGTAATTTTTCCCATTTATATCGTACGTCATTAGAGATTCGTTCATTGTCTTCACGAGTGAACATCTCTTTGTGGTGTGAGCTTTTGTTGCATGGCAAACTTTGCATTTCATTTAGATAGCATCAGATGCAAATTGCGTTCACGCCCTGAGATTTGTATCCAAAAATTCCAGGGTTTTCCTCCAAGAATCTTCCTGTGCAGCAGCGTGGGGTGCGGTGTGACCCCCCCACAGAGCGAGCACTGCAGGAGAAACGCAAAAGGGAAGCGGTCATTTATTTTGACCTTACACAGAAGGACACCTGTTTGAGTATCTTACACATGTAAACTAAATAGTCATTTGGACATCTCACTTTTTTCTGGTTTTATTCTCCACAAAGATAGTCTTGAGTGTGGCGTGTAAGGGGGTTCAATCAGGTGGCCAGCGCCAGGATATGACAAGCAGGTATACAGGTGGGATTTCCCAACAGTTTTCAGGACATTTTCAATCTGAAAAGCACGAAAATTGAACTGCGTTAACTTCAAATGTGCAGCCAACTCTACTGAGAAGTGGTAAACTAATATAGATGTACCAGGTTTGAATTCTCAGTACTTGGCGAATTTTGGTCATCTTCACCTAAAATGTACATCACTGGACAGGCCAGGTTCTCTATCTGCAAGGATGAGACACATAAAAAAAAATCTATTCTTTTGTACTTACCAAGATGTTCTTCACATCACCTTCACTTGAGTTCCAGGGGAGTAGTTGTTGGGTGAAGACATGTCCTTAAAACTGAGATAGCCTTCCTCATCCCGTGGCCAAAATCTCTGGTCGCTGAAAAACAATGATTTCAAAGAAAAGAAATAATTTGCCCCAACCAGCAACGATTTGTTTCTATGACTTAAAATGTAAACTATAACTCAAATACCTTTCAGATGCTTTAGGCTTGCAAAAGATTTGTGTGAGGCCCGTGTTGCTTCCTGCTGGGCCATTTATACAAACCAAACAGGATGGCTGGAGAATAGAGTGAAGTTTTGGAATATTAGGCAAACACCATAGTCAAAATCTGGTTCATCATTGCCAAAATTGCATCTTGATGAATGCTCTATGTAACAGTAGTAGGTGATGTCTGGTCGGTTTTGGATTTAACTTTTCTTTCTTTTCTTTGATCCTTCCTCGGGTCTCCTGACAACGTCACGACTCTAGCTGGATTCTGAAGTATTCGGTTTAGGTGAACGGTATAGGATTTTTAATAGGTTTTAAGTGAACTAATGAGTACACACTCACACGCACGCACATGCACATACACACGCACATACAAAACAAAATTTTAAATAAAAAATAAAAAGAGAAAGAGCAATGATGATGACATGTCGAATCGATAAAATTCCTGAATGAACAATACTGAGCTCTCTCAGAGAGAGAAAAAAAAAAGAATGCTCTATGCAACAATTTGCCCAAAAATATTGATAGCCTTTTTTATTTGACTGTTTATGATTGAAACAGATTAACACCTTAGCCGTTCACAATGGGTATTTCTGCAAGCCTCTGGAATAGTTTTCAGACTAGATTCGGGTTCAATTCCCACACGTTAAAATATGGTACTGTATACAAATGTGCACCTACATTTACATCAGAGTTAGTGGCCAGGCGGAGTCCTAGGTAGACTCCATAGGAGAGACCAATGATACCGATTCGATCGCCACAGATCTGAGGATGATTCTGAAGGATGTTAAATGCTTTCTGGGAAAAAAAAGTAGAAAAAATAAAAAAGGAACTTTTAGACAGCTTTGGTGATTTAATGAATGAAGTTCTGTTAACTCGTTTGGAAATACCAATGGTGGGCATGTGCAGCACACTTTGTTAAAAACTGTTATATAATGATTGTTCAAGTGTAAATGTGTTCCCCAAAATTATGGAGGACCAAAATTGCCAAAATTCAAAATAAATAAATAAATGAATAAATGACTAAAAGTGAAAATAAAAAAAGATATGAAAAAATATAGTTCGAAAATTAAATAAAAAATAATGAAATATAAATGGAAATAAAAACAACAACAAATATACATATACATGAATAAATAGATTTATGTTTAGTTTTTGAATTATATTTTTTATAACCGTTTTTATTTTCACTTTTAGTCATTTATTTATTTATTTTTTATATCCGTTTTTATTTTCACTTTTAGTCATTTATTTATTAATTTGTGCCGTTATGGTCCATACTGCCAGGACGAAATGTTATTCAAATGAGGTGGCGGTCCTGCGCGTGTGAATACTCCGCCGTTGCAAATTTACACGCTTAGGACCGCCCCCTCATTTGAATAACATTTCGACCTGACAGTATGGACCTAAACTGCCAAAATTCAAAATAAATAAATGACTAAATAAATAAATATATTACTTAAAGTGAAAATAAAAACAAAATATAAAAAATATCATTCAAAATTTAAATACAAATGTATATATATATATATATATATATATATATATATATATATATATATATATATATATATATATATATATTTTAATTATTATTATTATTATTTTTTCCCATTTATATATATTTTTTAATTACATTTTCAAATTATATATTTTTATATCCGTTTTTATTTTCACTTTTATTCATTTATTTATTTATTTATTTTGAATTTGGGTAGTTTTGGTCCTCCATACAAAATACCTCAAAATACAGTCATTAATAGCTAAACCCCTGACAACAAAAGTGAGTACACTCCCAAATGAAAATGTCCATATTGAGCACAGTTAGTAATTTTCCCTCCGTGTCGTGACTCGTTAATGTTACAAGGTCTCAGATGTGATAAGGGAGCAGGTGTATTAAATTTGGTATTACAGGACTGGACTGGCCATTTGGCATGCAGGACAGATGCCCGATGGGCCAATGGCGGGCTTAAGTCAAAATGCCAGGGGCGATTTTTTTTTTTTTGGGTGACAGTCCAGCTCTCATGGCAAAGACTCTCTTAAGAGTTGAAAAAACAATGGTTGCTTTACATAACGATGACCATGGCTGTACGAAGATTTTCAACATCCGTGAAACTGAGCCTTGCTCTAAAGGGAGTCTAACTTAGACATCTTGCCTTCATATATCCATCCGCAGCGTTAATATCTAGTTGGACCGTCAGATCTTTGTGTTCCATGTAGGTGATGCTGAAGCTGGCAAAGCCCCTGGATGCAAACAGGGACGAGCGGTACTCCACTAGTCCTCCACCCATACCCCACAAGTCCAGCATGGCTGGAAATCTGCCTGGGCCTGCCGAGAAAATGCAACAAGATCAGAGAAAAAGAAAAGAGTCAAATTTGTGGTCAGGTTTGTGCTCACCTGGCGGTAAGAATAACGTTCCCACAACTCCATTTTGGCGAATGTCTATTCTTTGAACACCTGGTGCCATGTACCAGCGCTCAGTGGTTACAACAGCCAGCACAGCTATCTCTTTCTCTCTGGGAGACACGTGACCATCCAGTAAGGAAATGTCCACTATCAGTGGAATCTCCACATTCTTCTTCCGTAACCTTGGCAAAAAATATTTGTCATTTTTGAGTCATTCATGGCAACAATAACAGTATGACATGAGGTATTGAAAGTCCTGTACACAATAGGTAAAAAATACATTATAAATAAATGCAAATATTAATTTGTTACAAAAAAGATACTAAACGAATTGAACATAGGCAAGTTCGTGATCCATTTGATTTCCACTTCTAGAAATGTTAAATGACAATATAATTTAAAAAAAAAAAAAAAAAAAAAAAAAAAAAAAAAAAGGGGCGTCAACCCCCCAAAAATTTCTTAACACAGCCCCACTAGTCTAAATACGGTATTCTGGATAACTCATTCACTCCCAGCCATTTTCACAGAAGCAATCCCCTTTACTCCCGACTTTTTTACTGGATTTTGACTGATTTTGCAAGGCCCACAGAATATTGTGTCCTATTGCTATTAGCATTAGAATATAGTTAAGCTTCATCATTATTCACAGATCTATTTAAAAATGTGAATAATGAGCTTGGCCCCCGGTTGATCTATTTTGCTCTGCTGTTGTGTACAATTGTGTTCTTTTCTACCCATTTATGGCAACATAACATCATTACATAATATTAAATCATTTCACATAAAATGTTTTTTAATAACATTTAAAAATACTGGGATGTGTTGAACAGATTTTCACCAAATTCTGTACTGAAGTTGATGTAGATGTAATTAAACAGTCTTTGAACATGTTGTGGGTGGTGTGGCTCAGTGGTAGAGTGGACATCTTGCAACCTAGTGGTTGTGGGTTTGATCTCAGGCCATTGTGACCACGTCAAAGTTATCCTTGAGCAAGATACTGAACCCTCAATGGGCTCTTTGCACAAATCCACTACTTCTTGAACTCAGTACCACTCAATTTCCTGTCTTTCATGATTGGACAAACTGATTAATCCAGGTGTGCCTGACATCAGTAACCACGACGACAATGGCCAAACACACCTGGATTAATCAGTTTGTCCAATCATGAGTGACAGGAAATGAAGGAGTGGTATCGAGTTCAGGGAGTAGTGCAGGGGTGGCCAAGTTCGGTCCTCGAGAGCCACTATCCAGCCTGTTTTCCATGTCTTCCTCCTTCAGCGCAGATGATTCTAATGATCAGCTCAGCAGCAAGCTTTGCAGAAGCCTGACAACGATCCTGATCATGAATCAGGTGTGTTAGTGGAGAGAAACATGGAAAACAGGCTGGATAGTGGCTCTCGAGGACCGAACTTGGCCACCCCTGGAGTAGTGGATTTGTGCAAAGAGCCCATTGCGCCTGATGCTGTGCCATGAGTAGTCAAATGATAAGCGCTTTGAGGACCTTGTAAGATGGAAAAGCACCATATAAATAAAGTACCAAGTACCCTTAATCATGATGTTTTTTTTCTTATAATTTATATATATTATTATTTTTTTTAAAAGCATACTATAATTGTTTTTTTTTTCTTCCTGGAAGGGATTAATGCATTTCCATTCATTATAGATGATGACGATTGTTTAGACTAGTTACAAATGTAGTCATGAAATGACTTGAACTATCTCAAGGCACCATTATTTGTATTATTATTATTTTTTTAAACAGGCATCTATGATCTAGGCTGAATTTTAATGATAATAACCTGAAGTTGTGGCATTAAGAAGCTAAGACCATAAAACAAGACCACTTCAAATGAGATGTATTTTTGTCCACCTGCCTTAAATTATCCCTTTCCCCAGGTGCTGACTGCAGGCCCCAGAAAAGTCCCATTGGCTCACATCCCAAATATGACCCGCCCACGGAATGATCTCGAGCCACTGTTGAAGGCACAAGAGAGAAAAAGGTCAGAAGAAGCTTGACGGAAGCTTGAGATTAATATTGTCATTTTAGCTAATAAACTTAAATCAGTGTTAATGAACAATTATTGAAAATAACTACATCACAAGATTGAGGTTTGTGCAATACACTATTTAAGAATCTAAAACTATGCTAATCATGTGTATATATGTTTCAGTATGAAAGAAATTTCAAACAGACGCACCATACTGTCAATTAACAGTATGTGTTTGGCATGACTTACAGTTGACAGTGCCATCTGCACTTGTGTTATAGTGGCCAAAAGCTTCCCACAGGTCACCATCCTCACTACGCATTTGCGCGCACAATGTCACCGGATGATGCGGTGGCATAAAGCCTGCCTTTATGCTGATTGGGTCGTCCACCAGGCCGCGGGCTGGAGCGGCTGTTAGCACAGGAGCTGCACTGGAACTGGTCCTAAATGGCATCACTGGTGGAGACAAATATTTAATATTCAGAGAGTGTGGCCAAAATGATTCAGGTCCTGTTTGGAGGAACGGAATAGCCATGACATATGGGGTTCCTCAAGGGTCAGTCATTGGACCCCTTTTGTTCAGCCTGTACATTCTACCCTTGGGTCACGTTTTTTTGTAACTCTAATGGTAACTATGACTATACTGTGCCTATGTTGACTATGGCTATGCAGATGACACGTATCTAGCAGTTGTGTCACTGTGTAAAACAAATAAAGTACGGAATGAAGCAACATTTCTTTCAGCTAAACCAAAACAAAACAGACTGATTTTGGCAATAAAGAAAAGAGAATTGCTGTCCAGTAAACCCTTGGGGTCCTGTTTTTGGAGACAAATGTAAAAACTGGTGTATCTTCATTTTGGTGCCTGGGCAAGTCAAGTTTACCATGTTTGGGAATTTGGCAGATCATGTCATGCCTAGCTGGGCGTACTGGCTGATTGAGGACATTTTCTATTACACGCCCCCGGCACACCTGACAATTTGGTGACAGAAAGTAGACTAGAATTTAGACCAGCTAAAAGCAGGGCTAAATAGTGGCGTAAGGGTGTAACACGATTTTACCCCCAAGACCAAGTCTGAAACTTTGCTTTGCTGAAAGATTCAGATCTGATTTTCAAATCAAGCACTAAAACAGCCTTTTACCAACTGAAACACATCCAGAATGAAAGGTTGCATGCTCCAATCATACGATACCAGGAGAGGCTTAACTATGCTTTTTTCTCCAGTAGTATATTTCTGATGGACTCCCTCAAAAGAGCAGCTCATCCAGAATGCTTCAGCTCGGGTTCTTCTGACCAGAACAAAGGCTTTACAGTCTGCTAAGCAGCTGTATAATTTACTTTAACTCATTCAACCCCCAAAACATATAGTTTAATACTTTGTCTTTCTCTCCCAAATACGCATTTACACTTTTATTACAAAAAATCGGCCAGCAGGTGGCAGCAGAGTATAAGAGATTAGCCAAGACCATGTTGCCACAAGCTCTTTTTGACTGTTTTCACCAGGAATGTGAATATTGATTGAACTTAGCTATATTCTAATGCTTATTGCTGCAAAACGAAAACAGATACAAATATACCCTTTGTCCTAATAAAAGGTTTTGGTAGGTTCCATGTTTTGATAGCAATAGAACACAAAATTCTGTGGGACTTGCAAAATCAGTCAAAATTCAATAAAACAGCCAGGAGCTTCACTGAAAATGGCTTGGAGTGAATGAGTTCAAGTACTGGTACTGGTGTATAAATTACTAATATGAGCATCATGAGGATCTATCCACATTTCTGGAGAAAGTGTTGATGTCAATTGTGATTGAACAAAAAGACATGAAACTTTGGCATTGGCGATTTACAGTATTTGTGTATCCCAATAAGGGTCCACATCACAATGCTAAACAGTCCACTCAGTGGCATGTGACACTTAGTAGAAGCAGTCCAAACAAAGAAATCAAGAACAACATGAACTCATCTTAAACCCGAGGCTTGTACTTTCTCTCCAGCATTCATGAATATTAACCTTCTGTGTCAACACAAACATTTGTACCGTAAGCTATCTGTATTTTCTTACCTACAGTCCTATGCATGCAGCAAGGTTTCCTGTGTAGACCAACACGTGGAGTCATCTGCTTTGCTATGAGATGCCGGTATACTGCCACTCGTACCTGAGACCCGATCATTATGCTAAGTCTGTCCTGGAAACCGACATCAGTGGAGAAACAAGAAACAATCCTGTGATGTATTTTAACTGCTTTGAACAGGATTTACTGTGCCCGACTGAGTGAACGATCATATCTTGGGGTTAATATCCTACATGACTTGAAATGAACCTTGACCCTTTACTTTCTGTATAGTAAAGAAAAAAGATTTCCCGGATTTAATATATTACCAATTTGACATTCTGTATTTCTCAATTACATTTATATCTGACCTACGGCGGTACTCTGTATGGTTATTCACAATACAGTTTTGTTGGACTCATTACAATTATATAAACAGTATGCTGGATTTAGTTTGCGTGCAAAACCAACACCCAAATGTACTGGATAATGCCAAAGTCTTACCTTGACCGTATTCACCAAAGTTGCTTTGGTCCAGATGTTTGGTTAGGCTTATCAGCAAAATTCAGCTTCACTCCAAATAGTTTTGTGTGTGAGACCACACTTGTCAGTAAGAGAACTGTGCAGAACCTGTTTTAACGTGTCAAACTATTTAATAGTGGATAAACCAGTATCCATTTAGTGTTCATCATACTGTAAATTACAATCACAGCCTTTTATAAAAATGTGAGCACATTTGGAAACACCCTTAGAGTGTACTTAAATATATCTAAGTTTATTTTTCGAGTGTACTTATGCTTGTACTAAAAGTAAACTCCTTGGGACTAAATTGGCCCATTTTAGTACACTTAAAAAGTATGAAAAATAAACAAGTCACTCAAGCGTTGAGGAACAAAACGTCCAAGTGTAAATATTATTCTAAAACTGAGTCTATTTGATCCCAATCGAAATAGTGTCAAATTTTCCAAATGCACTGTGTACTTAAGCATACTTTCAAGTATAGCCTACTTTATATTATATTTAAGTACACTATTAGGACTTAATTAAATTAAATTAAATTAAAAGGGTTATTCTAATAATTTTTCAGATGCTAGTCATGTAAAATTTCATATATGTTTCAAATAAACATTTAGAAAGTAAATATGTGTCAATTACTCAGTATAGGCTACTACACAAACAAAACTTTCACTTCAACTATATACTTGAACTCCACATAATTGCCCTTTTTTTTGTTGCTGCTATAAACCTTTCACCCAACAAATGTAATAAAATAACATTGATTTTATTTTTTTAATCGATGAAAAATACCTCTAAAATGAACATGTAAGGCTTTCCTTTTCCTCAGACCTCTCCTGCTCTTTTCCATGGAGATTATGACTAAAGAAAGCTAATATGAGATTTAAATAGTTGATATCCTTGTGCAAATGTGAACGTTGATATCTTACTGTAGAAATATAACATTCTGTGTCTACAGTAGTTGGACATTAGTGTAATCCCAAAAGTTATGTGGTGCAATCAAAATGTAGTGCGACCACAAATAAATACCATGATACAATAAAATATTTTAAAAGTACAGGTACATTCTAAGTACTGTATATACTACAGTATGTAAACTTTTAGTATATTATATGTTTCAGTACACTTACAAGTAAGCTACAATTAACATTTACTTGGTGGAGTTTACTTCCAATAAGTACAAGAAAAGTAAATTGGAAGTACTTTCCTAATTTTGAGTGAAAAGTGAATTCAAAAGACAAATCACATAGACCAAATCACAAAATGGCCAAATAAGACAATTATTAACAAATGTCAAACACTACCTGTTGCATCATAATGAAATGTGTTGAGATACAATAATGGAATGTGTTTTTGCTTCTCTAGAGGTAGCTGATGGGTACCAACTGGCAAGCAGAATGCAGCTTTGATGGTCATGGAGGCAAAAACTCGGGCGCGGGAGTATTTCGTGAGGTCATATAGAATGACTTCCAGTCAGCTTTGAATAAATTTGGGTCCACCAGCTGATGTCTTTGGAGGGGGTAGCACCAGTAACACTGTGTATACTGAGTTGTTGTGGGGAATACTTTAAATATATCTTCAATTCCATCAACACGCCAACCAAACTACATGTGTTTTGTGGACTTCAGGGAAGTCCATGATACCAGGATGTTATGTTCAGAATGTGCATACGTCGAATAAAACTATTCACTGGCTAATTAATTTTGACACAAACAAATAAACAAAGAAAGAAATAAAGAAAAAAGAAGTGACTTAAAAGGAACTTCTTCGGAAGTCGTCATGTAAATAATATTTTAACAGGAAACCTGTTTGCCCGTGAAATGTTTTATTCTGACAGACCTCACTTAAGATGCAAAGTTTTCTTTCCGGTTCAAGAACGTTTCCGGTTCAGCATTATGACTTGACTTGCGTGTTTTGGACTTGTCTGGTTGGAATGTAGGCCTGGGTCAGATCTTATCAAGCTAGTAAGGGGCGTAAAAAGAAAGTCTTTGGATTACAATGATCGGTCAGCTTTTTCAGCATCAATGACCAGGTTAGTCCCGTTTTTTTCTGGCCTTTTTAATAAGAGGTTCCGGTTTTTCTCATATTGAATAACCACTGCAACTTGTCGCAATATTCTGTGTTGTTGTACAGCTAAACCAGAGTGAGACGTACTCGCTGAACTAGGTTGTACTGAAAGTCTCACAGTCGCATTTTAATGTATTGTTCGTGGGTGTTGTTTTGAGTAGTATTTAGTGTGTGTTCGTAGCATTTGCTAACTGTTGAACGCGTTGTATTTACCATTCGTCTAGCTAGCTTCGTTCAGGTCCGCGCAATCATTTTATTTCGTGTTTGGTCGTCGTAATTACCATTTGTTGTTTAGATTAAACGGTATTACAAAATCGTAACTTTCTGAACACGCTGCCAATGTCCATAAAACAGTGGCAGTGGATATTTTTGCCGTGACCGGCAACTCTCCTGCAAGCGTTATTTTGCCGAGAACGGCTCTGATTGGTCAATCGCCTGACCTAGTCATGCACTGGTTGTTGTTGCTGCTTCACCCCCTTCTGTCTTTTCCCAAAGTTTTCATTTTGTTTTTCTACCGATGATATCGGCGTTACCAGTCTAATCATAACCATCAGCATGTAAATGTAGACTGTTAAGAAATTTTGTAAACAACAACTACAAACATGTCTTTTAGCCAAAGGGTCTGATTTACAATTGGGTTGGAAAAGAATGAGCATGTGAGGGTTTCTATTTAACTCGTGTTTTTCCCCTCCTTTTTTTTCTTCAGATATTAAAAATGAAACACCGTGGATGGCACGTCTGCTAACAGCCGGGCCAGATAGAAGCTTCCATTGGATTTGCACTTTGAGTCCACAATGGGCAGCCACTTCCGAAGCTACATCTGGGACCCTGTTCTCATTGTGTTTCAAATTGTGTTGATGCAGTGCATCTACTACAGCTTTCTCGGCTTGTGGTTGGCAGGAGTGGACAGTCTAATGTCAGCACGTGGATCATTAGACCAGATCTTCAGCTATGAAGTGAGTGGACTTGGTTTGAACCCGTTAATTTTTATGTATTTATTTTGCTGTGTTTGTACGCCTGATGACACTGTTTTTATTTTATATCTTTGTCAGATCCTTAGTTTTTCATCGCTGCTGGGCAGGCTGTCATTGATGGCGTTCGTTTTGAACTCTCTTACCTGGTGAGGCTTTTGAACCAATTAACCCTTACGCGGCTACAGTACAGTTAGCCTGAAATTTTTGGTTAATTTATATACATATTCATATAAAGAAAATTATACTATTATAATAGATTCTAAATTCACATTCAGCTGTAATTTAAAGCATGAAAGTGAGTTTTATTGGTTTTTGTCTTCTTTTTTTTGTGTGTAAAATGGGACTGAGTGATACACTTGGGCCCCTGCAGAGTTTCCTCTCCCCCGTTATACAACAAAAGTTCCCAGGGAACTGGTTCCCTTGTATTAACTTATTGGGCAGCACTCTACAGTGCAGATGGACAATGACCTGAAGCATATGTTGAAAGCAATATATAAAAAAAAAAAAAAAAGAAGAGAGAGAAGTTATTTTATTTATTTTTTTAAGTCAAATAAGTGGGATTTTATGCAAGGGCCAAGCCAATCACCAGACCTGAATCTGGTTGATTATGCATTTTACTTAGTGAAGAAAAAACTATTACTATGTTGCAAATTCCTTTGTGGTCAGATTTACAGGCAGAAAGATGAGAATAGTGTCCATGTCTCAATATTCATGGACCTGACTGTAATCATCAAATAATAATAAAATAGTACTTTCTTGGTTTTGGTATATTTATTGTGAATTGATAATGATTGTATCTTTGCTGCAGCGCTCTGGGCTTGTGGTTCTTCATCCGCCGAGGGAAGCAGTGCCTGGACTTCACCGTCACGGTGCACTTCTTCCATCTGATCAGCTGTTGGATCTATAATTCTCGCTTTCCCTCCACGCTGTCCTGGTGGCTGGTCAATTTGGCCTGCATGGTGTTGATGGCCGTGATCGGAGAGTACTTGTGCATGCGGACTGAGCTCAGGGCCATCCCGGTCAATTCTGGACCCAAGTCTAACCTTTGAATTGTTTTCTTGTCACACTGGCTGAAAATGGGACAGTTTGAGTGAGAAGAACTCCTCTCACAGGAGGACAATCGCCCTGTGCCTACGAAAGGGAACATGGCACATACATCGGACTGATCTTTCTAGATCGGCTCTACATTAGATGGCCTATTTATTATTGACTTTGCATTAAACTATGGATAGTTTTCTCTCTGCAGCCATTAAGACACTTAAAATGCTTGTCATAGAGGATGTTGGCTGCATCTACTCTGTGAACTCGATGTGAACTGCTACGTTTTATTTCTTGGTTATTTTTTGGGGGGGGAAACAGTGTAAATGTACTTTCAGTTAAAAGTTTGTGTGAAAGCAAACATTGGAGCGAACTACTTAAAAAAATGCTAGTTAACAGGTGAACAGAGAATTCAATGTACAAACATGCTGTATTTAAAAATAAAAAGTAGTCTATAATTGAACTTCAATGTACGAGGAAAGGTTTCCACTTTCAGTCTTACTATTACCCTCATGGTCCACGTCAAATTGAACTTAAAAAAAACAAACTTTTTTTTTTTTTGCCAAATGTGTTTAGCATTTTACACAGCAAGCATTTGTTTCCCTCCACCCTTGTCATAATATATTATGTCGACATGATGGCCTCTTTGGGAGGGCTTTGTCAGCTACCAGCTGTGCCCTGACAGCACAAAGTCTCTGTTCCAGAAAATGCTGTCAACTCTTTGAGGAGCTGCAACATGGGAAATATCATTTTATGTGAGGCACAAATAGTTCAGGAACGGTTTTAGCATTCTTATTTTGAGCTTTTAAAACCCTGTCTGAATGAATTAAGTTGCTCTGTGCTAAGTGGTTTGATGGTACAGCTTTACATCTATTTTGTCTCTCTCTCTGTTTAAAATTAAAGATGTAATTTAAGTCATAAAGTAATGAGAATAAAGTTGTGATAATAAAGCGTTAAGCTATTTTAAGATTTGGGTTGTTGGGAGTTTTTTTTTCTTCATAAAAAGTTCAATATTTTGGAAATGGCCTCTTGGATTTGTTTATTCATAAAACTGTTTAGTGTTTTTGACACATATTTAATGACGTTAAGAGTGTATCCATATGATAAATTCATGCCAGTCTATATAGAAAGATTGCTTACATTTTTGTGCAATATAATGAACTTCAACTGGGGGGAAAAAAAACACTGAAGACAACTTTAAAATTATGACCTCATTTTCATGACATTATTCTTGTAACTTAATTTTTTTCCCATCATAATTTGACTTTTACATTGCTGCCGTGATATTCTTTCATACAGTTATGGTCAACACATGTATTTTATTTTTTTCAAATATCCATTACCGCCCTGCATCTTAATATAACATAACTCTAGTCTATGTGTTATTTGAATACAAAGAATCTAAGAAATTGACCTATCTTGATATAAAAAAAAAGAAGAAGTCTGTTTTTAATAAAACACTACCAATTCACATTGGCTGAAGGAATGTGATTCTTAGTCAGGAAAGGTTGGAAGATAATTGACGTCTGCTTCAGATGCCAAAGCCTATCTATGGTCTTCAAATGAGTGGTGAAGTGCAACCGTGCTTTCGCTCTTCTGAAGAGGTTCCACCTCAGGCCATGATCCTTCATTTTCTTCTACACTGAACGTGTCCAGGTGGAAAGAAGCAGATGGGAACGCACAGACGGGTGGAAATGTGCTTGTTATGGTCCTCATTACCAACACTTGGCTAGAGGGGAGGCTGAAAACAGAAAATCTGTTGTAAATGAGTCATAAAACGTCTCCATTCTCTCTTGACCCATTTCCTGCTGATTGATTCACTCCGATACTGTTCCATCACTTTTGCTTCCCATCGTTATTCCTCTTAATATATCACATACTCGAGCAGCATGTTTAGCAGTGCTGGTGCTTTATTACAAACACATGACTTTGCCATATATTGCTTGTATCCTATACAGTCTCGTAAATAGTGTGCTTTTCTAGTAGCAAACAAAAACATAGATATTGAACTTGGTTGTACATTCAGAGGTTTACCCTAAATTCAAATCATTTTTTATGACAAAAAGGTTCATGCGCTCTTGAAATACACACGCAGGGATACGAGTCCTCTCTGAAAAGTGACCTTACATATTGCTCATGCTTGAGGACAATTGGATTTCTCACTACTGCATACACACAATGGATGACATCATGCTAGCACCTGCGCAACGTTAGAGAATAAATAGAAACAACCAGAAGGATCATGCCGATAGAGGAGAAGGGGGGGTGCAGGGTGGGTGATGGATGTGATGAAAGGGTGCCGATGCGCTGCGGGGTTCGACTTCTATCTTCATGCACTGACCAGTACTTATTTACTTGAGGTCAAATCATCAAATTCCCCATTGGTCTGAAGCACCGTCACAAAACCGTCATGCTGTTATATGATGAGAGAGGTAACAGGAAAAAGATGAAAATCAACTGTTGGTCGAGAGAGCATGTTGATATTAAAAATAGATAGTGCTTCTCATTACCAGTTAATTTATGAGACTGTTTTGTTGGTGTCAGTGGATCAATAAATGCAAATGTCCTAATTAAAACCGCGCCCGTGGTAGTTTATTGACCAGATGTGTCAAATAGTTTGGGTTGAGGCGTAGAAACAAATATACTACCAGTCTATAATAAATATATGTGAAAATTAGATACTGTATACAACAAAATGTAAATGAATGTGTCAAGGATTTCAATTGAGAAATGTAATATTTGATTGGTTTGGTCCTATTTTAAATCCTGTACCTAATTTATTGAAAGTACTATGCTATCTTATATAAAAATTGCATTTTGAAAACACTTTTGCATTACAAAAGCAGCTTCTATTGCTTTGACTATTACATATTTGACTTGGCCATGTAAGCACCTAGAGAGCAAATACAGTTAAAAAATACTATAGGTGCACAAAATCAAACACTTTTTGGCATTTCAGAAGGAATCATGGAACTTTGTCCACAATGTGTTGTGAAAAAGGGTTTGGTAAAAATCCTGATTGTCATGACTAAATTGTACTAAAACGAGGGTCTCCACTTGCTATTTATTTCAACTAGATTCTCCCTTTTGCAGGAAAGAGTTCTTTCAGAATATGTCTTTCATTTAAACGTGTCCCCGAAGGGCACTGAATCAAAAAATATTAATTTGATAAACTAAATTGTATGATAGCATTCAGGAGGGCAAGTAGTAGTTGACATGCCAATAATAAATTTAGGCTAATCCTCTTCCTGAATTCATATGAATGATTTTGAATTTGATTTAAAAAAATGCTGCTAACATATATTGTGAGAATGGGCACTCATTATTATTATTTTTAAACAGGCGAATTTCATGAAGCGATTACAGCTTTGTGTTAAATAGGGAGAAGAAAAGATGCTTAGCTTAGTTTAGCACAAAGAAGTAGGCAGGGATAGCAAATCCTGTTTTACAAATTTGTTCCCAACAGTCTATTCTCTTCATTTCCTCACATTTTTACTGGTTGAAACTCTCACAGTATTGTATATGGATTATTATTATTATTTCCTCATCCAATCAGATTTTTGCCTCTATGTGCCGTCATGTCAATCTAATCTGGCCAGCAATTTCAGAAACAACTGGCTGAAGCAGTATAAACGACTAGCAATTGGACTGTTTTACCTAGCTAGCTGGCCCACAAAAATGTTTAATAATCAGCATGTCTGGTGAGTGTAATGTATTTTATAAATTTTTTGTTAATGTTTTTGTCACGGTCTATGTTGTTTTGATTAGGCTACATCAAGTTTTGCTTTGTCATGGTTTTCATTGTGAGCCTTTTTTAAATTCTTGCTGTTAGGTTTTTGTTTCCACCTGTTCTCGTCAGCCCGGTCCCTTGTGTCAACCAATTAGCTCCATCATCCACTCGTGTCTTGTCAAGGTGCTCCTCGTTGTCTCGCCATTTGCTTGTATTTAGAGTAATTTCTTGAGTATAATTGTTGTTTTGTCGGCTGGTGTTGTGCTGTGCGTCTGGAGAGTCTGGCAACTGGAAGAGCTAGCAGCTAGCAACAGCTAGTTCCCATACCCATAGTGACGCAAAGTAACTATTTTAATCTTTGTTTTTATTTGAGGGAACGGGGGGATTTTGTCCATTTTTTATTTTTTTATTATTCAAAGTGCCTTGTTCTCTTTTTGTTCTTTGGAAAATAAATTGTGTGAAGTTGTGGGTGCTCTTATTGCTTTTTAGCATAGTTGTGATGTGAATGTGATAGTGATGGTATTACGAGGTGGATTAAGCAGGGTAAGGCCGCACTGGAGGTCCAGGTAAAAAATGCACGGCACAGCCACTAATAGGAACCATACGCGCAAAGCTAAGCTAGCTAACTGTTGGCAGTAGCATCATATTGAGCGTACAGAATAAGAGGAAGCTATTGCTAAATTTTGAACCCTTTCTTTGACTTATATTGATCTAACTTGACAACATATGATACATGGTGCCCTCAAAACAAATACATTAAAGCTTTGCTTTAAAAATAACGTCATTGGTGGGACCACTATACCTTTTGACAATTTTATGGTTTGATTTCCAAGATTGTTTGACTAACTACAGATATAGTGTCAAAATAATCCTTGTTGTTTTCCTTGGCTTTAGGTTGTGCTTGGGAAGACTGAGCTTGGTGGAACCTCAGACAGGCATCAATCTTCCTCATCTCCTTCCACCCCCCGCTTCAGCGGCCGCCTTTACATGAAGGACCATCTGGGCCCGGTGGTGAGCAACATGGCCGTGAGTGGCAGGGTCAGCGCCGCAACAGGTGAACTCATGCTTGGAGATGAGCTGGGGCTACACAGGTCAAACAAGCTTCCCTGGAAGCGCATCTTTCTGGAGTCCTGCCTGAGAGTCTCCCAGATGGAACTGACCTCCTGCTGGCAGTCGGACAACGCCGTCAGGGCGCACGTGTGGAAAGCTTCCCAGTGGCTGCGGCAAACAAAGAATCATCAGATCAGTGCTGCCAATCAACTGCCATATTACTCAGAATTCATCCCTGCTGGCTGTCGCGGATTCATTTACTTGCCAATAATCCATCACGGCTATGGATACAGTGGCTCGCAGTAAGTCAAATTGAGCTTTAACTACCATGGCAACCGCTTCCGAGAGAGAAACAATATCGCAGATGATATTGCGAGTGGAAATTCTTCAACAGAAGCCTCGGGTGTAAATCGGTGTCTACGCCGGGGTGGTGGAGTGCAATAACAATGACAAAACAGTCCCTGGAATTTCATTACCACTGCAGCAAAGTCATAAATTATTTAGATGAGTGGCTCAGTGTCTCGGCACCATTCAAATCTGTCTTCATCCTCTTGGATGATGGACTGGGCTCTTTGCTTTTGTCACGAGATGCAGACGCGTTATTTTGCTCGGTCATGAATCATACTCAGAGTAATGAAATATATATACTTTCCAACCAATTGCGCTAGATCCAACATAGGAGCTGCATCAAGAATTCTCCCTTTTCAAACATAATCATTCTCAGTTTGTAAAGCTTGTCATTTAAAAAAAAAATCTTTATAATAGTGGTTGTAGTTCACAGTATTTGCCTCTCCAATGCAGCTGGAAAAAAAATACTAATAAAAATAATACATCTCGGTATAATGCTGTGTAGTTCTACACCTTGTCCGATTAGAAATTGTCTTTACAATTCCTCCATTCTCATATCAGGAATCGTCACCTGCACACGGCCGCCACTCCTCTCTCACTGGTCACGTTTTCCTGATAGTTGTCCATGCTCTCCCCCAGCTCCAGGACACAGTCCGAGAAGTCCTTGTAAACGTTCTCACAATTCACATCGGACGAATCTACCAGCACGGAGATGGACAGGAACACTGAAATGCACATGCAGGTGACATCTTGTTACCACAGAGAGCCTGATCAATAAAGCAATGATTAATCTCGCAGTAGAGTGGAATGTCTTGGCAGTTGTACAATTATGACTTTGAACACAAACCAACCCGCTCTAAAGTCACAAACAATGCGCTTTTTCTGTTACTTTTTGTGAGGGTGCAATGAAGACAAAGAGGAAAAGAATAATTTAACTCAGTGCGATTTGAGAAAATAATACGCAAATCTCTGGATACTCAGTAACCTCCGACTCCAATAACAGTTGAGAGGTTCTGGGTTCGAACCTCAGCTCAGGCCTTTTCCCCCTTGTTTTCAGGGGTTTTCTCAAAGTATTTTGGCTTCCTTCACAAATGCATAGGTTAAATAAAGAATCTAGTCTAATTGAAGACTTGTGTAAATGGTCCATATAGGCATGAATGTGAGTTTGATTGGTTGTTTATTTAGAACTATACCCACCACATGGCCACCTCTCACTTTTCAACTGCGATAGGCTCCAATTAACTCATGAACCTAATTAGCACAAATGCTATAGGATGCCTGAACGGTCAATAAACTGCATTTAAAGTCCTTAGAAAGTGAAAAGAAATATGTCTGAGAACTGTTGTTAACAATCCTGCTAAATATGAAATATTGAATCATTTTCTAGGCCTTCTACATTGTGACTAGCCACATGCTAGCTCGTGAACTAACAGGCTTCCTAGATTCCTCTCGGCCGGCGGACAGACAACAGGCGCCGAGGGTGCTTGGGAATTTACAGTATAGAGAACAGACCCGGTTCTCTGTAAATTGTAGCATCTAGCTAAAATGCATTTTTTGGGTAGGGTGAGCATATTCCCATTTCCAAAAAAATAGGACACTTGCCCCCGGCCTTGAAATTGTGGCACCAGTCGCAGTTACACAGTGTACTTCACCTCCTATTAGTCGCGCAATGCCAACCGGACATCATGAATTTATAAAACCCCCAGACGCCCGAACAGGATGTAAGAAAATGGTTTCTCCTCCTAAAAGAGGCACGTTTGGTCACCCTAATGGGCATATAACGGCACCGTAAGTGGTAGAAATGGGCCTACTAATAATATCCAAGTACAGTAATCCCTCCTCTAATGCGGATGTTTCGTTCTAGACCACCCATATAATAAATGAAATTCGGAATGTTAAAATACCCTGTTTAAATATTATTATATATATATTCCCTGAGCATGTTTTTTTTTACAACAAAGCTTTTTTTTTTTTTAGGTCTTTAAACAAACTTTTAAAATAACCCAAACACAGAACATATTACGAGAGGGCAAAAGCATTGGGAAAAAGACACAAATATTGTACAGTACATGCAGTGTAACAGTGTACCACTTCCTCTATGTGTTTACAGTAAACAAAGCTTTTTTTTTTGTGCAAACTAACAAACTTAACTCATCATCTCACAAGAGAGTAATAATCATGCCCAAATTTGTACAAAATAAAGTCAACCTACAGCCATTGCCCGTCGCTTCTTGTAGGCATAAAAAGCAGGATTGACAGGGAATTACATTGACTAACGTTTAGCAAAAACTACGCTGATGTGATTGGCTTGCGCCCAGTCCAGGGTGTAACTCGCCTCTTGCTGAATGGCAGCAGCCATATATAGACTCCAGCTCAATGACAACCCTGATTAGGATAAGTGCAGTAAGAAATCTGATTGATGTAAAATTGTCCATCCATCAATTTTCTGCCTATAGCTCTTTGTCCTCTGTAGGGCGACGGATGAGTATTGGAGCCGATTTCATCTTACTTGGGCAGGGACCGATACGACCACGAATGGTTGCCAGCCAATTGCACTTATCGACCAAATAACTGTTCACAGGCACATTCATGCTGATGGTACATTAAAACCAGAGAAACCCCATGCAACATGTAAACTATACAGCCAAAATTCGAACCCAGAACCTCAGAACTGTGTCAACAGAACTACCACTTCATTTTCCTGTCCTTTTAGACAGTGTTTGTTGAAATCCACGAGTGATGTTTCAATGAAAAAGGTTGACTGAGTTTATAATCCTTTCCTAATGTGATACACATCACCGCATGGCACTTCTAAAGATCCCATACATAAATCATTAGAATTCAATCAGTCAGTTGGGCTTCTTCAATCATTTGCATTTCACCCACCCCCAAACTTGTCCTTAAGATGACATATTTAGAAAAAGGTTAATAATAGTAATTTTAAAAAAGCAGTGAGGTGAATTTAGGAAAACTTGCATGGATTGTCCGTCTGTCTCTCTGCGTGTACTCCATCGACCACATGTCTCAAGTAACATCCCCGTCAGGCGTGTACAACACTGATGTCACACTTATGGCTGCACGCAGCGAGATAAAAAATAAATACATAAACATGACAGCACGTAGGTAGCTAGAGATGTCTTACCTAAGGCAAAGCCGAGGATCTCCCCGATTTTGGTCGACGTGAACAATCCCATGTCATCTCATTTCACTTCAAGCGGAGAGGCGATCGTGAATCGGATTACAAGAAAGGGCGCTCATGAAACTGGACTTAAAAAAAAAAAAGGCGCTGGGCAAATTAGCTGCCCATATTTTATACGAGTCGTGCATCAGTACAAAAAGGGTGGCAAAAAAAAAAAAAGAAACACTCGGTGGGTGTGTGCATGAAGCCCTTCCCTGCTCCGGTCGAGATGACGTTGTCTTCCCCCCTCCGACGGGCGCTGAGCTCATCGTCGGACATCCCCCTCCCTCCTCCAACCCTCCCTGCCGATGCCAACCTTGATGCATCAAAAATTAAGCGGTCTGATTTATCTGCTTATCTCCATGCAGGATGTGTAAATAATAGATCAAACGACTGCTAAACTTGCAAAGACGTCGCCCATATTCTGCCAGAAAACAAAAGAGAAGTCAGATGTTTTTTGGTCACATTTATTGTTCTCGAAAAGGTATTTGAACCCCACAATAAAGAATCTGCAGACCCCTTTAAGACATCTATAGGAAGCGTCTAACAACCTGCAGAAAAACATGTTTGTTCGATTTGCAGCTGCCATCACCCTACAATATTTGAAATGTTACTTCTAGTGATTTAAAAAAAAAAAATCACAATTCCATTGTATTGTTGTTGGACACTGGGCAATGA
Source organism: Vanacampus margaritifer (assembly GCF_051991255.1). Lineage (NCBI taxonomy): Eukaryota > Metazoa > Chordata > Actinopteri > Syngnathiformes > Syngnathidae > Vanacampus > Vanacampus margaritifer. The sequence goes on from NC_135439.1 coordinate 14,133,419, forward strand.
CGATTAAAAAGTCTAATTGTAACTGTTGTGCTTTGGGCCCTGTGAAACGGCACATAGTGAGGATCATTTGTCTCGTTATGATACTTGCACAGCATTCTTAGGGCAAAATGCTTGCAGCCATACCCATTTCTTGTCCAATCTTTGACATTCAACACATAAACACTCATATGGTTACCAACAAACATAAAATTGGACAACAATTTGGTTCAGCTAGTGTCAACTCTGAGAGCAGTGGAGTAAAAATCGAAGTCCAAAAACTGTTATCCATCCCTCACGCATCCGACATGTGCGAGAAAATGAGCTTTGAAATCCTCATGGCCTCATGTTGACTGAAGGGAAAGCAACAGCTTTATTGATCCGCTCCAGCTGCCCGCTTGGTTCGTTTCCGTGGCGAAGTTTTGGGGGAAGCTTTGTCTGTAAGATAGAAAGCACAAATTTGAAAAGGGAATGACAATACAAAATGGCAAGATAGATTTCCTTAATTATACATTATGGTTGGACAGTGGACACTAAAAAAAGAACCTACTCATGGCTTTGAGAGTTTCCTGAGGAATCCAGCTGATGTCCACATCACTCATCCCGCCAGTGCCCTTCTCTAACTTTACTGTGATTCTCTTTTTCTGAAAAACAAAATTCATAACCTTTCGCATATTCCTCCGCAAGAAAACAAATCAAATCTATCATCATCATTTACTGACAATAATATATATGTGACCTCACTAATTCTAAACATGACATTCTGATTAATAATACATTTGTGGTATACGAGTTATGCAGCAAAATCCAGTCGTTTTTATCCATCTCAGTGGGCGGCCATTTTGCCACTTTCTGTCAATTGAAGATGACATTACAGTTGCTCAGGGCTTAGGCAACGACCAATCACAGTTCACCTGTTTTCTGAAGCTGAGCTGTGATTGGCTGTTAACTGAGACCTGAGCAACTGTTAAGCAATTTTCACTCGACAGCAAGTGGCAAAATGGCCGCTTTCTGATATTGATAAAAACGGTTGGACTTTGCTGCTTAACTCTTTGACTGCCAAAAACGTTAAATAACGTTTAGTAAAATCCTATGGAGGAGTGCCAAAGACGTTAAAAGACGTTTGTTTCAAAACAGAGGTGAAACTAACCATTTTCTATTGTTGATTACTGAAAAACGGAATAAGGTAGAAACAAACTTTTTTTTCTGATGAAAGATGAGAGTCCGATCTTTCATTTGGTAGTATGTGTGTTTCCATAGTCCAAACACAAAATTTTCTTTGGACCTTGAAAGATCAGTCAAAATGCTTAAAATCGGCTGGCATCCACGGCATCCCTTTTCTGAAAACGTCTGGCAGTCAAAGAGTTAAGCTCTATTCCACAAACGCAATGTTAACCAGAATACCGTATTTAGACTAGTGGGGCTGCATAGAACACATTGTTGTCAAGAATTGTTGGTTAGGTTGACTTCCCCTTTAAATACTTGAATTGAATAAACACGTAAAAAAATAAATGTTTGCACAGTTATACAAGTTTTAAGATAATGACAAGTTTAAACCCGAAGTAATTTACATGATTTTCTATGAGAAATAAAGATTCCAACTCTGATCAAATCAGAAGTTGACCAGCATTTCTATCGCTCCATTTCATAGTTGATTTCAAAGACCCTACCGTCCGTGATTCCAGGACTTGGTACATCGTAAAGAGCATCAGAGCCACCAGCCCGGCAAGGAAGATGTACAAAAACACTCTGCAAGATAACATTGCAACATATTCATTGTTGTGTGTCCATTGGTCTGTGCAAGAAGCATTTATCTCTGATTAAAGCCATTCATTGGGAAATTTATCAAGTCAGCAGTTGCTAAAATATATCTGCAGTTTATTTAATGAACAAATAGATTTTAAAAATTGTTTTAAAAAAAGAAGAGCACTAAAGGGAAGTGCACTCCATTTATCACATTTTAGAAGTAAAGTTAAGAAAAGTGTTCACACTACAACATGTTCATAGGCCTGACTGATAAAAACTGTTTTGCAGCCAATACGCAAAATTTGGTCAGTTAGGTTTAAAACTTTATTTTGCAGATCTTTGTTAACTCATTCACTGCCATTGACAGCTATAGACGTCCAAAATTCATTTGAACTATTTCTATTAGTGTAACATTTTTTTCCACTTTTGTTAACAAGAGTATGAAAACCTAGGAGAACATTTTTTAGAACAGATATAAAATGTGATTAGTCATGAGTTAACTATTGAAGTCATGCGATTAATTGCAATAAAAAAATGTAATTGTCTGGCGCCTCTAATTTTTTAATATTTTCTTTTTTGTTTAATTACTTAATTATTTAAACTCAAAATTAATCACAAATTTGATATCTGTTCTAAATGTACAATACTTTTTTTATCTTGGTTTTCATACTCTTGTTAACAAAAGTGGAAAAAAATGTGAAACTAATAGAAATAGTTCAAATGAATTTTTGACGTCTATAGCCGTCAATGGCAGTGAATTAAGGAAAAAACAACTTTATGTATCTAATAATCACATTTCATAACTTGGGTTAACGAAGTAGGTAGGTAATAAAGTAGATTGTCATTAGGACATGGTCAGTAAGTCCACATGGTAAGCAGCTCCTGATTAAGGATTTTGGGAGTTGGGAGGCATTAATAAGATGATGAGCTTTCTTGGGCCAATTTCACACCTCCTTTTACAGTTCGGTACTAACCCTTTGAGGAAATGTCAGCTGACTGTGGACATTTAGGTAGGGAATACTAAAGAGTTGATTACGTGACGCTAAGATGTAAAGTTATTTTCAAAATGAAAGGAACAAATATCCACAGAATATGACAAGAAAGGAATGTCTTACGTTTCACCATCCAGTCCCTCTTCTTTCTCGATGATGGTGACAGTCTGGTTGTAAATGGCCGTCTGGAACACATGACCCTGAAGGCAACCAGTAGTAGCAATTAGCAATTTCAGAGATTTGGGGGATGATGTGGTCAATGTGGACAGGCGAACAAAAATGGCACATACCAAATAGCTAAATAGACCTGTCAAGGTTTATAAGATAATCGATTTGATACCATTTAGACATAACACCTTCCCACATGTTCCCCAAGTAACTTTTCGATTCAAAAGGGAATGAATGGACTCGATGTACAAATAGATACGGTCCACTCTAACCTCAGTGTTATGATAGTTGAGGAGGATAACGAGACCAAATGGACGGCCGGCCATGGGCTGAGCTGGGATGAATGAGTATTCGAAGGAGGCCTGCGTGCCCGGATGAACCACCGTGCTCAGAGGCAAAGCTGTAAACTACACAAACATATGAAAAAAGTTTTTAGTTACTAAGCGTTGACTTGTTCATTCTGTCAAACTTTCAAATTTTCTGTTATATGATATTGATTGTTAATTGTTTATTGACGCAACAGGCAAAAAAAATACAGTTGATTCACTCTTAATTAGTTTAGTCAAGAATTCACAAGCAGATAAAAAAAAAAAATACAATCGACTGAATTTGCAATGTAAAAAAGTGCTTGGATGTCCTTTGTGGTTCTGTTTCAGATCCGACTTACATTCTGAATGTAGAACTGGAAGTCCTGAGGATAACGGAAGGAGGCCTCCAAAGACTCAACGGTGAAGTCCTGACTACCCTTATTGGTGAAACCCACGAGGAACCTCACAATTTCATTGGCAGGGAACTCTAAAGTATTTATACAAGGAGATGAGTATTAGAGTGCAATGATGACCCCCCCCCCCCCCCCAAAAAAAAGAGGCAGATTTCTTTAGCCGAAATCTGGCTCACCTTCTCCTGTCGTGAAGACGATGGTTGTGTCGGCATCAGCGTGAGATGTTAACAAGTTATCATCGCCTTCAGAGTCATCGTCGGCGTCTCCTTCCTGACATACAACACAAGATAAAATTAAGGGTACATTGGAAAATAATTCCGTTCAATTTGTATTTTTGTCACATACTGAGCTTTGGATCTGATCTTCTTCCACTGGCATTTCTTCTTCTTCATCTTCTTCCTCCTCATCAACAGATGCGTCTGGGTCAATGTCCTCAACGGATTCAGTATTGGCGGACACTCGCCCTGCCCGACAATAGTAAATATGTTTCTGATATATTAAGGCCAAGTGAATATTGATGTATTGGATTCAATCAGAGTTTAATTTTGTAAAGAAAAATTGACTTTCACTAACAATCTATCCATTTAACACAACTTTAACATAACTTGCACAATTTCTGTTTGATGATATGCACACACTCACTGGTCACCTGCAAAAATTATACCTTAAGGTTATGGAGGCACTGTATACTTTGTTCTTGTAAATAATTGCACCTACTTTGTGTGTACTTTAAATCGTCTTTTTCCATAGTTGTGTGCATGTTTAGTCAGGTTAGCCTACTAGAGAGGTTAAATATATTGCGTTTTTAGTAAATTGTAGAAAACACAATGAAGATTCATTAAAATGATTGAAACCACGTAAAAAAAATACATTATTTGTCAATTGTAACAAATTCCTGTTTGCGCAATTCCTAATGCTGAGTGGGGCAGCTTGACCTATGACGTCAGACTACACTCCAAATACAAGTTAGCGTACATCTGTGGTGACGTGTCCTATAAGGCGTGAGTACTGAGTGTTGTTACAGCCACACACTTCTAAACTGGCGAACATCTGCTTTCTTGCTGGCGAATAAATTCAACTTTTCCTTACTACGTCCGCGATAAATCCTCTCGTTTAACGCTAACAGACGTCGACAACTTTCATTCATTCCAAACGAGCAATCGTAAACGTTGACTGGAGACGATCAATGCCCATGAAGTTTATAGTTTCAGATAATGAAGAAAAGTAGTTTAGAATCCACACAGCCGACTGGCTTCACATTTTCTCTTGGGAAATATGCCACGTTGGCTTTCTAATCCGCATTTTAGCAGGAGAAAAGAAACAACACGGCAAAACGCAGTCTAAAAACAATTTACCTGTGCTTATCAAACCGCAGGGGAAAGCCAGGAGGAGGAGCAGCAGCATTTTTGATCCTAAAGTGAACATTTTTGCAGCGTGTTTGCAGACTGAAGTTAGTTACACATCAGCGTTATGCAGAAAAGAGAGACCCGGTTGAGAGGGGCATGGCCAAGAGAGGTTAGACCCGCCCATTGGCTATGCTTGGAGGAGTTGGGGGCGGGGCCGGAAACGCATATTGTCAAATAGCCCCGTATACTCGCGATTTGGCATACCGCGGAGTCACCTATTTTTATGACCTATTCGCAAATTTCAAATATGTTTTAAAATGGTTTTGTTTGTTTGTTTGTGTTTGAGCCAACCACCATGTTTCGTGGGAAATATTGAAGGTTTTATCTGCTATTTAAAAAAATAAAATAAGCGTTCTGGATCATTCAGGATCCCGATGTTGCATACAATAACATGTTTTTAAATTAAACTTGCATGGTTAAGTACACAAAATAACATGTTATTAAGTGTTATTAGTTTATATATATATATATATATATATATATATATATATATATATATAAGAAACGTATCAATAAACAGTAAAACACAGGGCCCATTTAAAAGCACATTGAATACTTAAAACTTTCACTTAACATACACACTTTTTTTTTAATGGTTAAATGGAGTGTTTGCTGTAGTAGCACTGATGTTAGCTAGAAGGCTAGCCATTATGTTTTTACTTTAATTACTCAAAGCCAACTAGAAGACAAAACCAACACAACTAGTTTTTCCTTTTATGTCAATGGGTTGGGTTAGTGGTACACCATATGCTCACCAGCACATACAGGAAAAACAATGAAACTCAAGTCATTAACATAACACCTATTGACCATTTAGAGTATTCGAACCTAACATGCATGTTTTTGAAATGTAGGAGGAAAGGAAGCCACAGTACTCTACCTGGAGAAAAACCTTGCAAACACGGAGAGGAGTGGAGCCTGGATACAAAGCCCCCAACTTCAGAGCTGGGAGTCAGATATGCTAACCACTTGTACACATTGCTGCCCAAGTATAACTCCAGTAAAACAAAATTCACCAATAATTGTGCTTTATACATTTTAATATATGTCTTCACTCTTCTGGCACATATTTCTTGCTGTCGCCTTCCTGGCTGTCAACCTTTGATAGCATCAACTACCAAAATATTCACAACTTACTGTACTGTATGTCTTTCTGAACAGGTTATGCCGAAACACAATGTTTCATTTTAGTCATGCCTTTTCTACTTTTTTTTAAACACATAATTTATTACAGTTTTACACACACTCTTTACTTGTTGACATGTTGTTCTCAGTCTGTGGTTTTCTGCAAAAGCGCACATCCTGTGTATGTAATGTCATTTTATTTCCTCTCTTGGCATGCCATCGAAGAAAACATCAGCTCGTTGTACGTTACTATTCAAAGAGTGAGCGAGTAAACTGTCTGTCTGTGTTCAGAGAATCAACAACATGACAAACTGTTGTAATACGACAACCTCAGACGGTAAGAGAAATAGATATAATTTATAGATCTATATAATAAACCCTCAACAATCCTTTAGATAGTGATCTAATACAAGAACTGTTGCGACATTTCTACTTTTACGAAGATTACAATGTTCACTTTTGATCGACACAATCAGAGATGTGCAAATTTACAATGTTGTATATGACATTGGCGGATGCATGAATTAGTTAACATTCATTCAGCCTGTACTTGCCATATTAAAAGTGTGTTGCACGTTTCTATATGATTAATATGTGGGTCAGTGTTGTCGCATTGCTGCTCACTTTAAACAACAAAAGCTCAACGCAACAACAGGCAACATTAACCAATAGGTTATCAAATTACCAATCACGGCAAGTAAAATTTTTACGATATTAAGTTTTGCCCATAATCAATGTGTTTTGTCCTCTCTTTTACCAGATTGGAGTCATTGGACCTCTCTTTTTATGCCACCTGTATCCTGGGTGACCAGTGGATTACTAGTACTCTTGTTGTCTTTCAATATTATTTGCTGTGTTTTGAAATTATGTTACTCAGGTAATCAATTTCTTTGGTTTTAAATCATTTGAAGCAATGTATTTTGATCATCTAATATTTGACTTGTTCTTCTGCATGCTTCATTAGAGAAAAAAACGTGTTGCTCAAGGACAAGGTATGTACATTTGACCAGATCCAGAGAATATAGGAAGGTTGCACTTCTAAAACTCCAATACTCGATTGAAAACAAATTAAATCTCCTTTTTTTGTACCGTTTTAGTCAGAATCGTCAGCAGATGGGAGATAGTCCAATATACGGAAATGTAAACTGCATGCAAAGTAGTAAGTGCATTTGGGGATCCTTCTCTTGCATTAATGAATTTTATTGAATTTCATTATTTCATCCGTACGTCGACAGCTACCACTGCAATTTCTGAAATCAATCCTGCACACTTGACAGCCAGATCGTCATCTCTGAGGGATCAACTGAGCTTAACCTCTGACCCGCAGGTTTTTTATTCATATTTTTTGTTTAAAATAATCATCACGTGCTTTGACACCAAGTATATGAGGGTTTCATACAGGGTACAGAAAAAAAAACAAAAGCAACGGAGAAATTTGAGGACAATCACATTAGAAAATAAATCAAGGAATTGGACTCTATGGCCACATATCTACTTTATAGTTATTCTTATATTTTTTTTTCCGGAAAACTCAAAAAATTGCTCTATAAGTAAAATACTGTACAATAGCCAAGCACATTATGTCAAGCAATTTTATAGATTTTTTTTATTTATTTCTCTTTTCAGTCAAACTCTACAGACTGTTATGCCAACCTGAACCTAAAGGCCCATCAGACCAAGTCTGCTTGCAGCTCCCCTGAGATTCAATACTCAGTCGTGTTTCTGTCAGATGAGGTGGGAGAGAAAGCTAAAGGAAACTTGCATTCAGCTACCACCGAGTCGGATGTGTATGCTTCTGTGCAAACCAAGCGCACCAAAACAGTCGACAGTGCAAATAGTGCAGAAAATTTTGCCAATCATATTTGAGAGGCGCAGTGACAGAATTGAAGTGTCAACCTCCAAACACCAGATGGCACTGTTCATCCTTTTATGATGAAACTGCGGAGGCAGTTTAAAAAAAAAGCAGTAATAGGTAAAATTGTTCAATAGATAACCGTTTATGTGATTAGTTGACAGCACACAATCCTAGTTTGATGCTGAAATCAATAGTAGCAACTTTAAACTTGTTTGATAGCTTTTATAAGGCCAATAGCATCTCTCTGTTCATGTGTTTTTAACTGTTACTTCTTTTTTGTCAAGCACTGTGAATTGTCCTGTGTATAAATTGTGCTATGCTGCACAAATAAACCTGCCTTGCCTATGTTATTGATATGGAGACCCCACATTCATTACTTTTGTGGTCTTTAATAGTTAATCAGCCAGGACCACTTATAGCATGGAGCACAGTTTCTGTGATAAATACTGTTTAGAATTGTACACAGTGTATACAAAAACACGCTGCAAACTAAAATGTCCAGATTATCACAAGAAATTATGCAATAAGACATGTTTAACTATGAATATTGAATTTCGTGTATAAGCCCAATGATTAAAAAAAAGAAAAAAGAAAAGAAAACTCTAGACCTTCCTTTTTGGTCTTTAGTCTCAGTCTTTTTTCATTTTTAATTGTAAAATTGTGTTTTAAAAAAAAATATATATATTTTGTTGTTCTCATCCTGCTAATTGAACCTGTTTAATGATTTAATTTTTATAGCTCTTGAGTCACCCTTTGCATTCTACTTATCATGATACTTAGTTTATATAATTCATATTACGTAGCCTACTCTTGAGGCTCATCACTCGCATTTTGAGTAACTGCGACAGATTAAAATTTTATACAGGTACGTTCAATGTTTTTCCAATTATGCTTATTCTTGATTTTGTCTGTTCTTAGCTCTCTTTTCAGTCCCCCGCTGTCACAAGTGTTTTCTCATCACTGGTGTTTCCTGACCGTTTTATCAAGATCAAAACTTAAAAAACATTAACAAACACAGATAAGTCATATATATATACAGTATATAAATATATATATATATGCGATTGGCTGGCAACCAGTTTAGGGTGTACCCCGCCTACTGCCCAAAGCCAGCTGGGATAGGGTCCAGCGCCCTCCACAAACCCTTGTGAGGACAAGCGGTTAATAAAATGGATGGATGGATATGTATATATATATATATATACATATTTATAATATAAATTAATTAATAATTTTAATTAACTGTGTTAATGGTGACCATGTTTTCTTGTTTTTGGAAAGCACTTAGTGTGAAATAATATTGTAATTTTAATTTATTTTTTATTTTTTAAGTATCATACTAAATTAGTACATTTTTTTCATTTGATTGACTTAGATTAAAACTGCTGTGTAATGAAAATTAGAATTTCTGTATAACCTTTTTTGTTGTTGTGACAAATAAGAAGAAGAAAAAATGTTCCGCTTATGAGGGATTAAAGTGCAGTCCTCTGGGTTGATACAATGGTAAATAACCTGTCACCTGCATGGACCAGTGCTCTTTAACCATTGTCATTAGCTTTCCTTATCTGATAAAATTGAGCATAAAAGGAAGTATTAGTGCAACAGAGCCAGTGTGAGACCAGACCTTCGTTAGTGCATGTCACCATGAATGCGTCAACAAGTTTACGAGTGCGTTTGCCAGCATTGGTGTTGGTCTTACAAGTCATCATCCTGACTCTATATGCCATCTTTGTCACTTATGATGACAACGCCAATGCCAAGCTGCAAAGCAATGAGACCAACCCGATGGACAACAGCGTGTATCGCGACTATCCTTTCTTCGCCGACGTCCAAGTGATGATCTTCGTGGGCTTCGGCTGCCTGCTGGCCTTCTGCCGATTCTACGGCTTCAGCGGGATGGTCTTCAACTTTCTGACGGCCACCTTTGCAATCCAGTGGGCTATCATCATCCAAGGCTTCTTCCAGTTTTACCACGATGGTCAAATTTACCTTGGCGTCATCAACCTGCTGTATGCAGAGTTTGCGTGCGCCGTGGTGCTCATCTCCTTCGGGGCCGTGCTTGGGAAGACCAGCCCGGTGCAGCTCCTGGTGATGGCTTTGCTGGAGATCCCTGTGTTTTCTGTGACGGAGTGGGCTGTATTGAAATACATCAGAATAAACGATGCTGGTGGCAGCATTCTTATTCATTTGTTTGCCTGCTACTTTGGTCTGGGCGTGACATTTGTGCTTTATCGCCCAGTCCTCAAGAACGGCCACTCCAAAGAAATCACCAGTTACCATTCGGACATCCTCTCTACCATGGGAACTTTGTTCCTCTGGGTGTTCTGGCCCTCATTCAACTCGGCGCTCACCTTAAAAGGTGACGATCAACACAGAGCCATCCTGCACACTTTTATCGGTCTGAGCTCATCCACTCTCACCGCATTCGCACTTTCGGCAGTGTTCAATAAGAGAGGCAAGCTCACGATGGCCGACATCCAGAACGTGACTTTGGCAGGTGGTGTGACAGTTGGAGCGTCAGTTGATATGATGATTTCTCCTTCAGCTTCCTACGCGTTGGGCATCATGGGCTGCACTGCTTGTTTTTTGGGATACAAGTACCTCAGCCCTTTTTTAGCACGACGCATGAAGATCCAGGACCAGTGCGGCATTCACAATCTGCACGGACTCACGGGCCTCATCTCATCCACAGCTGGAATCTGCGCCATCCTGCTCGCCACTGAGGAAACCTACGGACCCAGCATGTACCAGATTTTTTCCCACCGCGCTCCACCTGAGGGAGATCCAAAGCTGCTGGAGCTTCAGATGCTAATCCCCGGGTTGAAGCCAGGCTTGGGGCGTACGGCCCAAGAGCAGGCGCTGTACCAAGTGGCGGCCATCTCTTTCACCATTGCAGTTTCTACTGTTGGCGGGCTGCTGACTGGTTTGGTCTTGAAGTTGCCATGCATGGCTTCCCCATCTGATGATGGCTGTTTTGATGATGAGGTGTTCTTTGATATGCCGTCAGATTTTCATGGAGAGGAAGAAGTCAAGAACTCAATAAACCTGCAGTGATGTTGATGTCCATAAAAATTAATCAGCTCCATAAAGTCAAGGTCTGACCACCCACGCCAATGCCTCACTGCTATTGTTTGTTTGTGAGTTATTCAATGTGTGATCTTCTGATCTGTGATTGTTGTATGTTATCAATCATAATGATTGTTATTTCTATTTATTTAATAAATTGGAAAAAAGTGAAGCTGCAGAATCTTTTTTTTTTTTTTTAAACACCTATATTTCAAACAACATGCCGTATTTTCCTGGTATTAGCCATCAATTTTTAAAGTGCACATAATTTTAGATGAACTAAAATGATCAGTTTTCATTCTTGAAAATGGGGGTACGCAAGATTTTACAATAAATTTAAAAAGCAGCATATATTCAAAAGTCCTTTAAAAAGTCATTATTACATTATGTCAATATTTCAGGGAAATCTATGTTAATAAAATGACATTTATATTCAGTAGGCAATTCAATTTCATTGTCCTAAAAACTCAATCTCCTCAAACTAGATCGACCCAATCTGTCACCATCTATTCTAGGATCACCCGTCAATCATTTGAAAATTTGATTTAAAATGAATGATTTTTAGTCTTTTCATTTCCAAATAGTTCAAGAGAGACCACTGTACAAATGAAGTTCCAAAGTTGAATAAATCAGACAACATTGGCACCGCACTTTTTTTCCCCCCAACCAAAAATGTTTTTTCACTGCTTAGTTGGTATTTGGCTGAAAAAAAATACGTCACAGGGGGTACATCACTGAAAAAAAGGTTGAGAACTACTGAAGAAGAATACACACAGTTTGAATATTGCGTCATTAAGTTTACACACTTAAATCATCAGTAGCCTATTTCTTTTGATGAGAAACGGCTGCGTATCATCTGCTTCTGGAAGGCGATAGCACTGTGTGCGATAATAACACATACTTTGGCCCCCACCTGACCTACAAACACAAACTGAATGTTCCAAAAGTGTACTCTCACATAACTAGATTAGTTGTAGAACAATCAGTGAGATTTTAACAAAGGCCTAAAGGCCTGCAGTCTATCAAGACCAGTTTATAGTTAGTTACATTTACTTCAATATATACTTTACCTAGATAAGCTTAGAGAGGATTTACTACAACTAAGTTGACACAATTTTGAGAGAATCATTGAAGCAATCATTTGAAAAAATATTGGAAATACTTGAAGAGATTAATTGAAATAAATTGTTGCATATTGATATTTATGTGTCCTACCTTGTGAAAAAAATAAATAAATCATTGATGATATTATTGTGTATGTCAATGTCTTCACATAGTTGAAGTTCAATAAATATAGATGATAACATTTAATTATTAATAATTAATAATAAAGGTAATTTGAGGTAATGTGTCATTTCAGAAATGTGCATCAAACTGGTAGCCCTTTGCAATAAGAAGTACAAACCCAATTCCAAAACAGTTGGGACATTCTACAAAATTAATAAAAACGGAATGCAATTATATGGAAGTGCCAAATTTCAATATTTTGATCAGAATAGAACATAGATGACAGGTCAAAAGTTTAAACTGAGAAAATGTATAATTTTAAGGGGAAAATGTGTAGATTGTAAATTTCACGGTGCCAACAAATCTCAAAAAAGTTGGGACAGGTAGCAATAAGAGGCTGTAAAAGTCAATTGCACTTATAAAAAAAAGAGTGGCAATGTTTCTCAGAAGCGGAGATGGGTAGAGAATCACCTATTCCTCCAATGTTGCGCGGAAAGATAGTGGAGAAATATCAGAAAGGTGTTTACCAGCGAAAAATTGCAAAAAGGTAGAAGTAATCATCATCTACAGTGCATAACATCATCCAAAGAATCAGAAAATCTGGAACAATTTCTGTCTGTATCTTTTCCACATACTAAGGCACCAAAAGCACTTCACACTGACTTTGCATCAATTGGGGGTTCAGTATCTTCAAGGACACTTGGACATTGTCACAAGGACCACATAACGTCTGTGTTGCGAGAAGACCACTCTGAGCTTAGCAGCCCCATATAATTATGGTTGTGAAAACATTGTTTCTGCTGATAATTATTGCCCTATCTAAGTTCATTATCATTCAAAATATTGCAGCGTAATGGAGAAATACAAGGGTACTTGTCAAGTGTGTAATTCATCAACCATGTTAAACATTGGATACTCTGCAAGGTTATGGCAACGGCACTATTGTCACAAGATTGTTCCTAGTAAAGTTGCAGTATCAGGCTTAACATATCCATTAAGGAACATTTAATTTATTCAAGGTGGTACAACTTTTCAAAGCACTTACCAAATAGATAAGAGTAGCAGTAAACTCAACAGTTGTTTATATGATTAGACTTTGTGCTTTAGTTCATAGGAGACATGTGCTAAAATCAAACATTGCACGGATTTCAGCATCCCTAAGGTAGTAGTTTTATTAAGATTTTCTTCTAGTTACCTTAATAACTTTTTAAAGATGCGTGATCATTAGTAATTTGGTGTTGATTGATCTGTGAAGTGGAATTGTAAATAAGTGAGATCATAATAGACATTACATCATCAGCTTAATAAAATATTGCATTGACAGATTCAGAATCAAAATGCACTTGTTGAACTATAAATATAATGTGTGACCTAATACTGGCATGAACATGATTTTATTATTTTATCATTTACAGTCTTCATTAATTATTTGCATAGTATCAAAAAGCATATCGACGCCTTCTTAAAATAATCGCCTAAGTGATTTTTCAGGAAACACCAAAAATTCAACCATTTGCATTATGAGGAGATGATATAGGCAAAAAAATAATTTTTTGCAAAAAAAAATGACAGGCAATTATTTTAAGAGGGTGACAATATAGGCCTATTGAATAACATGCTGTATGTGACTCATTCTACGCTGAAGGTAAAATGGGACCAATTGCAAAATGTTGAAACCAGAAACATCTGCAATAAAGATATATATATATATGAGATATATACTTTATTAATGTGATAAGGGAAATATTCGTAACCAACCACAAACTTATCTGTTATTACATCATGTATTTTACTGGACATTTCAGTGTGCACTAACTGCAGTAAGATTAGCATAGAAACTATTCTATGACAAGACGTGGACCTGGCTGGTCCATTGTTAAAGACTGCTAAAGTATAGAATGTGGAGTCTCATTAATGACAGATACTGTAGTCCATATAAAAGCCATCAAAACGAGTTTGAAGCTGTTATTATTGAGTTCAGTACCGATTGTGTGGTATCAGTGACAGTTGAATTACATATTTAGACTGTTAAAGGGACATTATTATTATTATTTAATTAAATAAATAAATAAATAAAAATAAAGTGCAGTATACAGTATAGTTGAGTCTCTAAAACGACTGTATTGTAAACAATGATCAACAGCGCCATCTGGTGATTGGAGGCTGACGTTTCAAACCTGTCACCGCTCCTTTCAAATACTGCACAAGACTAGTCTGTATGATTGTCATAGTCTTCTGCACGTCTGTCCAATGTAGACTCTACATTGTTGTTAGTTTTGGTGGTCTTGGTTGGCATAGAACTATAACGGTACACATCAGACACGGTGGTCGCGGAATTAATGTTTCCAATGTTTTCTCTCAACTCATCTGATTGAAGCACAACTGAGTAGCCTCTCGAATATGAGAGCTGCAAGCAGACTTGGTCTTCGGGGCCTTTAGGCTCATGCTGGCATAACATGGCTGTTTCTGACTGAAAAGAGAAAGAAATGCAGCAGTGGAGTGCAGCAAGTAAATCCATGTTTGCTGAAGGTCAATGGTGCTTGACATAAAAATGTATAAAAGAGAATCAGAGAATTATAATATACTTTGAGCGATCCCTGCTGTATACATTCCATATGCTGTTTGCTTTTCCTCTTTGCAAGAACATCATAATCTTGAACCTTATTTAATTCACAGAATCGTACTTGTTGGAAATGTACTGGCCAAATTAGATCAATGTTTGTGCTTTGATACAAAGCCTGCTGATTGTTCTTTTGTTAATCCAATCAATGACAATTTGTGTGCCAGTCTAAGTCACTTTTTCAACATTCAATCTGTAGGTCTGGTGCCAAAGCATACATTATTATCTCACACAGTCGGTGGTGTTACTTTCCAGAAGCAGATAAGCAACTGCTTTTCGTCAAAGAAAATAGGCTACTCATGTTTAAAGTGACATTTCTGTGTAAAATTTGTCACGTAAACCTTCAAATTGTGTGCATATTTAAACTACACTGCTCTTCTGCTTAGTTTTATTGTACACATTCAATAATGAAAGCTGATCACATAGTAGTTTATCTTAAATTGGTGTTTAGTATAATTAGACAGGCCACAGCAAATTTTAATCAGATGGCTTTATGCGTCCCTAAATGTTTTTTTAACACTCATTTCAAAATGGTCTTTACTTTTAATATAGCATATTGGGTTTTTGAAATATTTGCATTTTTCGTTTTTAAGTTTGACCTATACTGTATTACCGTGTGTTGTAATTCATAGCTATGAGGTTTCAGAAGAAAAAATCTACCTGTTGCTCAACCTATTATGATGCGCTAGAGAAAAAATGAGGGCAGATTTGGAATCAGAGCAAATTAAATCTTTGGAAAAGTTTACCTGTGTCTTTGATTAAAAACAAATGTAAAAAATTCATGACCAGTGTTCTTGATGAGTAGTACCATGAAGATATGTTAAAAAAAAAAAAAAGGAGTCTGTGCCTTCCTTTTTCTTTTTCTTTTTTAAATTACCGGTAAATAAAAATAATAGTCAGAGTGATTGATAACATACAATCACAGATCAGAAGATCACACATTGAATGACTCACATTTATACAAACAATAGCAGTAAAGCATTGGCGTGGCTGCTCAGACTTATGACTTTATGGAGCTGATTAATTTTTATGGACATCAACATCACTGCAGGTTTATTGAGTTCGTGACTTCTTCCACTCCATGAAAATCTGACGGCACCTCATCATCAAAACAGTCCTCATCAGATGGGGAAGCCATGCATGGCAGCTTTAAGACCAAACCAGTCAGCAGCCCATCAACAGTAGAAATTGCCAGCAGCAGTGCGGTGGGAAAAGATCTGATACATGCTAGGTCCGTAGGTTTCCTCAGTGGCGAGCAGGATGGCGCAGATTCCAGCTGTGGATGAGATGAGGCCCGTGAGTCCGTGCAGATTGTGAATGCCGCACTGGTCCTGGATCTTCATGCGTCGTGCTAAAAAGGGGCTGAGACATTTGTATCCAAAAAAAACAAGCAGCCCATGATGCCCAAAGCGTGGGCAGCTGAAGGAGAAATCATCATGTCCACTGACGCTCCAACTGTCACACCACCTGCCAAAGTCACGTTCTGGATGTCTGCCATCGTGAGCTTGCCTCTCTTCTTTTTTTAAATTTGTTGTTATACTTGAAGTCAATCAACTAATCGACATTTATTTATTCAATATTAATTTATTCAATATGTGCTTTCCTTGGAAAAAAGAAAAAACAAAGGGTTAATATTAACACACACACACACACACACACACACACACATGCGATAAAGCGGTCAGGAAACAGCAATGTTGAGAAAACACTTGAAGCAGAGTAAGACTGAACTGAGGAAATAAAAAAATGAGAGTAATATTTTTTTTTTTTAACGTATTTAAATTTACCACCATTTGAAACAGTTATTCGCAGCGATAAGCCAATATGTGCTTTCTTTGGAAAAAACAAAAAACAAAGGGTTAATATCAACACACACACACACACACACACACACACACACACACACACACACACACACACACACACACACACACACACACACACATGCGATAAAGCGGTCAGGAAACAGCAATGTTGAGAAAACACTTGAAGCAGAGTAAGACTGAACTGAGGAAATAAAAAAATGAGAGTAATAATTTTTTTTAACGTATCTAAATTGACCACCACTTGAAACAGTTATTCGCAGCGATAAGCGCAAGAGTAATAAAAAAAATATATAAATAACTATCAAGATAAATACAAGACAAAGGGGGAATCAAGAGATATAAAATCAGACCATAAAACAGATTACAGTACTCCATTAATCACTTTCAATATTGTACAGAGCTAAGTAAAAGATTACTGTATATTACTGTATTTATATAAAGAAGAATAACAAATAATTGTTCAATTAAGACAAAAAAAAAAGTATTGCTGTCTTGTTTGCTTTTAAAAACACCATCAGGCCTAGATTTAGCTTGATTTCACTACTCAGGTCATGGAGTGGCCATTTGGATTGCAACTTTATTGGTCACTAAATAAAGGCAAAAACCTGGGTATGGGGGGTTTCTTTGAAGCTATGGAGAAGAAATTCTTGATGGCTTCAAATACATTATGATGCACCAGCCGGTATATAAAATAATAATCCATTCTCATTTTTAAATTGATTTCCCCCCCCCTAACTAAACAACCGATTATCCAATAAAATAAATGAAATATGTTAAATGCACAATTGTGAATTTACACTTTATACATAGTCTATAGTTTAAATTAGTTTATAAGACTATTGGATTGTTTCATGTTGCACATTAAAGTGAATGCAAACAAAACACGCACGTGCGCTCACACGCACGCGCACACATGGTGGCAAGTCTCACCTTATTTTTGTATTCTTATAGTTTTAACGGTGTTTGGTAATACGTGGTCCTGACTGCGAAAAAAATGGCCGTTGGTCTATCTATCTATTCTATCCTCATACTAACCGCCGAGGACCGACAGAAAAAAAAAGAAAAAGGAAAAGAAAAAAACACGGAAATCCCATAATGCATTTCACTGCCCACGTATGCAAACAGGAACATGGCTGCCGGTGTTTGACACAGCAGCAGTCCATTTTCTTTATTTCTGTCCGCCTGACAGCCCTCTAAAGTCACTTCTTCACACTTGCGTCACGTCTGCGACTGAAGTAGAACATTTGTGGTGTATTTTACCACGTCTTCTGACAACGGTATTTTTTTGTTGCTCGCCAAGCAAACAGGTAAGAGTTAGTTCGCTAGATAGCTCGGCGGCTAACTTAGCCTTATCGGTGTTAGTCATCGTGTCAAATCAGAAACATTGTTGACTATCCATTTATTAAGCAAAGACAAGTGACATCCTTGCCACTGTGCGGTAATCTTTGAAGGCACTGTTTAAATCGGTCAACCCATGCTCATTCGTGAGTTCCCACCTTTTTCTGTTCTTAGTAATACTTGTACTGTATAAATATGACACTTCATAACATAATACTATTGTCTCATGATGATAGGCAGTGATTATTTTGCCGTGACCAGCAACTCTTCTGCTAGTGTTATATTGCCGTGAACGGCTCTGATTGGTCAATCGCCGGAGCAGTCTTACCTGGCGAGAACGGCAATTTAACAACATTATAGTAGGTTGGCAGTGAATGGGTTATTTTCGCGTAGTTGGTTACAGTCTCGCATCTGTCTCTTTTCATTAAGTTTTCATTTTGTTTTGCCACATAACATAGGCCCTTATTGGCATCACCGGCCTAATCATAACCCTCAGAATAACTTCAATGTTTCAATAAACACGTCAAACAACAACTCGTTTACTACTCCCGACTGGCTGCAAGAAATCATAAACATAGCAAAAATAATAACAATACAATTCAAATGTACAGAACATTATTTGAGGCCGATCGACCCCTGACCTAGCAAGCGCTCCACCCACTACGCCACGAGCTGGTACACATTCACTGCACGCAGTTATATCAGAATATGTATAAGTGCATGATCCACCGGCGCAAAATTTGTATTTGTAGTTTTTGCAAGATTTATGGCAAAACAAAGGAAGGTGATGACTTGCCTGTCATGGCAAAAATAACCACGGTCTAATAAATAATATCCTTCATCACTCTTGGTTGCAAAATGTTATGGCTTTGAGAAGCTGACTAATGACTATACTAGCAAACAAAATGTAATTCTGTAAATAATACATTGAGATTGAAACTTCTTAATGTTTTTTCCCCCCAATTGTTTTCAGTGAATCATGGCAAGTCCAAGAACAAGACGAGTTTTGAAGGAAGTTAGAACACAAGATGAAAATAATGTAAGTCCACAGAGAAACCTGATATTGTTTAATATTTGCATGGATGTGGGGCTTCCTATGGTTGCTGTATTTGTGCTAATTTGGAAAAAAAAAGAGAAAAAAAGTAATGCAATGGTGGTCTTAATGGTGACAAAGTGCTAGAAAGCTGAGTAAATATAAGCATTTCTACATTTGGAGGTTTTCTGTGTAAAAGTGTTCGTACAGTGGATTCAACAGATCTGTTTTTAATAAGCCCATTATTATTTTATAGCTCTAAAACCTGACATTTGTGTTTGTGTAGACATTTTATATCCACTTTAGTGTTTAACCCCAAATGTATTTATTTATTTTTGTTTACACTTTCCGTGTGGCTTCGTTCATTGAGAGCAAGCAGTCTGGTGGCCATCACTTGCATGAAGGCCAGGTTGAAATGCTGAAGCCACACAAACATATACATATATTGAGATATTGCTGCCCAGCCAGTATCATATGCAGTAAATACCTGATTGAAATTGTGTGATACGTGTCTGATGTTGTGGCAGAAGTTATAATATATGGAGGATCCCTTCGACTGCATAACCAAATGAATGGCAACTGAATGTAATAAACATTTCAGACATAGCAAAGGTTGTTCACATGTCATCGAGCAGGCAGAAGCCACAGACCATGTAAACTGGGGCTTTGTATTTGGGAATTTTCTAATATCCTTTGGTTTGTTACTATTAAAAACAAAGAAAAAGCTACCCTTCTTCCCCCAGGGAACCAAACCAGTTAATACAGGGCTCAAGATTAAAAATACTAATGTGTCTGCAGTTGCTAAGCATACTTTATAACCACACTAAAACTAAATACTCTATTCCTGATATAATGTGTTTTATTTTATTCCTCACAGCTGTGCTTTGAGTGTGGGGCATTCAACCCTCAGTGGGTGAGTGTGACCTATGGAATCTGGATATGTCTGGAATGCTCTGGAAAACACAGAGGTTTGGGGGTTCATCTCAGGTATAAAAACAATTATGTAATGTGTTGTTATCCCAACTTTGAACTTAATGATTCAACATCCTTGAATTGACACACCCTTAAATGATGCATGTTCACGTAACCGTTAATAACATCATAATAGAATGTGAATGATCACCAAAAGCCTAATCCTATTTTTTTTCTAAAATATTACTTAAATTACTGGTGAAACATTTCTGTTATATTTGCAGTTTTGTACGTTCTGTCACTATGGACAAGTGGAAAGATGTTGAGCTTGAGAAGATGAAAGCAGGAGGGAATGGCAAATTCCGTTTGTTTCTCGAACTCCAAGATGATTACAATCCCAACTGGACCTTACAGGAGAAGTATAACAGCCGGGCTGCTGCGCTTTTTAGGGACAAGGTGAGCTGTGCAAGAAACTATGGCCTGGTGAAGGTTCACCTTAACTATACTAACCGCTTATTACAGTTAAGCCCAAAATGATTCATACTGTGGCCAGATTTTGGGTTAATGTACAGTTTTGTTTAATGTATAATTTGCATGGATCAGTGGTAGAGTGATCCAGAGGTTGTGGGTTTGATCCCCAGCCCTTGAGAGCATGCAGAAGTGTCCTTGAGCAAGACACTGAACCCCCAGTTGCTCCTGATGCTGTTCCATAAGTCAGTGAATGCAAAGTCAGTGTGAAGTGCCTTGTGAGTGCCTTAGCATGTGGAAGAAGCGGTGAAAGGCATACCATATTTTACCATTTTACACTTAAAAAATAAATAAATTAAATCGTTACATAAACATGATTTTAGCACAATGACTATGATGTAACTTAAAAAAATATGCTTTACACACTTTGAACTGTGAGGCAGTCATGCTTTGAGTGCCTTAATAGGTGGAATAAAGCGCAATACAAGCGAAAGACCTTTATCTTACCAAGAAAATGTTTTGTCAAGTTCTTGTGACATTTCCCGCCTGGAGATGACCATTCACATACTTGAACTAAAAGCTTGGCCATGGTATGAATCATTTTGGTCTTAACGATAATGAATATTTGACGTCACCATATTAAACATAGAAGTCCACATTTTCTTGTTCATCTTTGATATTGTATGCATCAGGTTGCCACTGAAGCAGAGGGGAAGGAGTGGTCTATTGAAACATCATCTGCCAAAAATTGGACGTCACCCCAACCCAAAAGCAGCCTTTCATCCTCACATCGGTAAGACTGAAGGGAAGTTTAATACCTGTATATGATCCAGCAAATGACTAGTCGATAACTCTGTGAATGTGCGCCACAGATCCGGCGGATCTGGAGCCAACTCTGCTGCAACTGGCGATAAAGCATTTGAAGACTGGTTGAGTGATGATGTCAACTCTTATCAGAGGTAATAACTTAACCTTCCCATCAATGATTGTTCTATTTTTATTTGTTTTATGTTGTTTACTACTTTTTTTAAACTCTTCTTCAGTGGAGGTGGTTACAGTGGGAATCAAGAGAACCGCTATGTTGGCTTTGGCAACACGGTGACCCCAGAGAAGAAGGAGGATGACTTCATAAACAATGCTATGTCCTCCATTTATTCAGTAAGACACAACAATAATAATAATGATAATGAGAATAATAATAATAAGCGCGTGGGTTACAAAATACCAAGTTGAGATCTGGCGCGGGATAGCCTTTCTCCAGCTATGGGTCAAATAGCTTCTTCACCAATATAAGTAGTAAAAATGTAAGGAATCCATATCGCATCGCTCGTTGCGCGAGTAAACTAGGACTATGTCAACATCTCTTGAATGCATATAACCAAGCAATAGAACACCTAGAAAATCTGCCTTCGATTTTAATCGAGAGACGCTACACCCATATCACAAAGAATGATATATTGCCGGAAGAACAGAGAGGTTGTGCCAGGGATTCATATGGATGCAAAGATCAGCTCCTAATAAATGAAATGATCATAGAAGATTGCAAGAAGAAGAACTTGAGTATGACTTGGATAGACTACAGAAAAGCCTATGACAGTGTTCCTTACAGTTGGATACTGAAGACCTTACTGATTTAATGAAAAACTAATCAAGTTCATGAAGACCTCAATGAACAACTGGAAAACCACGGTAAAGCTATCTTACAACGAAGGATGTATCACAACAGATCAGATTAAGATCAAAAGAGGGATCTTTCAAGCAGATTCATTCTCACCTCTCACCTCGCTATTTTGTCTAGTGCCCTTAATATCACAGATGGCTACATCTGGGTATGGTTACAAGATCTCAAACACAAGTGCTCCAATCAGCAATCCACTTTATATGGATGATCTAAAATTGTACAGCCAAAACGAGTAAGAACATGTTGGAGAACTGAAAATAGCGAAAAAATTCAGTGGTGATATTGGTATGGAATTTGGACTTGAGAAATGTGCCAAAGCCAGTTTCAAGAAAGGTAAACTGGCCTCAACTGGAAACATAGTAATAGATGGTGACCACCCAAGTAGATTTCAAGAAAATGTAATTAAAAATATAAAAAAACGTGTCGTGACCAAATATACCGTATGCAACGTTAGTTCGCCGTTACTCACTTGAGGATCATGAGGTTAGAAGAGGCGCAAGTAGCAGGGTCATTGTCTTTTTCTGTAATTTATCCTGCTGTCTTTTTGTTTTGCAGGGTTGGAGCAATTTCACTGTTGGGGCCACCAAGTTTGCTTCCATTGCAAAAGATAATGTAAGAACCCAAAATGTTAAAACTGCATTTTCAATCCAACATTTGTTTTACTGTTTTTTTTAATGAAGTGGTTGCATTTTGGAGAAAGGCTCCTCATAATTTTTTCACATTTTTCACCCAGACAACAAAACTGGCAAATCAGGCAACTTTGAAGGTAAGAATCATATAGTTACTGGTGATGTCATTCAGGTACACAACACAAACTGATCACCTATAGCAGGGGTATCAAACATACGCCCCACGGGCCGGATTAGGCCCGCAAAAGGGTTTAATAAAAAAAAAAAAAAAGAGTAGTCGGATCAATTAATCAGATGGCCACAATTAGAACATATAAATTTGTAGTTTCACAAGCAATCCTCAGATGAGCAATGCAGCTTCTACATTGCGCTGGGTCTCATTATTTTACACACCACCTAAAGTTGCGGTTTGTTTAAAATAATAATAATAATAATAAAATCATAGACCAACATAAATGTGTTAAATATAACACACTTCCATTACTGGTAGACACATATGACAAGGATTAATGTCCTTATAACTTAATTGACTGTGCCACACAATGCATTCTGGGAACAATATATATGCAAAACAGGTAGATACAACACGTCCGGAACTCATACAGGCAAAGTGTTGCTGCGTTCCATTTGCATTCATATTTTATGGAACAATATAATTAGAGTTGAGCCCCGTAATGTAGGGCTGGCCCACAAACAGCGAAAATCTGCGTATAATGGACGGCAATTGTTTTTAAGTTATATACCATGATTTTACCAATCTGGCCCGCTTGGTAATATATTTTCCTCCATGTGGCCCTTGAGCAAATATGACTTTTGACACCCCTGACCTATAGGATATATTAGTAGTCTGTTTTTAGATGGACTGTATGCTTTCTTTATTTCTTTATATTGCACACTTAAAATATAAAAGCATGATGCGTTAATCGCTGTTTAATATCTTTTTGCCTTCTCTGGACATAGTTAAGGGGCTATAAGGCGCCCCCAGAACCGGTAAAGCAAGAAATGAGTGCATGAGATTTTTTCTGCATCATGTTTGTATACATGTCGTGACATTTTAATTTTCTTGAAAAAAAGAAAATGATCGCATGGATATTTTTCTGGCCTTATGTGTATTTTTTATTTTTTTTAAGTCATTTCATTTTTGTATTCTTCTGCTTGCAAGATGTTTTTTTTGTGCTTGCCAAGAGACTTCACAAATGGTTGGCTTCACTGCATCATGCAATATGTGCTATGAGTTTATGGGTAACTTAAAGAATACATTTTTAGTCTTCCCTCATCAGTTGCTATTTTAATGGGTGCGAATAACAACATGAATACTGTATGAAAAATACTGTATGAAAAATACTGTATACAATAGACTTCCATTACAATGTGTTATCCATTTATGCATGATAGTTTTGAGTTTTTTTTGTGCTGTCGAGGTGTAACGGCGCGCACACACAAGAATATCATTTCAATCTACCCTTAATTATATGTTCAAAGGGGTTTAGTCAAAAGGAATCCTAAATCTAAGCCTCTAATGTTCAACAGAGCCGTCTGAGCCATTACACCGACAAGTTCCAGTGTCATCAGTCACGTCTTGCCGAGCTGTCAATATATGTAACTGTGTAATTGAAGTGATTCTTTCCCCCTCTGACTTCCAACTAGGCCTCAGAGTTAGGACACACAATAAATGAGAGTGTTATCAAACCTACTCAAGAAAAGGTAACATTGATGTTTGAAGTTGTTCAATTGGTGGTGGGTTGCAGCACTTAAAAAGGAAACATCTTCAGATGTGAATGTGCTATTTTCTACAGCGCTTGCTTATCAGCTTCACGTGAACGCACATTATAAGACAAAAGCTGTGGTTAAATTTCCAACTGTTTTAGTGGGAGTTGGAGATTTAAGTTATTTTTTGCCAAATTATCATTTTCTCCACGCTTTCTGGTTCTGGACAGCAGTTAGTCGTTAGACAAGCCTACTATGCTTCCTTCTTTTGCCTTGTAATGTACAGTTGACATACTGTTAGGCACCTGCAGCATGCACTTGTCTTTTCTTTCATACTGAATGATTGTAGCCGCTTTTCTTTCAAATTAACTAACTTTGTTGAGGCAATTGAAATAAGAAAGTATAATCAGCCAAAATGATTGCTTAATATCTGTTGTTCTACATATACAGTGGATATAAAAAAAAAAACACACACACACTTGTGTTCAAATGCCAGGTTTTTGCGACATATAAAAAATGAGACCTATATAAATCGTAATTTTTCTTTATCTTGTTTTATTTTTTAAACATCACAAAAACCTGGCATTTGACCGCTGGGTTGTGTAGACTTTGTATATGCACTGTGATTGTACTAAAAATGTATTTCTATGGTATGTTTAAATCATTACAATTTGGCTCATTCAGGTGAAAGATGGCAAATTGCTAGATGAAATGACAGTCGGCATCAATGAGTTGGCAAACAAGGTAGGATGGATGGCAGAGCTCTGCCACATTGAAGGGACAAAACCAGTCTTGTGAGTGTGACGCATCACCAGGACAGTAATATAGTTATTTAATCATAATTAATGGAGTGGGGTGTGCTATAATGATAGTCCTCGTTTCCACCCTCAAAAGAGACTGGTTTTGTTAAAACATGTATATACGTGTATATTAATTCTATGTGCTGCTGTTTTTCTTGCTGCCATTTGTACTCCGGTGGTGAGTATTTATGTGCACTTTTATGTTCTCATAACTGCCTCTTTTCTCTCAAGACCGTAATAGTAGCATTACTGCATGTTCAAACAATATTAGATATTATATGTGGAATTGATCAAATATGACACTAGTTTTTGCTGAATACAAAAGATGTATGTGGAATTGTCAACCATATACATTTTAAGTGCATTCACACTTTACCTTAGGTTCAGGGAGCTGGTGCCAAGTTGACCAATCTCTTCTCGGGAAAAACAGAAGATGGGTAAGAATACATTCAATTCAATTTGTATGAAATGGTATACCAAAATGTTTGTACTCTGAATCGTATTGTGTTAAGGGCTGCTGGAGATAGCTACCAGAACATGGATGCTACAGAGGGATATCAGGGCAGTTCCAGCCAGCCTGTCTCAAAGGACTTCTGGGAAACGTTTGGTAGCAACAACTCCCTGAAGGCCAAGAAATCCCCAAGCAGTGACAGCTGGACCGTTGCAGATAACTCTGCAAAGAAGAGCTCTGACAGCTGGGACAATTGGGGCTCTGATGCCGCATCCAACAACAAACACAGCACAGAAGAGAGCTGGGAGGCCTGGGACAACAACTGGGAGAATGCAGATGGTAAGGCCAAAAAAAGTCCCACGAAACCTGCTGAGGAAACCTGGGGTAATGCAGACTGGTAGTCATCTCCCGAACCTCAACTTCCCCATTCTGCTTCTCTTTCACGCATCATCCCATTGGCACTGACAGAGAAGGGGCAGTTTGCCTAACACTTCCTGTCAATCCATTCAAACATTCTATACAGATGCCCAAGGTTTACATTAACCGCATGATAAAACTCTTAATTGTTAAAGTGGAAGTCAGCTTTAAACATTTCTTGACAATAATAATGTCATATGTGACCTTACTAGTCTAAACATAACATCTTGATTAATTTTGCTTTTGTGGAATATGAGTTATGAAGCAAAATCCAACTGTTTTCATCCATCTCAGGGGGCAGCCATTTTGCCACTTGCTGTCGACTGAAGATGACATCAATGTTGCTCAGGCAACGACCAATCACAGCTCACCTGTTTTCTGAAGCTGAGCTGTGATTGGTTGTTACCTGCGGCCTGAGCTACATTGATGTCATCTTCAGTCGACAGCAAGTGGCAAAATGGCTGCCCCCTGAGATGGATGAAAACAGCTGGATTTTGCTGCTTAACTCATATTCCACTTACACAATATTAAACAGAATACCATATTTAGATTAGTGGGGCTGCATAGAACATAATGTTGTACAAAAAAATAAAAAAGGGGTTGACTTTCCCTTTTAAAAATTACATCTATATTGAGTTGGAATTGTTTTATATTATTGTAAATGATGGTCTCCAAAATAAATAAATAAATCAGTGTATATAAGATCCTAAATGATTGCACCACCCCGTAAAGTGGAATAGATCTACTGGCAAATATGTCCATGTTCATATTGTATACTTGTTACATTGTGATACTGTTGCTCATTTCGCTTCAAAAAGAAAATGACGCATGAGATACAAAATTTGTTGTAACTGTAAATCATTGTAAATACAGAATGAAAGACCTCGCACTAACCATAGTTTTGTCCTTGTGGTCAGGCGCACTGACTTATTCAACCCCAGGACCATATCGGTGGTGTGCATCACATTTTAATGACCTTCAATTCCTTTGCATACTGACTTGGTGTTATGTACAGTACAATACAGTTGGAAAGAAAAAAAATCATCTATATAAATAATCAGTGGCATACAGCTGTATGCGTCATGAAAGCAGTTAAATACCCTATAAACATTTGTCAACTGAAGAAATCCGTTACTAACTTTTTGAGCAATCCTCCTTTCTTAAGATACTATAAACAATAATAATAATAAATCCCTTCATGCCTTTTTACATTACATTAGAGTGAAATTTATTTTTTTTGGTTGAACATTTTTGTGCTATACAGTACTAACAACTTGCAAGAGTTCATCCAGCCATTTGTAATTGAGGGAGAATAGGTGCTTCTTTTTCATACAATTGATGGTAGGTTGTACTTTTTGTACAAATGTTAAACACATATTTACTTACGCAAAGGAAGAATATACTATATGAAGCTTTATAAAGTGCTGTCAATACAAGTTGTTTGGGGTGTTGTCAATAGTGCACACGGAACTGCCATTGTACTTGATCAATATGGAATATTGATGTCAAACATTTTCATGTGCTGACATCGACATTTTGGGCTGCTTCTACAAATCGTGAATGCTGAACGCTTAGATAGGTGTAGCTTTCATCACCTGCCATTTGACTGGAACCAGCAGACATGACGTTCGTAGCAACGTTTCAATATTGAAATCAAACTAGTGTTTAGAACTAAGGGGAAGTGTGCAACCACACCTTTTATAATGTGGCCTTTGAATCTCTGCAACAATTTAAATGTGTCACAAATTAATCATTTGCGGATTTGTCTACTTGCAGATTTATTTTTATTTATTTTTAAACCTATCCGTATTCCCTGCAGATCACCTACCGGTATTTGCTGTTTTTGTGCTCAGCCACCATCTGGTGGCATCTTAGTGATAAGGAGGTGAATTGAGGAGTTTCATTAGCTACAAATTTTCGCCATCTTGTGGCACAAAGATGCAAATACATTTTTTCGTGAAGAGATTTAGCAGATTTGAGCTCTTTGGAGCTGGGCACAGTCCCTATAAGTGGAGGCTCGCTGTACTTGATCTGCATCTAGACAGACAGATGATCAGTGTTGTAGTGATTTAAAAACAAACATAGTCCTAATGTTTTTGGGGCTTGCGTGGGTGGGACTCTGAAGAAATGAAACGTGTTCTTTCCAGCAGTGTAATTTGTGTTACTCTTCAAAATATCTACCCCGCCTTTTAGTTTTCCCCCCAGGTATCCACCATTTTATGCTTTTGTCATGAGGTTATGTTTGATGAAGGCAACTTTATTCCATTCTGTTTCTACCTCGAAAAAGAGTTTACTAAGCAGTATGTATTTTTTGTGTCTGTATTGTTATGTGAAATTCATGTGACGTTCTAGCAAGACAAAATGGGACGACAGCAACTTTGATGGGTTTCACTGTCAATACTATGATAATAATAATTTAAAAAACAACAACCTTTGTCCTGCTGGACCAAGTGTGTTCATGTATGCTTATGTGTTGAAAGCCTTAAACTGCTCTGCTTTGTTGATACTGATGTCAGCTTGTTGTGAGTCTGTGTGATGTGAGTTTGTGAACGAACCTCTCTTATTACGCATTTGTACATTGTCATCTGGAAACTTAATTATGAGATTTTTGTTATTCATTTCGTGACAGCATGACGGCTATATAACATCTGATACTCGTTAAAAAACACTATTTTTCAATTCACGTGATTAAAATCGGTAGTAAATGCTTTGTTGGGTTACATTAACAGATAAATCGCTGATTGTGTCACAAAACAATGTATTAGGGTGCTGACATGAAAACAGGAGAGACAAAATTTAGTCTACTGTATAAACCTGATTCTCCATAAATAAATAAAAAAGCTGCTAAGCAGCTATGCCTGCAAAACATTGGAACTATGCTATGTTCATGTTTCTCATGACAGAGATATTTTTGATGTTATGCATGAGATATATGGTGTGAAAAATAAAACATCCAGCTGTTGTCAAATCCTCAAAAGTTGTATCTTCAATTTGTTTGCTTGCACACCAGCAGCAATCCAGGTGAGCCATGCTGTTGATATGTTGCACCCATGGTTTCTGTGCTGAATAAATTTGAGTTGTAATTCTTTTAGTCTGCATACCAGCGAGCATAATGACACACTTAACCTTGTTTTGAGAAGAACATGCAGAAGACGACAAAAGGGGACAGAGTAGACCAGGGTGTCAAACATACGGCCCACGGGCCGGATCAGGCCCGCAAAGGGGTATAATCTGGCCCACGAGACGATTTTGTAAAGTAAAAAAAAAAAAAGTAGTGTCATCAGTCCTCAGATGAGCAATGCAACTTGTACACGGAATCGTCCTGGATGTCATTATTTTACAACTTAAGTTACGGTTTGTTTAAAAAAATATATTAAATCATAGACCGTAAACGTGTTAAATACGACACAAATTAAATTACAAGTAACACAAATGCATATGCATAGCTTCTCGGTGGCAGGGCCTCGGGGGTGGATGAGATCCACCCGGAGTTCCTAAAGGCTCTGGATGTTGTGGGGCTGTCGTGGTTGACACGTCTCTGCAGCATCGCGTGGACATCGGGGACGGTGCCTCTGGATTGGCAGACCGGGGTGGTGGTTCCCCTTTTTAAGAAGGGGGACCGGAGGGTGTGTTCCAACTTTAGAGGGATCACACTCCTCAGCCTCCCAGGTAAGGTCTATTCAGGGGTGCTGGAGAGGAGGGTCCGTCGGGAGGTCGAATCTCGGATCCAGGAGGAGCAGTGTGGTTTTCGTCCCGGCCGTGGAACAGTGGACCAGCTCTACACCCTCAGCAGGGTCCTCGAGGGTGCATGGGAATTCGCCCAACCAGTCCACATGTGCTTTGTGGACTTGGAGAAGGCGTTCGACCGTGTCCCTCGGGGAGTTCTGTGGGGGGTGCTTCGGGAGTATGGGTTACCGAGCCCCCTGATACGGGCTATTCGGTCCCTGTACGACCGATGTCAGAGTCTGGTCCGCATTGCCGGCAGTAAGTCGAATTTGTTTCCTGTGAGGGTTGGACTCCGCCAAGGTTGCCCTTTGTCACCGATTCTGTTCATAACTTTTATGGACAGAATTTCTAGGCGTAGCCGAGGCGTTGAGGGGGTCCGGTTTGGTGGCCTCAGCATTGCATCTCTGCTTTTTGCAGATGATGTGGTGCTGTTGGCTTCTTCAAGCCGTGACCTCCAGCTCTCACTGGAGCGGTTCGCAGCCGAGTGTGAAGCGGTTGGGATGAGGATCAGCACCTCCAAATCCGAAACCATGGTCCTCAGTCGGAAAAGGGTGGAGTGTCCTCTCCGGGTCGGGGAGGAGGTCCTGCCCCAAGTGGAGGAGTTCAAGTATCTTGGGGTCTTGTTCACGAGTGAGGGTAGGTTAGAGCGGGAGATCGACAGGCGGATCGGTGCAGCGTCTGCAGTGATGCGGACGCTGTATCGGTCTGTTGTGGTGAAGAAGGAGCTGAGCCGAAAGGCAAAGCTCTCGATTTACCGGTTGATCTAAGTTCCTGCCCTCACCTATGGTCACGAGCTGTGGGTCGTGACCGAAAGAACAAGATACCGGATACAAGCGGCCGAAATGAGTTTCCTCCGCAGGGTAGCCGGGCTCTCCCTTAGAGATAGGGTGAGAAGCTCGGTCATCCGGGAGGGACTCAGCGTCGAGTCGCTGCTCCTCCACGTTGAGAGGAACCAGTTGAGGTGGCTAGGGCATCTGGTTCGGATGCCTCCTGGACGCCTCCCTGGGGAGGTGTTCCGGGCATGTCCTACCGGCAGGAGGCCCCGGGGACGACCCAGGACACGCTGGAGAGACTATGTCTCTCGGCTGTCCTGGGAACGCCTTGGGGTCCCGTCGGTTGAGCTGGCTGAAGTGGCTGGGGAGAGGGAAGTCTGGGCTTCCCTGCTAAAGCTGCTGCCCCCGCGACCCGACCCCGGATAAGCGGAAGAAGACGGACGGACAAATGCATATGACAAGGATTAACGTCCTTATAACTTCATTAACTACGCCACACAATGCATTCTGGGAACAATATATATGCAAAGCAGGTAGATTTAACACGTCCGTAACTCATACAGGTAAAATGTTGCCGTGTTCCATTTGCATTTGTGTTATTTTTTGGAACAATATTATTACAGTTGATTTCCGTAATTTAGGGCTGGCCCACAAATAGCGAAAATCTGTGTATAATTGACAGCAATTGTTTTTAAGTTATAACATTATTTTCTGGCCCACTTGGTAATATATTTTCCTCCATGCGGACAATTTAAAATTTAAATTCCAATTTGATTCTTAAAAACAACCCCCCCCCCCCCCCAAAAACAAACAAACAAAACAAACAAAAAATCAAGTTACACAATAAGGAGACAGGCATACCAATGTTTATATATGTTTGACTGGTAGCGAATTGGTTGGCAGGATTCTCACCGACTTTCTGACTTTAAAGTGAGAATTCTGAGTTTGTGACGTTGTGACTATCTGTCTTCAACTCCACGCACCCCCCCCCCCCCACACACACACACACACACACACAATTCACTTTAAAGTCAGAATTCTGAGAATAAAGAAACTAGTGAGACTCCTTTTTCCCTTTCTCTTCATGGGTCCTAATCTTCTTCCATTAAGAGCACTATATAGTACAAATAAAGGCTAAACAGCATAGAGACCATCGCCTTCGATAGCTCAGTTGGTAGAGCGGAGGACTGTAGGAGCTCAAAGCTGAAATCCTTAGGTCGCTGGTTCAAATCCGGCTCGAAGGAAATTTTTGTCAGCTTTCCATTTTCTAAATAATATTTATTAGATCTACCGTCACAAAGTATTAATAATCGAATACATTTATTATGATTGTTCAATTCTATTACATTCTTGACTGTGTTCTTGAACAGTCATTCACGATCCTCAATTTCCCACACTCCTCGCACACGAGCAAAACCACACAAGAAGACATTGCGTGTCCTTGCGTGTGCTTATTTCAGGAAGATGTGACATTTGCATTGCGTCCCGCCTACAAGGCGTTGGAGGAGTGTCTGCTGCTCTTCTAAAGCATTTCACCGGGGAGGGAGGGAGAGAGAGAGAGAGACGGGATGCTCTCAGCATCATCGATGGCCCAGCCACAGGGTGAGTAACACCGAGCACCGGCACAAACCGTATCCGTCACTTCCATCATTCGTTCTATCTCGGGGCTTAAAGTAAAGCCCCGAAGTATAAGCACATCTCACCGAAGAGATACATAGATAAAGAGAGTCATATGCTGCTCCATGGCTGCAATTGGGGAGCAGACAGATGCATGCCGGATGATTCACGCTATGAGAGGAGCAACATTTCTGATTGGACTTTGCATCTACTGACTTTGCCATTTAGAGCAACTTTCACCGTTGCGCCAAGCCCCTAACGTGACGTTAATTTAACCTCACCTAATCGTTGTTACTGGTTGGTACTGTTGAATATCTCGAGGTTACATCCGGTTCAGCATCTGACAGTCACTCACAGCTGCTAATAATGTGCTTCCCTCCGGCGTCATCCAGGACTGCGACTCGAACTCTGCTTTTTACTACTCAACCATTATTTAATCAAACGCGAGCTTTACATCTTCACGTCTTACCGTCGTCACACACACAGCCATGCCTTCCGGGAGCTGTGCGGTAGCACTGCCAACAACCAACCGTCTCTAACTAGGCACAGGCGGACACTTAATTTCGTTTCATAGCAAACTGGGTTGTCTTGGAATGTTTTTTATTTTTAACAACAACTCAATATGGTACATTTGTTGCCATCTCCAGAAATCATCTGCACGGACGTCGTCTCAACGTAGGGGGCGCTATAGCCCACTAGCTAAGTAAAAGTTAGTTACTTCCTTTAGGTGTGTAGTCAGTTTAAAATGAAACTGCAAATCACACGGTAACTATGGCGTCAGAACATTTTATGCAGTGCTAAAAATAGTATGTGGTGGTCTTGGAAACTGTCGAAATTGGTCTTCATAGAAGTTGAAGCTTTTTTATTGTCTTTTTTTTCCCCCTTTTTTTTTTACGTAGCCGCAAGGCTAGTTAGCGGTTGTTGCTAAGCTACCAGAGAGTGCACATGCTGCTGCTGAGCAGGTTGAGGCCACTGGGGCTGACAAATCTTGTCACTGCTACACACCGCAGTTTCCCAGCATTGACCACCCTCTTGTGCAACACCTGAGGCAGAAAGTTTGACGCATTGTTGTCTTAATTTGACTCCCAAGAATCTCGATAGATGAAATTGAAAATGGAGTACATGGATTAGGGTGCTATTGTATATGTATTGTCCCATATGATATTTTGGATAAAGGTATGTTTTATTAATCTTGAGAGAAAATTAAGGACAATGCAAATTATCCACAAACTCTCTTAACAATTCAAAAATAATACCACAAAGGCAATTGATAACATGTTGCTCAAACTTGTTTGATGTGCTTGTACTCCAATCTTTCCCAACCGGTATTTTTAGAATAATATTATGATAAACCACCCAAATAACAAATGTTGTACAAATATATATACAGTATATCAAAAAAATAAATAAATCTCAGATTTACTTTGTGTTAATTGTGAACTTGTTTATTTGAAAACAAGCTATTATTCTGTTGTTTGAATGGCTACAGGTTAGTTTACAGCCACAGGTTAGTTTGTCCTACTGCCATCTAGTGGACGTGCATTTGATTATAGATAGACAAGATATGATATACAGTACTGGTGTTATTTGATGTTTAAAAAAATAATAATAATTCAGACACAATGCGGGAATCTCTGCTGTCCTCAGTGGATATCACATTTGGATATTTCTGGTACACTGTAAAATGGCTTCAACTCCAAAAAGGCACAACAACGTATACCATGGTTCATACAAGCAAATTTGATTTGCAACTTGTTGAAACTACAAGGATTAACACATCCACAGTCACGTTTGTCAATTTGGCATGGTTCAAGATATTTATTGAGACGGATCATGCTGGATAAATGGAAAAGCAGACAAAAGCAAAAAAAAAAAAAAAAACCTCAACATCTACTCCTCATTTTGTAATAATTTCCAAAGATGATTTCTTTTTTTGTGATTTTTTAAATTAAATACATTTTAAAGAGACTTAATGGACACATTTTATAATTTGGAAATGTGTCAAATTGCTGTCCATAAACCCATAGTTAATCCTTGTGTTGACATCTCATTTGCAGGTCTGAAGTTTAATTTAACATAAAATCCTTCAAATGTCACTCACAGCCCAATCCCTAAAGCAATTCTTAGCGAGCATTGTAAAAGCTTTATTGGCAGAGAGATACTGACAAGTCACTTCAGTGGTAAAACAGTGATGATGCAACAATATTCACCAAAACTGAGTTCATATCGCTCACAGACTGCCCGCTGGTGGCTTTGTTCCCGTATCCAGTCCACAAAGTCTGTTGGTGCTGCAGTATACAAATGCTGAGGCTTTGCTACTGGCTCATTTGAATTGAATGCAGCCGTTATTAATTTTAGTGATTTGATTTTATCCATTGCGCTGGTGTTGTGGTGACAATGTTGTCTGAGGCAGAAGACTTCGGATTTTATCATTTTAGATGCTATTTTAATTGTTTGTTTACATGAACAGTAAATTGACATTATAGAACATACACACTTATTTAATGCCTTTATATGAATTGATCATTTGACATTTTAGTAAGCAGGACATGCTGACACTTGGGTCACATTAAATGGTTGAGTGGTAACTCAATAAAACAACACAAATTGTACCTCGAGCTGTATGCTTGTCCGAGTGTATTTAAATGAGCTAACACTTGTTTTGTGTTGTGTTCACAGGGAAACTGACACAGTGGCTACTAGAGCAGTGGTGTGCAACAGAGTGACCCCATCTACACTTCTCCATTAGGTAATTAACTTTTAGATTGAATAACAAAACATCTGTAGTTTGGAGCAGCACTTTAGTTGCTTTTCTCATCAAGAGCTCCATTTGTTTTGTCATGTTGTGGGAGGGGCACTGACTTCAAACTGCCATTTTAAATCTAGATGTAAATGAAGTGTGTGGAATTTATTTTCTTTTGTCTGCAGGTGACAACAAACAGGCAGTCATGCCCCCACCTGTTGACATTGTGAAGGTGGCTATCGAATGGCCGGGTGCAAATGCTCAACTTATAGAGATGGACCAGGTCTGTGCATCCTCAAATTGTAATTGTAAAAAAAACAAATAAAACATCTCATGCGGATAACTAATATAAGACCTTTTTATTTTCATAATAATGTAGTACTTAGACCACTCTATGCACTTTATGCTTTTTCTGTTTGTAGAAAAGACCTTTGACCTCAATCATCCGCGAAGTCTGTGATGGGTAAGCGTCTTCTCTGTTTGCTATTTCAGTAACTATTTTTAGCTTCACTGTTTGTTTGTTGGCAGTTCTCAAAAATCCACAGTTACGTAGTGAATAATAAACAAATCCCAATGACAGACATCAGACATGGAGTAGGTGGAGAGAATGAGAGTGTGCAGTTTCATTTATTGCTTGTCCTTGGCGGAGATTTGAACTCTTGAGTTTGGTTCTAGATTTTGTCTGTCCCTGTTTGTTTCTGAAAAATGAATTAAAAAAAATACATTTGGTCTTTTGTTTACTGTAAAGAAGCTTTCGTTAGAAAAAAATGCCGATTTATTAAATTGGGTCACTGATGGTGTCGTGGCATATTTGCCTCACTTGTATGCAGGCTGTGTGGGTTTATGATGGTGTGAAAGTATATATGTGCCCTGTGATTAACTGGCGACCAATCCAGAATCAGGTGGGGGGGGGGGGGACACAGATGCATGTATGGATAAATCAATTGGCATATGTTATCACCTATAAACTCAATTTATGCATGCATCCTTTTAGTGGCCTCAAGTGTAAAAGTATTTAGGTCATCTCTGACTTTATATATTCAGACAATTTCCTCTCTGCAAATATAGCACATTGCCATAGATGTGATTTATTTCTTCTGTTGTGCAGCTTGAAAGAGGTGCACCCAGTGTGAACATGAACACATTGAACTGCTTCTGTATTCAAAAAATGCACTCTTTCATAAAACATTTGGTTAAGCTTTTTCTTCCCTTAAATATACTTTAACTGTGGGTTGTTTGCTCTAAAGACTGTGCTGAGGATTATGATGCAAGAAGACAGTAATAATGGAGACAGGCCATTGGTTCACAAACTCCACTAACATACCTTGCAAATGTATTCCTCAGCTTCCTTTTAATATAATGATTTATGACTTTTGCCATTATTGCTCCTTTCAGCTTTACATACTGCCTTGATTTGGCAACTCTGACCCAAAAAAACAACCTCAGTTGCAAACACCCACAGAAAATTACTCCTACATAGTATCACAAGTTTCCCACTGACGAACACATAGCCGCTGGAAGGACTTGTAGTAACCTTTTGTGAATATTTTCCTGTTGATTGCTCACTTGGTATCTAAGGAATACATTTGATTTCTCAATTTTCAGATGGTCTTTGTCTGGCTCTGAACAGTTTGCTCTGCGGTATGCTGATGGTCCTCAGCTCTATATCACTGAACAGGTGAGCTTCACGTTTCCCACTATTCTGTGATCATAACGAAAGTGAGCACCAAACTTGTGCTTTTTCTTTAGAGTCGCAGTGAAATAAAGAACGGGACCATCCTTCGATTAGCCATTTCACCCGTGAGTAACATTGAGCTGTACTTTCTTTTGGAATTTTGAATACAGTTTTTTATTTATTTTTTTGCTGTGATGTGGAATAAGTGCTCTAACTCAAGTGCATTAAATGCAAAAATGAAAGCACTTCCTGAGTGTAGTTTAATCAGCGTAGTGGCCCCTGCAGTGTTTCTTGACAATCATGACAATGAGTTTGGCCTCAACAAGTCCAAGAGGAGTTCTTTTTTTGAGCAGCACTCACTCATTATGCATAAGTGTGTTTCACTCCTAACCAGATTCTCACACCTCCATCACAAAATCAACAACAAAAGTTTTAATCCACATCCAAATTCGACATCACGGCGTACCAAAAATGGCCCAAAAAGGGATTTTTTTTTGTTTCAGACAAGACAGAAAGTCTTTTATCACTGAGACAACCCAGCAGAAACAGGATGTGATGACGCATGAGAAAAATGTGACCGGCGCACACTTGAACAGGATAAAGGGGCGTGAATCAGGGTTAGCCTTATGTCTCTAGCTTCGGCTAGCCCGATCACTGCTAGCCTTAATAGATTTATATAGGCGGGTGATTTTAATGTTATGGCTAGTCAGTGTAAATTGCCTACATGGTCAATTCATGAAGGAGAAGTCAAGTATTTTTTTTTCTTTTTTACACAATAATATGGTCTACATTTAGCCACTTGCTGCTGAATGAAAATGACACGACAGTAGAGATACACGATATGTTTTTTTTTCAGGGCCGATACGATCCCGATCATTAGTAGTCAAGGAGGCCGAGAGCCGATATTCATTTTCAGTAAAAGGGAAAATATTTCCATCAAAAATGGAAAAAAATACAAACTCCAACTATGATTTTTAAAAAAAGAAAAAAAAGCATATGTTTATTGAACAACGTATAGAGTTCGTAAAATATTGGACTTGGAAAAAAATTCTTAGTCAATCGACAGCTTTGTTATACAAATCTAACAAAAAGTTCAGGAATCTTCCAGGGGCTAAGTAGCATGTCTTCAAAAGTTAAATAAAAACTTGAGTAAATAGCTCTCTATTGTTTGCTACAGTAAATAAAGTTTTTTTAAATTTAAAAATATATGAAGTATTAAAATGTTACTTTTGTAGTTATAATTTCAAACATAGACAGAAAGTGCAGAATTCCCAGGGTCAGAAGCATCTAGGAAAATTTTAATAATTAGTTCCCTGATTTATTTATTTTTAATTTCCCTGGACACTTTTTAAAATGGATTATTATCGGCCGTATGATTCTTCAAAATGGCCGATGCTGACATTCGTCAAAATGCTGAATATCGGCGTCCAACTGAAAAGCAGTCTATCCCTACACGACAATGTCTAAAGGCTCAGCTTGCAAACATTACATGGCCAAACCCAGAAAACAGGTGAACCATGATTGGTCGTATCCTGAGCCCTGAGCAACTGTGATGCCATTTTCAAATGAGAGCAAGAGACAAAATGGCCGCCCCCTCAGCGTGATAAAAACAAGTGGATTTTGCTGCTTAAGTCATATTCCACGAATGCAATATTAATCAGAATGACATGTTTAGACTAGTGGGGGCGCATAGAATATATTATTGTAAAGAACATTTTTAACTTGACTTGCCCTTCAGTATTATAGTTGTCAATTATACATTTATCGTAAGTCACTTTTAAGATGTTTCATGTTTGGTGGTCTTTACTGAATGATGGTTTCCTCTTGTGGCTGACAGGGCCGTGCTGCTCGTCAGCTCCTGGAGCGTATCCAGTCCCATGGGATTGACACTCGCCTAGAGGCTCTAAAGGAGCTGGCCAAACTGTCAGCAGACCCCACGTTTGCCGCTGAGTTTATCAATATGGAAGGGATCGGGACGTTGGCCCGCCTCGTCGACAGCGGCACCCAGTGAGATTCTGTCTTAAATTTTTGTTTTGTCTCATGTCAACGTGGATGTTACAAACATCACAAATCCCTCCTTTGTTGTTATGTAATATATCCATTCATCCATTTCCCAAACAATTTTATACAGGTGGAGAAAAAAATGATACAAAAATGAGATGCATGTTCTTTTCTTGCTTCAGCTTTGGTGAAATGCTGGCGTTCACTCTCACTGCATTCCTGGAGTTAATGGATCACGGCATCGTATCCTGGGATCTTATCTCGCTCTCCTTCATCAAGCAGGTAGCTCACATCATCCCACGCTTCACAGTTGCATATTCTCAACTTGTGTTTTCTAAGTCCTTGTTATTTGCTCGCTTTGATTCAACGTTGACCGTCCTTACTTCCTACACAGCGGAAATGAGTGGGTGCCGTTGCCTAGCAACTCCTCGGATTATCCGGAGCTCATTCAGTGTGTGCGTGTGTGTGTGTGTGTCTCTTTTCTGAACGCTTTACTATGGCCCTGAGAGTTTCTCAAAGTAAACAAGTATAACTCTTTTGTTGAAACATTTGATCATTAACAAGGATGTTCCTATCCCCAGTGTCGTTGCTCTAACATCGATTCACAACAATGTTTGATGCAGAGCTTTTATAGTACCCCGTCCCGATTCTATTTTATTTTATTTTTTAATTTTTGCAAAGATTGCCGGCTACGTGAACCAGCCCATGGTGGACGTGTCCATCCTGCAGCGCTCTCTGGCCATCCTGGAGAGCATGGTACTCAACAGCCACAGCCTCTACCACCGAGTGGCTCAGGAGATCACCGTGGGACAGCTCATCGGGCACCTGCAAGTGTGAGCACACACACATGCACAGGGGCTTTCTGCTCTCTGATTTGGGGTCCAAATGAAGGAAGTGCTGTGGGTTTAAATGCTTTACTTGTGCATCAATCTTTCAGCAAGACTGCCGTGAACATAATTTTGTCATTCCCCAAAAATCAATGCAGTGTTAACGAAAAATGGAATTTCTGTGGATTTGTCTGTTAAAATTATTTATATTTTACATCATCAAATGATGGAATAAGGCACTTGGTGAACTGACCTATATTAGTCATAGCTGAGAAAAAAGTATATTTAGACTTAAATTTAGCGTTACAATATTTTGGAATTCTGTGGTCAGGCATGTGGAGCAAGATACTTCTAACAGGATTCCTTTGTTGCTTGATATCCTTTCAGGTCAAACCAAGAGATTCAGACCTATGCCATTGCCCTCATCAATGCGCTTTTCCTGAAAGCACCTGAGGATAGACGGCAGGTCAGTTCACCTGAGTGAAAAAACAAATCATGTGGCTTAGTACTTTAGACCAGTGGTTCTCAACCTTTGTTCAGTGATGTGTACCCCCTGTGAAATATTTTTTCAGCCAAGTAACCCCTAACCTAAAAAAAGAAAATACTTAAAATACAGTGTTGTCATTGTCTGTTTTTAATCATTGGAACTCCATTTCATTAATCTCTTGAACTTTTTGGAAATAAAAAGATATTACTAAAAAAAAAAGAAAGAATTCAATTAATTATAGATTTGTGCACACAAAAATGATCACCATTAACTTCTTCTTTCGGGTCATAGTAAAATAACTGTTCTCAAAAATAAATATCTTAATTTCTAATGAAGTTTTGGAATAATTGACAGGTGATGCTAGGTGGCATATGACAGATTGGGTCGAACCATTCTGCTATACTATGGGGAGACTCAGATTTTTTGAGACTATGAAGTTGAATAACATTTATTTTATGAACTGAAATTTTACTGATGTATTTGCATAATTTAGTAATTATTTTTTTTACTATTCTTGCCTCAATGTTTTAATTACTCTTTTTATTTTTTTAATCTCCCTGGAGTGCGATCACGTACCCCGATTCGAGAAACACTGCGTTAGACCAGTACAATTCTAATAATGAACCTCTAATGGAGGGCATCACTTTTTTAATATACTCATAAGCGGTGCTTGGCATTAACTTTTTTGCTCACCAGCCACTTTGGCTAGTGTTTTTGGCGAGTTAATAGCCATGCTTTTGTTGTTGGATAATATGGTTATGCGTAACCAAGTTCTGCATGTAGCAAAATAGGTCACAGATAAAAATAATTTGAAGAGTTAACAACCAAAAGAAAAACTGAAAAAAACACTCTTAATAATTTGCATATAGTCAAGTCACTTCCTGAGCTGACTGTTTACACATGCAGCCTAGCATTTGGGCACCTCCACAGCAATGTGTGTGAATTAATTCTCCAACTGTGAGAAATGTGTTTTTAGACCATAGGAACGTCATGCTCTATAAATTGAAAAGCCTACTTGGCTCATCTGGCGTTTGAGGTACGTGATATGTTCCAACAGAAAAATATCCAGCACGCTGCCTCCTCTCTTCTAAAGATAAGCCATGTGTTTAATTTACCCAATGGTTGCCGTAGAATACTTGTTTTATAACACTTATCTATTTAAGGCTACAATCACTTTGCAAGCATGATACCCAATTTGGATTTTTTTTGTTCAATCCAATCTTTTTACATACTCATTTACATTACAAAAGCAAATACAACTTATAAAGTGAAAGAAATGCTTTCGTGAAGTGACACGCATGCACACAAAACAGAATGTCGAGTGACACGCATACGCGAAAAACACGACTTCATGTGGCGCAGTGTTTACAGAAGTAAATGTGGTCCCCTGTGTTGTGGCTCATTTTATATTGACAAAGGAGCGAGGTGGGAGGAGGTAGAAACATTTTGCTGAAATGAGACGACACTCTTTATCACTTCATGGAGACATCTGTTTAAGATGACACCACATCATTGTCGCACATAACAAATTAAACGTCTATGTGGCTGAATAATTACTATCCACAAAAGTCCACTTTATGCTTTATGTTTCAAGTATTATTTATTATTTTTTTTACTATTTTCACCACTGACGAAAACATCTCCTAGAGCAGGCAGTCACAAAAAGGGTTGCACCGGAACGTGTAAGTGGTAGTAGCAGGCTTTTTTCTGCTTGGTTTGCCAAGAACAGATCCTGTTTTTAGAAATTTGCCACGGAGAATGTAATGTTTTCTACGCGGAGCATCAGTTGGGGTGTCAGGCGATTAAAATTTGTAATGGTAATTAATCGCATGACTTCAGTAGTTAACTCACGATTAATTGCAAATTTCACATCTGTTCTAAATGTACAATATAACAATAAAACATAAAAGTGGGAAAAAATATTAAACTAATAGAAATATGGCTGCATCTTTCAGTCATTGATACAGTAATTTAATAATAATAATTCATAAAATTGAGTTAAAATTAAAAAGGTGTACTGTACTGTAAAAAAAAATTAAAAAAGAAGAATGTGATATTGATTTGTGTTGAGGTCATTTTTCTGCCACTAGATGGCATAATTGCATTTGTAAGACATTGGTGACTGATTTTTCTTTTCATTTTAAGAGCTATCTAATCTTTAACGTGAAGTAACTTGTGAAATTCTGCACATTTAAAAAATTGTAAAATACAACTTGACCCCAGTCTCCACAAATATATGCATTATTATTAAATTTATTGCTGCTAAATTTTGACGTGGGCGTGTCTGCTGCGTTGCGACTGGAATTCTCCCTGTACAGGCTCCCTGTAAAGTAAGGGGCGTTCATTAATCGCGCGTTAAAATAATTAGTAGCGTTACAGGAACTTTAACTCAAAATTAACACACTAATTTTGACACCCCTACTTTAAAGCTTTCCAAACTGGTGCTAAACTGCAGTCTTGAAATGGAAAAAAAAAGGAAGTATAGAGTGACTTCTGTATTTTGTACATGCTGTTTTGACTAGAATATTGTAATTGTGCTGTGTTGTTTCTGTGCATGCCGTGTCAGTGATGTATTCCTGTATCTCATTGGTCCATGTGTGCACTTTTTGTTTTCGCCACCACACATCCACCTCCTCCCCCTTGAACCTGTAGGAGGTGTACACTAACCCGCTGGAGCAGCACCTCACTGTGAGTACACACCAGCATCTCATATCATCCTTCCACCCCACAGGCCTTCACGCCCTCCCTTTTCTTTGTTTAAAGCGGCTGCACTATCCATGCGAATGCGGGCCGAGCATAAGCCTGCCTGTGCTGCACACTGATTCATGTTGGTTCAAACTGCCATGTTGCAGTTGAAGGTGTGAATGAGAGGCAAAACTGGTTTCAACTGGAGTGAACCTCTTGATTGCTTGTTTTTGATGTGCAGAATCAGTCTCTCATTTTTTGTTGTTGCATGTGTCTTTGCTCACAGGAAATGGCAAGCACCTTGGCCCAGAAGCACTTGCGGTCCATCATTCTTAATGTGAGTAACACAAATTGTCATCTACCAAATAAAATGACTGTGTATATATATTCAACTGAGATTAGGTCAAGGACTGCTGATCAATGTTGTGTTCTTCAAATTATATAACCCCTGTCTTAAATGGTGCTGGAAATGACTACTGCTGTAAGAAGAAAAACAGAGCATCTTTGAAAATCAAAATATTTTGATTCAGCCCTCTTGGATGCTTCATGCTCCAGACCAGCCGCTCAGCCAGTGGAAAGATTGACTAACATGGAGCGTGTTGAAGCCGAACTAGCAAATGTGATATGGCATGAAGTCCATGAAGTGGAAAAAAACTCTGCTCTCAGAATGATTCCTTTTGGCACCGACTTGTGTGGAAGTGCTTCCCTGAGCTGGCTGCAAATGAGGAAGACTGTGCAGTGTTATTTCCTGGAGCGGTCACAGCATTGTGAGCTCTCTGGAACCAAATCCTCCAAGACTGCGACCCACTTATGATGACTGTTGGACCATAGCAGTGTCTGTATCCTAATTTAACCTGACTAAGTCCAAACAACATGTTTTGCAGCCGTATATCGAGTGTAGTCAGACCTAAATTTCACTTTATGGTAAAAGTAATGACACTCATTTACTAATCCAGTAATTATTCAATGAGTAGATCTTTCGGTTTAAACCACTCAGTTATATAAATAATGAAAAGACATATTGGAAAAGTCTGTGTGACAAGTTTGGGGGCGGCCCTTTTCTGCTCTATAGCATGAACTCAATGATCCATTATGGCATGCTTGCATTAGTTTTTTGTGAAAAAACATTTGTAACTACTAAGAACACTAAAATATCAACA
The DNA here is from genome assembly GCF_051991255.1 of Vanacampus margaritifer. Classification (NCBI taxonomy): domain Eukaryota; kingdom Metazoa; phylum Chordata; class Actinopteri; order Syngnathiformes; family Syngnathidae; genus Vanacampus; species Vanacampus margaritifer. Next base: position 14,177,277 of record NC_135439.1, read on the forward strand.
ATAAAAAACAACAGAGCACTTCAACACTTAAAGACAAACAAAGCTGAAATCAGGCTAATTAAATACTAAATACACCATAATATACTTAAAACTGCCATCAAACAAAAATCCAAACTCTTCTCCTCCATTTACATTTCCTACCAATGTAACAGCTGGGTGTCCTCCTTTCTAAATCGACACTCTAATGCAGTGGTGTCCAAACTCGGTCCTCGGGGGCCGGTAGTCCCGCAGGTTTTGGATATTTCTCTCCTCCAACACAGCTGAAGCTCATCAGCAAGCTCTACTAAGCCTGATAACAATCCTGTTGATTGAAACAGGTGCGTTGGAGCAGGGAAACCTCCAAAACCTGCAGGACACCGGCCCTCCAGGACCGAGCTTGGACACCCATGCTCTAATGTGTTCCGCCTGTTTTTCCCTCCAGCACGTCATAAGAGGAAATCGACCAATCAAAGCAGAGATGGCACATCAGCTGTATGTGCTGCAGGTGTTGACCTTTAATCTTTTGGAGGAACGGATGATGACCAAAATGGATCCAAATGACCAGGTAAAAATGGAAATCAAGTGTAAAGTGTCTGTTTAATTTAAATTGTATGCAACATAAATGAAAATCCAGGAAATATGTGGTTAGAGAACACATTAAGCATATATATTTTGGGAATGCATTTGTGCTGTTATGAAGTACTTATTGGGTTGAAATACGGCATGGGCTAGAGCAGGGGTGGCCAAGTTCGGTCCTCGAGAGCCACTATCCCGCCTGTTTTTCATGTCTCCCTCCTTCAGCGCAGCTGAATCTAATGATCAGCTCATCAGCAAGCTTTGCAGAAGCCTGATAACGATCCTGATCATGAATCAGGTGTGTTAGTGGGGAGAAACATGGAAAACAGGCTGGATAGTGGCTCTCGAGGACCGAACTTGGCCACCCCTGGGCTAGAGCCTAGGACCCGTGTGAATTGCGAGGTCCCCAAATGACCACTAAAAGGGAACAATTATTCTCTTTAAATGTACTGTAAATGGGATAGAAAATGTGAATGGTCCACAAAGTGTTCATTTTGTAAATATCTTTGGATAGGGCAGTTTTAAGGAGTTTAACTGACTGTGTAGACTTGGAGTCCCTGATCAACTGAATTTAGAATTGTTTTGACTAATCAGCTACTGATTTGCCCTTGCACTATAAATGTGCTGATTTCTGTGACTCAGACTCAAAGAGACGTGATTTTTGAGCTGCGGAGGATTGCCTTTGATGGAGAAAATGACCCCACTGGCACAGAAAAAAGAAAGGCGTTGTACGCTAAGGATTATAAAATGCTAGGTTTCACGGTAAGTTGCCTCTGACTTAAAGAAAAACAACTTAATGAGATAAATGACAACAGGATAGAAGTATTTAGTACATTTATTTCTCAAATTTCTGTTTAAAATTTAGAACCACGTGAACCCTGCTCTGGACTTCACTCAGACTCCCCCAGGGATGCTAGCTTTGGACAACATGTTGTACCTAGCCAAAGTCCATCAGGACACGTACATCCGTGTAAGTTCTGACTCGTGGCAGGATGCTGCTCATCTCACATAAGTGAGCAAATCACATGTAACGTGTCTTCCCCCTCATGACAGATTGTTCTGGAAAACAGTAGTCGCGAGGATAAGCATGAATGTCCCTTTGGCCGATGTGCCATCGACCTCACTCGGATACTCTGCGAGATACTACAAGTTGGAGAACTGCGTGAGTGCAGTCTTGTGGAGTGGAAAGTGACATAATCTGGTGATTTTGGGGGGAAATCACAAATGTTCTGTTTGTTTACAAGCTAATGAGGGCTGCAATGACTACCATCCCATGTTCTTCACACATGACCGGGCGTGGGAGGAGTTCTTCTGCGTCTGCATCCAGCTGCTCAATAAAACCTGGAAGGAGATGAGGGCCACCTCTGAGGACTTTAATAAGGTCAGTAAGGTCTAACCGATGGAGGTCCAAAAATGCCAAAATTAAATATGAATAAATACAATAGAATATAAAAATGGATATAAAAAACAAAATTCAAAAATAAATAAATAAATAAATATGAATGGAAATAAAAACAACAATATATATATATATATATACACAAGTAAAAAAAAACAACCAAAACGAGATAATTTTAAAAAATATATAAATCTAAAAATAAATGTGGAAATAAATACAAAAAAATATATATAAATAGAATTCAATGTCAAAAGATAAAAACGCTCTGCTCTCATATTTATTTCATGCTGCAGATGCTGTCAGCATGAAAGCTGTCTTGAAATGTTATTAAATAAATAAAGATGAGATCAGAGCCTTTTGTTTATGGATTGATATATAAATCTATATATTTATTTTCTATTTATTTCCACATTTATTACATTTTTAAAATCTTGTTTTGTTATTTGAGTGTGTGTATGTGAATGTATGTGTATGTATATATATATATATACTGTATATATATATATATATATATATATATATATATACTATTTATATATATTTTTGTATGTAATTTTTGAATTTTATTTTTATATCCGTTTTTATTTTTTTTATTTCAAATGTATTTATTTACTTTTTAATTTGGGCATTTCTGGTCCTCCATATAAACCAGAATGGGCCAAATTTATCAATCTAACTGAAACTGTGAAAATTTATGCACTGTCTAGTAGATACGTTTTTATTTCCTTAAAAAAGGATGCAAAACAAATAGCTCAACTGAGGAATATATGTGATTAGAAAGCCAATGCTTTTGTTAAACTCTGAAGATTTATTAAAAATGCTGTGATTGAATTTACTTTTCTGCATGAAAACCATTTCATTAGCAAGACACATACTAATTTGTTTAGTTGTACTGATTGTATTAATTTTCAATTTTAAGTTTCAAGTATGTGCGAAATTATTCATGTATTCTTTTCCAAACAACAAGCCCAGGCTCACCCCTGAGAACAAGAACAAAACAGTTATGTGCACCCATGCAAGTCATAACAATAATCTTTTCTAACAATATCTCGTTTGAAGAGTAATTGTATCTTGACTATCTTTGTAAAATATTGGTGCATTAGGTAATATTTCATGTGGTACAATGTGATTAAATTCCAGGTCTGTATAAAAAGTCTGCTTTTGAAAATATAACAATATTCAGTTTTGATTGAGATGTTATCATATATTATTATCTAAAGTTTGAGTTACCAGTTTTAGCTGCATCAGAGGAACTGTGTGGATTGTGTTTGCTTGATTATTTTATTCAATTTCCAAGCTTAACAACGGAATTTTTTTGTACCCAATATAAATGTTACAAACACTCTTATTATTCTGAAGGACGAATAACTCCCATTTTGGTAAGTTGTGTTTGTTTTCTCATAGTAAGAGCCGCATTAGATCACATTTCCATCACTCAGCGTGAAAGTCAACAAAGTGTGTATTCTTCTAAATGCTGCTCACTGCCTGCACAGTTTGTGTGAGTGTGCGTGTGAGAATCCCACAATAATAGGCGGCTGAAAGGCTTTTGCTTCAATTAATATTACACGACAGCTAAATTCTTAATGCTGCTGACTGCACTTCAAAGCTCTACGTCAACATTAACAGGTTTTGACTCGCTGGAGTTTATCGTTAGGAAATTAGCCCTGGTCGCTTAGCTTGGGTACATTTTGAATATAAATGACTTGAGATGAGGAAGGTCATTTACTGACAAAATTTGTTTTGAAATGGGAAGACAAGTCTGTGATTGACTATTTATGAAAAAGTGCAAATTGTTCTGAAGACTACGTGTGTTGAAAGCAGGTGATGCAGGTAGTCCGAGAACAGATCACCAGGGCTCTGGCCATGAAGCCCTCGTCTTTAGACCAGCTGAAGAACAAGCTGCGAGGTCTCAGCTATTCGGAGATACTGCGACTACGACAGTCTGAGAGAATGAGCCAGGATGACTTTCAGTCTCCGCCCATCATGTCAGTGTCACGTCAGACATCTTTTCTAGTTGGCTATGTCATTTCACACACTTCTTAAATTGTCTCCAAAGCAAATATTCCGTGTCAAGTGTCATCCAAAAGGCCTCATGCTTGTGTCATTTGTGCGAGGCAGCGAGCTGCGAGAGAGAATCCAGCCTGAGATTCTGGAGCTCATTAAACAGCAACGACTCAATCGGCTATGTGAGGGCAGCTGTTTCCGAAAAGTGGGGAACCGCCGAAGGCAAGGTACCACATCAATACAATCACTTTGCCTTTTTTTTTTTTTTTTTTACACAGTTTACGTTGCTTCAGTTGACTCTGTTGAGCTAAGCATTTCTGCCCGTGTTGCAGAGAAATTTTGGTTCTGCAGACTCTCTCTTAACCACAAAGTGCTGCACTACGGGGACTTGGATGAATCACGTCAGGGTGAAGTGCCTTTTGAGATGCTAAGTGACAAGAGTAAGGATCACTTTTGCTTTTTACTGAATATATTTTCTTTAAGGGTCCCGTGCCATCAGCATCCAATCGGTTCCACTGTTTTATGCATAACATATTTACAAATGAGTCTGTGACATGGTTTATGTTTGACGTCTTTATTTTCTCCCGTGCCATATTTTTCTCTAGTAACCTGCTTCTTCCTTGATTGTTCCTGTATCTTTTTACAGTTTATTAACTGTGACGGTGTACAATAGACTTAATGTGCAGCCTCAAAAGGCGATACAGGCTCGCTGTACAGGGCATCCATATATCAAAATTCTCAGTGCGCAAGTTCATTCAATATTAAGGAGAACAGCGATCCAAGCAAAGCAAAGCTTATTTACACATCGAATGGATGGATGGATGAGGAAAAATCTACCCGCCCCAGATGCCAGGCCTTTAAAACCAACTAGAATAGCTTGAAAAAAAACGCATCCAAGGCAAACCCAATAAAAGGATAGTAACTTTTTTATTTTTATTTTTTATTTTTTTTAGTGTGTGTAGTCAAATTTGTCACTGTATGACCTTCTGTTCAACATTTATTTTTATCCCCAATGATTTATCAACCGCTGAAACAGAATTCAGGATCAGAAAAAAAAAAAAAAAGAATTCAGGATCAGACATTTTCCGTCATCATAGATATACCTTGGTGGTATCTGCTTTTAGCATATTGAATCTGTTTTCTTTCTAGTCCCAGTCTCTGACATCAAGTCTGTGCTGACTGGAAAGGACTGCCCTCACATGAAGGAGAAAAGTGCTCTGAAACAAAACAAGGTAAGCTTGAGTCAAGTTCCAGTCAGTCCAGTCCAATTATTAGATGGAAATACACTTGGCCCCAAGGTTCAAGGATAATTGTACCTCTGCCAAAGCAAAACCCCTTTTAATAATGACACATTCTGTATTCGGCACCATGTGTCAAAAATAGGGCTGTACCAGGAGCAGTTTTCCACTATTCTACAAATTTTCAGGGTTTATTGTACCAAAGTAAAATCCCACAAAGGCTGTTTGAATTAGCTGAGGGTAAAGATCTGTACACATCGTACATTTGTCACACCGCTGTTACAAATCTAAAGCCTTAGTGTGTGCATTTATTTATTATGCATTTCACTATTGACAGGAGGTGCTGGAGTTGGCTTTCTCTGTCTTTTATGATCCGGATGAGACGCTCAACTTTGTTGCGCCCAACAAATATGAGGTGAGCTGAGAAGAGACCATCAGTGATTGTACACAGTGATTCTTTTAATTATAATTTTTCACTAGATGAAAAATCACAGTGGGGAAAAAACATTACGATATTTCACATTCCATCCTCCATTTGTGTGAAACTATTATCGATTCCACAAGATGACTTTTGCTTTAGAAAAAAAAAAAAACTAATTCTGTCTATTTAATGTTTGGCCCAAAATAACTAAAATGGGTTTGTCCTGGAAATGCCAAATATGATGAATACAATTGTGACTTTTAATTCTAAAATTGTATTTGATTTGATTTGATGTATTCCGCCAAAGCCGTATAATATATAATAATAGTATTTCCTGTTGATCAGCAAGCTAGCTGACAACCATTTGTCCAAAAATCAAGCAGCCCTATTGCTGCATCTCCAGCAACAATGTCGTTGGGTTAAATGTTATTATCGCAACTTCTTCTGCCAAGGAACTGGCCGTAAAAATGCACATCTTGTACGCAAAGTGAGTGACATTACTATAATGACTACCCAACAAATGAACAGTGACTAAAAGACGGCCTATGACAGAAAAGTCATGACGTGGCGGGCACTAACAAGGAAGAAGGATTTAACTGAATGTTTACCCCCCCCCCCCCCCAAAAAAAAGTACCAAAAAATCGTAACGAGGACTTCTGGTTATGTGCTTCATGGTAGCCCATACTTGCACGCCACACCCCTGTTGTGACCCGTGATTCTCGCAATCATCTCGGGTGTGTACGTTTGTTTGTGGAGCAGTATTGCATCTGGACGGACGGCCTCTGCGCACTGCTGGGCAGAGAGATGAGCAGTGACCTGACCCGCAGTGACCTGGACACGCTTATCAGCATGGAGATGAAGCTCCGCCTCCTGGACCTTGAGAACATCACAATCCCAGAGGCCCCGCCCCCTGTCCCCAAAGAGCCAAGCTCTTATAATTTCACTTACAACTACAGCTGAGATGTGTTGATTGTAAAGCAAAATAGCAAAGCTCAAGAATGTGCTTAGTATTCATTTTAATTTTGTGAGATTTGGAAAAGGCTACAGTTGAATCTCCAAAGGTGATGATGTCTTCATTTTTGTTTTGCCAGACTCAAGCGGTTACCACCACCAGTTGACCTCCCGAACCCTCACGTAGTCGCGGTTTGGCTTACAAACATTGTTTTTCATCTTGCAGCGGTGATTAAAACATGTAGAGCCCTAAATGTTCAACCTCCCACCTCTAGTTTTGACTATTGAGGAATATTTTTCCCCTAGAAAATTGAAGATGTTATGGAGCTTTAAAACAATGGAGGTTTCACTGTACTAAACTATTTTATTTGTTTACATTCCTTATTTGCGATTGTATGATCCATATTTTCCATACAGCTTATCTGAACCTAGTACGCTTTACACAGTGCGTGTGCATGTGTGTGTTTACAGTTTTATCTCCGCATCCTGCCAATTCCGAGTTATTTCCAAACAGTGGTACACAAAAGCCCAGTTGGAACACAAGGGCCAAGATTCAAACACAGAACCTTGACAATACAGTAATATATTTTTAGGAAAATGTTTAGGAATGTTGTTATTCTATACTAATGTACTGTAATACATATTGTAACCAGGTTTTACAAGTTATTTTTTCATAGGTGCAACTAAAAATATGATTACAGAAATGCATTTGTTACATTTAAAAAATATCTCTGGAGAAAACGTTCCTATATATGGAATGATTGTAGTGTTTTATGCGTTATTTTGGTTAGTTTAACAAAAAAGAAGAATTACCACCATTTTGTCTTTGTAATTAATACAGTGGCCATTATGGTCTGTACTAACCCTGCAGTGTGTTTTTGTCATCTTGTAATAACCTGTCAATGTTGAATCTAGTACAAATCATGTCAATGATGTCATTTGTTAATGCTGAATAGAATTATATTTTTGTAAATGATTGTACACAGTGAGGAGAATGGTATTGAAATATTAGCATCACTTTGTAAAATGCTTTTTTTCAGCATGCACATTTTGTTTGTTAGCGGTATTTACCATGCTGAATTGACCACAATGCAACAAAAAGTTTTGGACCATCTTGACCATGTTTTCAAAATTCATTGTGACTTTTTTGTATTTTATTTTAGTATTAGAATAGGCACTTTATCAGACAATGATGATGTCAAAGTTCATGTGTCCTGTATGGCTGAAGGGTATTGCAAATCCCAGTACTATTGATGCTATTTGTGGAAAATAGTCTGTTTTTAACTACTAATGGATGTTGTAATAGTTTCATATTTTCTACGGATAAGAAGCTGCTATCTCAGAATTCCAGCTAAATTTAGCGTACCGCATTAACTGCAGTGACTGGAGTGTTTTTGCCTTAGTTATGCTACAAGTATGATTTTGCATCTGGTACTTCTTTCCGCTTGCTTGTAACAGTATTGGAGGGAATGTTGTTAATTTATCAATACAACAGCAAAAAAAAAAACAACAACCCAAAAAGTATGGTATACATTTGCAGTAGATGTGTGTATATATTGTATTGTGTTGCCTTAATTGGAGAAAATGTACTGTATAATGTTCTGTGTGAATAAACACAAAGTAACCAGTAGCCACTGATCTGGACCTGTGTCTTTGTCCTAGTTTTATATAAAGCAACAATATGTTGCTTCAAAAACATGGACAAGTATTGATAATATTTGTGTACGAACCTTGACGTCGCTCATGTATAATAATAATAGTCTCATCACCTGAATGATTCTGGCATACCAAAACCAGAGGTGCATTTTTCATGTTAGCTGGCGCTCTTCTCAGTCAGGACATGAGACCTGACCCTAAAAAGGATGCTCTCCCTGGTGTCCGGGGCGGCGCGGTCCGTCGCCCAGCGATGCGGTTCGGGGCGGGTGGGCCTCCGGGGTGCCCTGTGGTTCCCTCCCCCTTGCTGCCTCTCGATCCTCGCCTCGCCCAACCCTTCCGCCTCCCTGTCCCTTCTCCCTCGTCACCCTTCCTCCTCCCCCCCTTTCCCTGCTGCCCTGCCGCCGCCCCTTCCCCTTCTTGTCATCTCCGCCCCCCGTCCCGTCCCGTCCCCCTCCCCTGTCCGCCTTCCTCCGCCTCCCCTGGGCCGGGGGCTCCATTCCTGGCCTGGGGCTCCGGGGGCCGGGCGGGTGGGTGTCGGTGTTATGGCCTGCCCTGCTCCAGTGAGCCTCCGTTGGTCACTCCTCTTAACTCACTCCACTAGTTTGCACAATACATTTTGTGAATACACACATAGGACATATAACACACTCCTTGGGGGGTGGGGTAGGGTGGAGACACTGTCTTCTGCAGCTCCCCTCAAATTTGAATGCACCCCACAGCTAGAAGGGGCGGGTGAGTCGGGGTGGGGAGCCATCGGTTAGGGCAGACCGCAGTATTAAGCAGTGCTGCGGTCCCCCATCTGTATCCCCGCCCGTGCCACCACACCCCCCTATTTATTTTTAATGCATCACATACACTCAACACATTTCTGGGAAGCAGGTGGATCGGAGCAAGGGGATATAATTTCCCTCTGCTCCATCTCACCTGCTCCCAATTTTAATAATCCACACACACACGCACGCACACTTGTATATACACTGGGAGGGGTCACATCCATGGTGTAGGGGTAGAGTTTACCAGACGGCGAGCTGGCGAACTCAGTAACAGGGTTAGTTTTCACTAGTGACGATCGGGACCTTTCCCCGCCGGGCCTGAAATCCGAGGGTGCCGCATGTCTCCCGGTGCTCCCTTCTCTCCTTCCGTCCCCAATGTTCCACCCCACCACGCGGCTGGAGGTGGGATGGGCGCGGGTGCCCTTGCTATCCTGCTGTACGGCCCCTCTCTGGCACCGATTCCTGGGTACGGGGGGTCCCCGGGATTTAGTGGGCTGGCGGGGGTGGGAGTGGGGGTGGGGGGTGTCTGGGGGTTTGTGGTTCCGGGGGGCGGGGGCTGGGGCTGGGTTGTGGTGGGTGACGGGTGGGGTTGGGGGTTGCAGGGGCTCTGGGCCGGTGGGGTGCCTGGTGGGCCTGCCCCGTTCTGCTGCATTAGGGCGCGGGCCGTGTTGGGGTGGGGGGCGCTCCGGGCTCCTGGGTTTGCTCTTTGGCAAGGTGGCCCCCGCAGGGCCTGGGGGTCGTGCTTGCCCTGTCCTGGCTGGGGTCGACGGCTCCCTTCTTTGGTGGAGGTTTTCATGCATGCCAGATCCACCACACCAGAATCTACCGAAATTCAAACACAATCTGCTTTTTCCTGTAGTTGCTGAATCGGTGGAGGCTGATGTCTGTGGATCTCACACCGCTTCATCTATCCTTTCTTCCTTTCTGAGGTCTCCCTATTTTGTTGGAATTTAGATGTTTCTGGGGTTGGTGAAAGATTCTGGTTTGTAACCCTGTGGGTAGTAGGTGGTGTCTGGTCGGTGCTGGATTTCACTTTTCTTTCTTTTCTTTGATCCTTACTCGGGTCTTCTGAACTTCACTACTAGTCGAGCGGGATTCTGAAATCTTCGGTTTAGATGAAGGGTTCAGGTGAATTAATGAGTTTAATTGTTTAGTTTAGAGAGAATTCCTTATTAATTGGGTCTCATTTTCATGACTTACTCCATATTGCAACCACATAACAATTGAGTTCTGATCCACAGTTTAGGGATTACGGCAACAAACAATTTCTTTGGATTTTATTTTGTAGTGGCAAGTAACGAAGATGGTTGAAGGAATTGTGATGATTCACTTTAAGTACAGTCTAAAAATATTTTTACTCACATTACATTACAAGACTGGCCATTGTCTTATCTTTGTTATTTCAGATGATAAATGGATGTTACAGAGCCAAAGTGGCTTAGAGGCAAGCTAGAACAAAAAACACCAACATATACATTTCTTAGATCTAAAGTCATCTCATGACATGTTCAACGTGAATATGCATTATTATGGTAACAGATTGAGTTTCATTTCTACTTTGTCTAAGTGAGCTAAAACTGTGAATTATTGTTAATTGTGATACCAAATTTGTTGTATATTTATGCCAGTTTTCTACAAGTATGCTTATTTACCTCAGATGTTTTAATATAACATGTTTACATGTAGCTTTTTACTGCAGCATTAGGTCGGGTGTGAAATATGCACAGAGATTGGAAAGTGTTCCATTTACATTTACAATAGGCATATATAAGGATTTGTGAATATCATAATTGAAGAAAACAACCTATGCACAATAAAAGAGGGTGGAACAATGACATCTAAATTAAAAAGATTTATTGTATAATAGCTCAAAATAGAATTTGACACAATCACTGAGAATCATTTTATGCTGAAAGAGGATATTGGATGTTAGGCAAGGAATGCTGTATAAGAACAGTAGTCCAAGATATTTAGCGCTAAGCATCAACCACTTTGACGTACAAGAACAAAACAAGCTGTCACATTTTCTTTTCAGATGATCAGATCAGTCATCAGACAGTGTTTCATCTGCTTGGTTACAGTATGGTTCAATCCATGTAACATTAAGACAGGAAATGTAACGAACATCCTTGAAATATTTGTCCCTGGACTGAATGAAGTTTTCTTCATTTTCAGCCCAGCAGCCATAAACAGTAATTTATATTGGATTTGTGAGTGCTGTAGCCCAGTTTAAATCCACCTGGTTTGAGTTAAGCATTTTTTGACGATATATTCTATGCAGTCCCACTCGTCTAAATACAACATTCATTAGATTAATATTGCATTAGTGGAATATGAGTTAAGCAGCAAAATCCAGCAGTTTTTACCAATATCAGAAGGCGGCCATTTTGTCACTTGCTGTCGAGTGAAAATGATATCACAGTTGATCAGGTCTCAGGTAACAACCAATTACAGCTCAGCTTCAGAAAACAGGTGAGCTGTGATTGGTCTTTGCCTGAGCAACTGTGATGTCATCTTAAGTTGACAGCAAGTGACAACATTTTGCTGCATAACTCACATTCCACAAATGTAATATTAATCAGATTTAGACTAGTGAGGTCACATATAACATATTATTGTCAACAAATGTTTAAGGTTGACTTCCCCTTTAAGGGATTCTTTACAATGTGTCTCAACACAGAAACTGTGCTTTATACTGTACACACTATATATAAAATAAATACAAATCTTTTCTACATCACTGTGACATTTCGTATTCGTTTCTGTGTTTATCATTTGAATTTTCATGATCTCAGCAGTCGTGATGGAACAGAAGTTTCTCGCTCTGTTTGGCCTCTTTCTTGTTGCCCCCCCCTGTCTTCTGCATGATAATCACAGCCTTATGACTTTTGATTTCCTGGAAAAGAGCACCCGGGTGCTTTCCACTGTCCCACCCTTGGCCGGCCAGCAGCATCAGTATGATGGCAAGGATCATCAGAATTGTCGCCGCGGTGGACGTCAGCTGCAGGCTGGCCCGAGGCTCTGCCGCTTTCTTCGTTCGGAATGAGACGCACTGAGGTTTCTTGCCTGCTTTGCTTCTCCTGCTGGCATGCTTGTTGCCCTCGCTGGTCCCTAAATGTAAACACACTCTGTAAAATGTCTCTGCCTGCAGGTGGGTCAGGTTGAAACTGTGTGTGCCGGCAAGGATGCGTGTGGTGTACGCGGGTGCGTCCGAGCTCATGGCTTGCCACGATAAACGAGTCGAGGGGAAGTTGCGCTTATTCTGCCAGGACAATACAGCGCAGTGTTCTCCAGCCTCCATCACCTTTAACCTTGTCTCCGCTTTGAGTAATGAATGGCCCTTCAGATTAGAAGCCGCCACCTTCCTCCTTGTCTTCTGTCTTCTTTGCACCACCACAATAACACTGCGTGTATCAGCACCGAGAGTATTCTCAGCTATGCAGGTGTACAAGCCGGCGTCTCTGAGGGTGACCTTTCTGATCTCCAGAGTCCCCTCAGGCAGGAGCCAGTAGCGTATGGTGGGGATATTACCTTGAGCCTGGCTGGGGGAGATGCTGTAAGCGGATGAGTAGGCGGCGGCCCCAGAAGTTGCCGGCGGCCCCTCAGATACGTTGCTCGAAGCCGGCCCGAGTCTCAACCCTGAGGGAGTCACCCAGTAAAGTTGAGGCTGCGGATCTGCCAGAGCTCGACAGTGCAAAAGAAGCTTCCCGCCTTCTCTGACAGCCACGTTGGAAGGGAGCGAGGCGGAGGGGATTGTCGGGAGGCAGGAGGCCGACATCTCCCGCGAGGAGATCTCTCTCACCCTCCGAGCTTTCAATTCTGGGGGTTCGGAGCACAGCGTGGCTTGCGGTTGGATGAAGCGCACAACCCGAGATGTTTGATGCTCGCTGGCTTGTCCGTCCCGGTGAGGGCGGGCGGCGTCCTGTGCGGCCCAGTGAAATAGGCAGTCACAGCGGAGCGGGTTGGAATGCAGACTGACCTCCTGGAGTTTGGGCAGGGAGCTCATTGTGCGGCGGTGCAGAGTACTGAGACAGTTGGAGTTGAGCATGAGACTCTCGAGTCTGCTCAGCTGAGCGAAAGCTTGCGGGTGAATGAAGGACAATCGCGGGTTGTTGGTGATCTCCAGTTTGGTGAGCTCTGGGAGGTTCTCCAGCGCGGCTCTCTCAATGGACATCAGCTCCTCCATGTTGTTCAGGCCGAGCTCCTTTAGGTGGAGCATATCTCGGAAGTCTCCCGTGTTGATTAGTTTGATCCGGTTTTTGTTCAGGTCGAGAAACTTGAGTCCTTTCACTCTTTGCAGAGCCCGAGTAGGAACCTTGATTAGTAGGTTATCGTAGAAGGAGAGACTCTCCAGACCCTCCAACCCATCCAGAGCGTCATCAGCTAACCCCCTCAAGCCCATGCCGCCAAGAACAAGACTGCGGAGGGATTTCAAGGCTAAGAAGCCCTGCTCAGGCAAAGTCTCCACTGGGTTTCCTCCAAGCATGAGAACTTCTAAGTTCTGCAACGCTTCAAACCACCTTGGATTAACGGTAGTGAGTCTGTTATTGTTGATGTGCAGACGCAGAAGAGAATCCAGACCAGTGAAGGCTCCGGGTGCAATAGAATACAAATTATTATGGCTGAGAAAGAGCTCCTGTAAAGCCAGCAGTGAGGAGAAAGAAGCTTCCGGCAGGTGGCTGAGGTGATTTTCCTCCAGATGTAAAGACAGCAGAGAGGGCACAGACAAGTTTTGCGTAATAGTCTTGACACAGCTGAAGTGATTCTGCGAAAGGTCAAGATCAGTGAGGTTGGGGAGCCCGTGCAGCGCAGCGGCGTCCATTTCCGACAGATTGTTCCCCTGCAGGTGCAAGGTGTGTGTGTTTAAGGGCAGGGGCCGCGGGAGGCCGGCCAGCAGCAGGTCGTTGCAGTCCACGGTGGGAGCTTCATGGTAAACTGAGTCTGGCGAGAACCACGGCTTGATGTGACACACACACCGCCCCGGGCAGGGGACGTGCCATGGCAGAGCTTGAGGCAGCGAGCCCAGCGCTCCCAGCACGCACACGCCGACAAACGCACACAGGAGACACTGTGATTGTAGAAGCATCAACATTGGCCTCATAATCCTTACGGGGGTCACGGGTGCGGATTGGAGGAGGTTTTAAGATCTGGTTGTGTGAGGGAGGCAACTGTAGGGATGTGTGTGCGGATGGCAGAAGACGGTTACAATCGCTATCACTGGTATGAAATTCTCAGGCAAGCGGGATGGGATTATCATATCGACACCGTTCGTCGCTTTACACATGGAAATATTCAAATGTGCGTCTTGCAGCAAAGAATACAGTGCGTCTCTTTAGGAACAATTTTGATTGCGGTGGTAGAACATGATGATGGGCTTTTTCTTGTTACGCCATCAATCTCACATCCTGGCGGCGGCCGGGCGACTCCTGGCTCTTAGCTCACTGCTCTGTCAAACATACGCACACACACACACACACACAGCAAGAGAAACAAATAGAGTTGAGAGTGGGAATGGGAAAAATGGAAATAACTGAAGCTTATCATACACACTGAAAAGAAATGTGTGATTCTTTGTGAGCAATTTCAGTTTCACATGCCTGGTATTCATCTCAAAGGTGAAGTCAACTCCCCCAAAAAATCTTGACAATAATATGTTCTATACAGTTCCGGTTTATATTGCGTTAGTGGAATATGAATTAAGCAGCAAAATCCATCAGTTTTTATCAATATCAGGAGGCGGCCATTTTGCCACTTGCTGTCGAGAGATAATGACATCATAGTTGATCATGTCTCAGGTAGCAACCAATCACAGCTCAGCTTTAGAAAACAGGCGAGCTCTGATTGGAGCCCTGAGCAACTGTGATGTCATCTTCAGTCGACAACAAGTGTCAAAATGGCCGCCCCCTGAGATGGATAAAAAAAGGCTGGATTTTGCTTCATAACTCATATTCCACAAATGTAATTTTAATCAAAATGTCATGTTTAGACGAGTGAGGTCACATATAATATTATTGTCAAGAAATTTTGGGGGGTTGACTTCACCTTTAAATTTGGGTTAGGGCATCAACAAGGCTTCACTTTACAGCAAAAGCTGCTGTTTTGTGCTGTTTGTTGATGAACTATCATGCTGTTTTGGAGTGGAATTAAATGATGGATAAGTAGCAGTAAAATTGTCATGAGCATAGCGATCTGTAAAAATAAATAAATAAAAGCAAGGTCTAGTGCTTTGTTGCCATGGAAACAAATCTCCTCTCCTAGCTGTGGTTCGGTGTTCCTTTACTTGTAATTTGTTTTGGTCCAATTTGCGCACCAGTTGATAAAAACAAGACCAACCGAAGTCATGAGTGAGGCATCGAACATCTTGACTGCATCTATGAAGCGTCTAATCAATGTTTTCTCAATTTTCTGTCTACTTGTGAGTGCCGAGAGAAATCGTTTGCAATCATGCACCTGTGCATTGAAAGAAAGGAAGAAAGAAAGAAATGTGTGTGCTTCTTACACAAAATATTTTTGTTCCCCTCTTATACTGAATGGTAATCAAACCAAGGCCAAACCAAACTGTGATTTTACTATTATTATTGTATTCTTTTACATGAGTAATTGTACAGTTTGTATAAATTGTACAATTGTATAAATTTTCTCCTTCAGTGTGGGTCCGACAATCAACAAGCACGTCTATAAAGAGATTCTTTCAGCATTTACTGTGTTTAGCAAGAGTTGTCAGGACAACTCATGGCTCCCCTACCATGACAACGCACCTGCTTACAATGCCCTGACTGAGCATCTGGCACTTCCTGGATGAGAAGGACATTGCTGTCTTAGAGCAAATGCCCTACTCACCCCACCTGGCTCTGTGTTTTTTTTTGTTTGTTTTTTACATCTTTCCCAAGCTTTAGGGGGTCAACAGGGGGCCCGTTTTGAAGACCTGGATGACATTGATATGGACATCTTGACAGCCCTGCAAAGGATTCCGGAAGAGTTCTTTCAAGGATGCATGAAGGTGTGGCCGAGAAGGCTGGGAATAGGATTACTTTGAAGGGGAAAAGTTGTTGTTCGTGGTCCAACATCTTTTTTGACTCCAGAACAAATTTCACATAGCTCATATGTGTTCATACTGTAAAGCTCATGATATATCCAAGGTCCACCTTTATTTATTTGCTCCAATATCATCAATGATGGCTTTGATGTATTAAATCTAATTAATGTCTTGGTTTTAAAAGCAGTAAAGAAATCCTTCCAGCCTCAGAGACGTTCACGTTGGCGGCGGGCGAAACGTCTTCAACTTTCTTCTTTTAACAAGATCACCAAGATCACGTCATGAGATGTAGC
The DNA here is from genome assembly GCF_051991255.1 of Vanacampus margaritifer. Taxonomy (NCBI): domain Eukaryota; kingdom Metazoa; phylum Chordata; class Actinopteri; order Syngnathiformes; family Syngnathidae; genus Vanacampus; species Vanacampus margaritifer. The sequence continues at coordinate 14,193,603 of NC_135439.1, forward strand.
ATAGCATTGACAACATTCATCGGGTTATATGAGCTACGCAAAGTGAGCATTGTACGACAGTTGTGTTTGAGTCAACATCATCTCGGCGCAGAACTTTCCCCCCAGGGTTCTTCTCAATCTTCCATCAGCCATTCACTTTCATCTCTACTCTCTCATCTCTCCACATGCAACCTGCTCAATAATGCATTCGTCATTTAATTTTTGATGCCCCCCCTGTTTTCGTCGTTCGCTCTCAAACGTCAACAAATGTCAGTTTCAGGAACGCAGAGCGGTGAGCTGAAGCATGCCTAAGAAGGTTTTGTAATTCATACTGCTCAGAAGAGGATATTCAAATACTGTATATCACTTATGCTTTCGATGTACAGGCTTGTTCAAATCGGGGTAGCGTTTCTGACGCACCTTCCAACAATCCAAGAGTCCATAATGAAAGTTCGAATAGTATTTTGTGATCCAAGAGATCCAAAATAAAATGTATTCAAAAACAAAAGTGGTCGAAAAACTGTCTGTCTACCCCGTTACCCCCGTCCAGCTTCCACGTTGCACGTCCCACCTGGCACACCTGCTTTGCGTTTGCTAATCAGTGCCAACATAAGCCTGCCATACCTCAATAACACAAAAGGGGGCGTCATCCTTCCAAATATTCCAAAACTAAAGTATATACGCAACAGGTTTACAATTATAAAATACAACACGGAGCCTAAATTATAAACACAGATTGTCAACATAAAATATCTCAAATAAATCAATGTGGCTCCAACAAGGGGTTTGTGGTTTATGCACTTGTGGCACTTTACATCAAACAGTGTTGATGCTGCAAACATAATGTTGTTGTTTTCTGTGACAATGACATTAAACCTTGGATCTGACGAATTTTACAAATCTGTGCATCAATCACTTCTTTTCCTCAGCATTTATCCTGGTTGGCTTCCCTCCCCAACAGTTAGCGATTTGACTGCACAGTAGCTCATGGATTAGTGCAGGGGTGCTCAAGTTCGGTCCTCGAGAGCCCCTATCCAGCCTGTTTTCCATGTTTCTCTCCACTCACACACCTGATTCATGATCAGGATTGTTATCAGGCTTCCGCAAAGCTTGCTGATGAGCTGATCATTAGATTTAGCTGTGCTGCAGGAGGGAAACATGGAAAACAAGCTGGACCCCTGCTTTAGCTCATTCGTAGCACTATGTGCTCCTAAACCGCAGACACAGTGGCCACGTGGGTTCGATCCCATGTTGGGTGGATGCCACCTTATGTTTTTTGTTTTATTTTCTCCCCATACCAATAATGTAGGCTATAGCATCTTTGAGTAAACTTTGAGTATAATTTGAGCATCTCTATTTTGGAAATTAAAATGTTGTTATCCTAAGCCAACTACAACCACAATAATAAACATTTGAAAATGAATATAGATTTCTGATCAAATTGAAAAAGTTTGTATTTGATGCAAGTAATGCTGCCATACATGAATGTCAGTTCACTGCACTTGGAATTAGTTTTAGGACTTTCTTTTTAATTATGCCCAGATTGAACACTTTATCTTTTGATAAATGAGAAAAAGAAAACAAAAAAGATAGAAAACAACATATACACAAAATATCTTTGAGCATTGAGACACAGCTGACATGGTGACATGTTCATACTGCAACTTGTGCATTTTGCAGACTCCCTACTTAACAAACAAGGATTTCTCTGTTCTTTTTCCACTTGGGGAACTGGACCTATACATAAAATCACTCTTTAGTAATAAAAAAAAAGGCAACCTTTTGATTGGTCTGAGTCTCAAATCTGCACAGAATCCTCCTCAATTTTCATTCTGCAAAAAAGCATGCAATATTTGTAAAATGGCAATCGTCACATGAAGCACATCCTTGTTCACCTGTTAGCAACACATCTGAGTGCCCCAGTGATTTCGCTACTCGTAAAGGACTTGAGCATAATCAGCTTTTTCATTAGATAAGATGAACACATGCTTATCTGTGCTGTTCCTCCTATCTAAGAGCAAACTCGAGATAAACCTTAAAGCATTTTTTTTCAAATTCATTTCAAGCGGCTTGAGGTGACAAATGGCTGCTTGTATGAACAATGTAAATACATTTGCATGTACTGAGGATTACATGCAGGAGTATGGGATGTTTTGGCAGAGATGGAGGACCTGGATACAGATTGTACTTGGAAAAAGAAGTCACATGACAATGCAGGCTGTTGCTGCAGACACATGTATGCACAAACTTATCATTTGCCCCTCGATTCGTAAACCACTCACACCGAGCGAGCATGCATGCGTCCGCATCTACATGTGTACATGTCTGTGCCATCAACGCAAATGTCAGTTTTCTTACCCGAGCTGGAAGGATCACGACATCGCTCTGTTCAGCCTCGCTTCCCGCGCTTAGGATGTTATTTCTTGTCTCCCCTCTCAGCCACACAATTAAGATTCTTGAAATATCACGTCTCTGCTGCACTGGAGCTAGAGAGAACATCGGCAAAGTCTCTCTCTTTCTCTCTCTCTCTCTCTCTCTCTCTCGGCTCTGCAGCAGAGCTTGTGTCCCTCTCATCCTGCCTCCCCTCTTCCATCGACTACCTCACTTGCTCCCTCGTTCTCTTTTCCTCTGTCACATGATGGAAAAATACTTGCTGTGGGGTATGTGTGTGGATGACAGGTTGTCTCCCACTGTGTAATGTATGCATCTGGTTTAGGGGGAAAAAAAAGTTTGTCTTATCTCCTTATCGGATTCACAACACTGTCAACCTTCACACTAGCTGCCATCCTTGCATTGTTTTGCATCCCCTTAATGTGATTAAATATACAGTAGGAGCACTACTTTGCTTTTTCTTCAAAACAGTTCACTCACTCCACTTCAAAATGTCATGTATGTTATATATACTATAGCAAGTGATACCAGCAACAGTTGTTGTACCAATTCTCATCTGCCAAATAGCAGATGGTGGATGCATTTTGTAACAGTAATTAAAAAAAAGTATGCCTGCAGATGTTTCAAGAGAATTATCCCACGATACACATTTTGACAAAAACTTGGCTGAGCATTTTTTTCCCCGCAAGGAATCTTTATAAAGCAGCTTTATCAATATGTTCACACAAATGAATCAATAATGTAATGAATCCCAACAGAATATTATTGGACTCCTCTTGGCTCCATCCTGAAATGTGCCTCAGCTGTTTCTCCTTATATTCAAATGCACTTTTTGCTTTGCTCTCAACAACCCGAGAGTGTAATTTTCAGCTGTTGTTGCGAGTGGAAACAGTGTTCAAAGAGGACAGATGCTGGCACGTAACATCACAAAAAGCAGAGAATGCAGTCAGTGTACTATCACGGGGGTGTATTTACAGTGGCATTAGGGAGCAAAGCTTCCACAATGATTCATTTCCAAACCTACGACAATCACTATAGCCCATACAATTCAATATTTTTTTCTAAAGGGGAGAAAAAAAATCACATATACAATACACTTTACACAATTATGTGCAACTGATTGACAAGAAAAATCACTCAAATTCAACATTTCATATTCTGTGTATATTCTGAGAAAAGTGCATGGTTGGATTTTTGTTGAATATTTTTCCATGTGGGCAACTAAGATCCTGTCAGACACAACCATTTTTCTAAGTAAAAGATGTAATAAAGCTTCCAGAAGCAATAAAGTTCCCGTTTCCCTTTCATTCATTGTTGCAGTTAACTAAAAAAACAAAATTAAATGAATGTTTCATTTGATGCAAATTAAACATTATCAAACGTGTTCCGTTTGAAATGATGTGGATAGCAACAAGAGTCCAATGCTGCACAGCCAGCTGCGAAAACTGCTTGCGGCCATACATTTTTTATTCAGCACTTAGAGTGCTAATTAAATGATGAAGAAGAGAAATACAGCTTCTGGACTGGCAACAAAAACACTGGAGCCTCAATGAAAGTGTCTTTCCGTAACGTGATCTATTGCAGATCTTGTCCATGTCGTTAATATCTCTTCAGCATGTATGGATGGTTTTGATGAGAGTTGTATTTTATTGTCGACGGTGTGTGTGAGTTTCCCCATATAACCTTGCTATTTTCCGCGTGTGTGAAGCACTTGTGGGGTTGGGAGAGCAAAATTGCACAAAAAAAGAGGAGGAACAGAAAAAAAAAAACAATTTCAAGAGGCCCAACAAGTGAGTCAAATAAGGTTGAGGCATAAAACATTTTTGCTGCTTCAGGGCCGATCTTTGTGCTCATGCTTTTGTGTGTGTGCGCCAAAGTCCAGCTTGCCTCTCTAATGCGTCTCCCTTCATTTGCCGGCTTCACGGCAGAACACACACCCACATGTCCCGCTGACTGAAAGGCAGCAAGGATAAGTGGTAGCTTGCTGAAAGGAAGCGAGAGAGAGAGAGAGAGAGAGAGAGAGAGAGAGTGAGAGAGAGAGATTGAGAGAGAGAGAGGAGGTCTCCATAGCAACACCGAGGGGTTGTTGTGCTTTTATCGGAGGGAAAGAAACTCAATGCTTGCTGCATTTTACCTTCATATCTGTCACGTTCGCCTTTCTTTTTAGTCTTGTTAATTTTCCCTCCTAAAAATCGCTATTAGGTCACTTCATTCGGTACAGCTGCACACACACACACACACACACAAAAAAAGAGCTAATGTCTGCATCACAGTCACTATTGAATGCAGTGGGCCCTAAATGAGGTGAAGCTCATATCTGTTAAATGCAGGCCTTTTAAACTACCCCAGGACTTTACAGCTGCTTATTGGTGTTGTTTACATTCCACCTAATGCTAACGCTAACGCTGCATTCAGACTATTATACGATGCTGTCAGCAGTCAGCAGAACAGATATCGCCAAGCAGTTCGCACCATAGCAGGGGATGTGAATCATGCTGAATTAAAGGCAGTAGCCTACTGCCCAAATTACATCAGCATGTGCAATAAAGGCTACAAGGCTAAGGCATTAGCACATCTGGGTCAGTCCCACCATATATCTCTGCTGCTGTTATCGGCATATAGGCTACTCTGCTCGGGAAAAGTGCACCCGCCGCAGCCAGAGCGATTAAGCCTTGGCTCGATGGCGCATCACAGCAACTTCAGGACTGTTACGGATGTGGAGCAGGACAGTCAAATTTTGCACGGCCATCACCATTAAAGATATTTAAAAAAAAAAAAAGAAAAAAAAGAGAGAGAGCAATGATGATGACATGTCAAATCGGTAAAATTACCGAATGAACAATACTGAGCTCTCCAGTAAAAAAAAAAAAAAAAGAAAAAAGAAAGAAAAAAAAGGAAAAAAAAGAGATATTTTTATCCAATCGCATTGTGTTACTGTGACAGGCAGCTTCAAACAGTGGATCCAGAGGTTGGCCCGCAATCTTTGAACAGATCTTAAGCAAATGTCTCAGTCCAGATTTTGCAGTGACGCGGAGGCAACTGACTGTGTGGCTAAGCTAGCAGGAGTATTCGCCAATATTTTTAACCAATCACTGAGTATGTTTGCATTTAGCCAATAACCCTTTCAAGACCCGAATACTGGCAATATTAGTTCTTTTTAAAGGCAATGTAAACACTCAAAACCTGAATATGCTATTATTCGGGTTTAAAAAAAAACACACACACAAATAAGACCCCTGGGTTACCCTTTTTGTAACCGGAATATTTGTTCATATTCACGATCGGCATACCTCAATTGAACAAGGTATTGGTTTCTGTTTTGCGCGTGCTCTTTTGAGTACAGGAACTACTTTTACGTGCGGCGCTGTCGCACTCACCAAACAAGTCATAAGATTTCTTCACTTTTACGTTATTTTCTGTATCTAGCCTATGTAAAAAATGCCACAGTATATATATATATATATATATATATATATATATATATATGCACACATATATAAATGTATTTTCAATCAAAGTTAAACAAACATGACCAAAGAATCACACTTTTGGAGTGAGGAGGAAAACTGACTACTTCATTAGTGTGGTGACATGAAACACAGGGAGTCCTCGACCTACGACTTTTCAAATTTACTTTTTTGTTAACGTTTCCCACAGTAATCACGCCGTTTTAAAGTGATTTGAAGTTGTGTTGCTGTTACCTCCATCAACGGGCGTCCATCGAGCAGGTCGGCTCGCCGTCATGCGCGTCACATTTACGTGTTTAAGTTTCCAAGCTCCTCTTTGCCATCCGTCAGCAATAAATGTGCAAAAACATGAAATACTGGTTCTGGCAACTTCTGGGTACCGCAAATATTTTATTTATTTATTTTTTTTAATTACCGTATAAAGTATTTTGATGTATATTTCTACTTTAGCGGTAAAATCCGACTTACGTGGAAATCCGGGCTACGTCCACAGCGTATGAACAGAACTCGTTCGTAAATCAAGGACTCCCTTTATATACTTTTTATTGAAAGCAGAAACGACGTCTATATTGCGTAATGACGTCCGTGCGTTGCTGACTGTTCCAAACGGTGTCTTCCAATTGAGCCCGCTCGTGCATCTAAATGAGTTATCCTAAATGTTTCAGATATCAGAATTTTGACCTTAACCTGGAATATTGACCGCATATAAACATAATCACTGAGTCAGGCTTTATTGTCCCCTCCTGCCTGCCTGATGTCCTCCATCATTGTCACACTTTTAACACCATCCGCAGCTTAAGTGACCATCACCCACTGACACTTTGTCAATGAAAGCCAAGTGCTTCTAGAAACAGGTTTGAACCCACATCAAGTCCCCACGGACTCAACCAGCACTACGGGGCATACAGGTTCAGAGCGGACACCATCACTGTGGTCTTCCACAGTAAACTAACACACCTGGAGCAGCAGAGAAGCTGCGCACAGCTGTTTCTTTGTGGATTTCAGACATCGTATTCTACAACAGACTGTGTCAGTTTTGGTTGACTTGGGAACATCTGAATCCATCTATCTCTTGGTCAGGTTGACTGTAGTCTCCATGTCTCCAAAGTCATTGCCTCCCATCAGAGCAAACATCATAAGAATAAAAATAAACAGACATCTAGCCCTCTTTTCACCTGAGAACCCGACCTGGAGTGTGTACACTGGAGCCATCATCTAAAACGCTCATCAGCAGAGACTGTATTACCTCGCACTGAAACAGGCTGTGTCCTTTGACTGATGCTCAACAGAGCATCCTAACGCACTGCAGCTGTGTGTGGTTTTCCAGCTGCACGGCGGCAGGCAGGCAGGCGAGGGTTCCAATTGGTCATCAGCAAAGCTCACAGGATTTCTTCTTGTTTTTCTCCTTCCTGGGTGGAACTCTACAATTCTCGCTGCCTAAGGAGAGAAGTACATTCTCACGGATCTGACCTAAGCTGGACAACACTCTCAAATTCAATTGTCATCCTCTGGCAGACAGTTCAGAACATTATGAGGACCAACAGACTAAGGAAATGTTTGTATGCGAGAATTGACAGACCCCATTTTGCACCAACTTCCAGAAGCTGGTGTTCCTCAAGGCGAGGATGTCCCTGTTGGGATACCCCAGCAACAAAGGGCAATTTGGGGAGGAGAAGCAGGAGGAGAGGCATTTATAGTATAACAATTTATTCGTTTTTGTGTGTAAAGTTGTCCAATCTGTTTCTGAATTAATAAAATTGCGTGCTCTTATCCTTGTCATTTTTTTTTTACTGACGGTCCTAAGATAGCGGTGACGAACTGTAATTTAGCAAGGACGGAACCGTGGTTAATCTAATGATGACGGCGTGACTGACTGACAACTGAGGACTGGACTGGTCTGAAATAATGACAGGTCGGCCGCTAGTGAATGTCAAATGACGGACCGACATCTTTGGTAATTGCTCATTGATCACTGCCAAATTGCTATAATGTTCATAATGACTTTAACCCGATCTGATTGGCTGGATCGGGATTGGATGATATTTTGCATTTTTATGCGAAATTGCTGATTGTTTGTGAAAAATAAATACAAATATAAATATAAAATATAATATTAATAAATAATATTAATGAATAAAATATTTAAAAATTATCTATCGGCTCCACAAAATAAGACATAAACATGATATATTTAATGTTTATCAGTGTTTTTTGTGTTCCCACCATCCATTTCAATTATTTGTTACTTTATTAATTATTTGTACTTATTTCAAGTATTTGTTTGTTTGTTTTGCTGTTGTTGTTTTTTTGTGCTATTTGTGGGCTGGGCCAGTCCCCATAGAGTAAATATGAAAGTTGTTTAAATTGATATATTGCTCCATTTTCTAATTGAATCAGTGTTTGATTATCAGTTTTTTCAAACTCACTGGTCGCTGATCGGCCCAAAAATGCTGACACACATACATTTACAAGGAATTTCATATTCCTCTAATTTTTATCATACCACCCCTCGCTGCACTCTGAGACACTTTTTACAACTAGTATCCTCTTTTGTTATTTACTGTGTGAGTTTTCTCTGGTACCTTAGATGAATGCTGTACCACGGTATGAGGAAGAAATGCAAACGTCTACATGTGCATGCCAATCGCAGGAAGTCCAAGCACAAACCTCTGTTGGTCTCCTGGGTAAATGTTAATAATAATATTCTTATGTAATTCCCCCCCACCCCCCACTGCCAGAGCGTTTCATATCCACTGGCACTGAGGTGGCTCTTCTCGTACTAGACTCCATGTATGGGCTCAAGGACAAGTACCCACCCACAAACACCTCAATAACGTACTGTGTGCTCATATGTGGGGGGCGCACATGGACAGGAGATTGGGAATTTGCTGCCATGGTGACGAGATTTGCAGTATCTAATAACAACAGGATCTTAAGAAGCCTGCAGTTTGTGGGTGGAGAGGAGAAGCAGAGGGAACACCAAAGTAGAAAAGGCTAGCGAGAGCATGCTTCGCACTTAATCATCTCTTTATGAAATAGTGACATCATAGATACATCTATGACAGTAGCAGTTGCATTTCTCTTTCAATTACATTTCTCCAGCAAAATGACCAGATGATTGTTTTTCCAGTGTTCTCATGCCCTACCTCTGATAAAACGTACAATATTCTTTGATTGGATCATTTCTCAAAGACATTTCATGGCACGTGTTGAGCGTGTCTGTTGCGTGGGTGGTGGCAACAGGTCTCTGGTTCTCTGCGCATGGTTTCCATGGTGAATGTGACAGGGAGAGTTTGCTAAGTGCTCCAGTAAGTTGAGTATGTATAATTATCGCAGCAGATCATTTATATCAATGTGCTGCTCTTATGATATTAGAAAGGTTAAAATACATGTTATCGGGCTGTGAATTCATGTCATTGCATCTAAAGTAATGGTTACTAAATGGAGAAAAAGGCAGAAACAGATTATATATTTATTTTTCACAGCATGGGATCTGATGTAATGATGATACACAACTGAGCTGCAGTCTTGAAACTCTTGAGTCATGTGCTTCTTTTAAATTTCACTCATTCTGCTGCCATATTTGGAGTCAATAAATTACAGACAGTGAGAACTGGCAGAGTGTTTAGTTAGTGTTAGTTTTTTATATATATATATAAAGTAGGTATATTTGATACCACTTTTATCAGACTGATAACCAGTACAACATTCAACTCTTGAGTACCGGTAGTCACTGATACCGATACCACTAGTACTGTTGATGCATAAAAGTCCCCCCCAATTTTTTATTTTTTTATTTTTCATTTTGAACAAATACCTAAATATCCCAATAGGAGGGCTACAATCACGTGATTCCGGCGGCGCACACCAAATTCAACTGGGGGTCAGGAAGTAGAGAACACCCATTGAAAAAGAAGGAAAGCGACTATGCAAAAGCGTTGGGTGAGCCTGGACGTAGCCAATACGCTCTAAAAATAGTAAAATATGTCGGATATGATCGTTACACTCTGAGGATTTTTTTTTTCCGAACTCGTGTCAGATTTGCCTGGTGTAGAGGCAATCACGAACGACCTCGTCCTCCAGACATTGTACTACACCGCTAGCCAAATGAAGGCGTATAAAAACCTGGAGGCCTACAACTATTTCGTGTGTGGTTGGGTCTCGGATCAAAAGAAGCACTAAATGACTGCCGTCTTGTTTTTGCTTGGGTGAGTAAATGTGATTCAGAATCATTCTCTTTTCAACTCAAATGTACACAAACGTACCACTGGCGTCAGGCTACAAGCTAGCTGGCTAACTGTTACGACTGGCCTTAAATGACTTAAACGGTCAAACACAGACTCATCAGTCATGTATCTACGTTCTGTAATTATGTAGACGTCTTGTGACTGAACCAATGCTTAAGTATAAGTACATATATCCATCAGTATGTTGTGCCCTTCCTGGAAGAAGGACCTCAATTTAAGAACCACTTGTCTTGATAGCTAACGTAAGCTAACATTGCTAAAAACAAAGACACAGACATGGACACACAGGCTGTAGAACAAGCTCTACATAGTAATATCACGGTTAGCTATGTTATATCACACAGGCCTGTTGAGAGTTTTATTCAGCTACGTAAGTTTCATTACTGTAGCTCTACCTTTCACAAAGTGATCACTGCATATCTGACCGTTGTCCGACCGTTGTCCGACCGTTGTCCGCTGGCCTTTATGGGTTACTACTTTCAGGACGTGAAAGTAGCTTTTATATTTTTGTCAATTAGACCAGTTGGGGTATAAGGCTGGGTATCGACCCTATACCAGTTACTCGTCCGTCACTAGTATAAATTTTCATGTTTTCCCTCCTCTTTAACGGAAAAAAATGTTGATTGTTGCTTTGTGTTCAAAATCCACATTATTGCTACATCTCCGTTTTGTCACAAACCAGTGAAGACTGGCATCGACATTTGTTCGGGATCTACTGCTTTTTGTTTTCTTTTTTGGCAGCGTTCCTCTGAGTAGCGCTCTCCTCGATGGATGTCCAGAAAAGGATGCCATTCTTTCGAAGAGGCACATAGTGACTTCAGGCGCTGCAAGGAAAAGTTTGTAAATTGACGTAACAACTTTCAGACTGCCTTTTCGTGAAAAACCTCCAAACCACCTTCCAAAGGTTTCCTTCCGCTCTGCCCAGCTTGTAAACAGCAATGATGGGGATCCATATGAGCGGGAGAGCAACAATGCACCAACCCAGAACTTCTGCCCAAGCTGGAAGTTTTCCTCCTCCATAGTTGGGCAGCGTTAGCGATTGCAGAGACCACACCAGGATGGCCTAAAGAACAGTAGTTAGCTGTTAGTGGAACACTTTATATTTAAACTCTCCAGAGACATGTTGTATTTGTCCAACTAAAGTAAACAAAGAGACACTCAATGGGACCTCGATAAGGTCAAACACAACAAGCAAAATGTCGCACTATAGAACCAGAAATTGAACTTTTGATTAAACGGTTTGGATGCTCAGCACAATCTAAACCAGGAGTCTGCTACCTGTGGCAATAGAGCCACATTTAGTCCCTTTACTGTGGCTCCCTGTCGGCCTCTAAAACAATTAATTATTTAAAAAAAAAAACTTTCATATTTCTTTTTCTTTTTCTTAGATAAAATATTCATTTAATTAATTATTTATTTAGATTTTTTTAAAAAAAAGAAGCAAGAAATATATTTTTTTAAATGTCAGAGTCCAAGATTTTAGTTGTCAGAAAAAGAAACGAAAGGTGGATGAAAAAGTTTTCAAAATGACCTAAACATGTCCAAAAAGTAAACATAAAATTTCCAAAAACAAAAGAAAGGCAGAATTATTATTTTTTTAAGTCAGAAAATTGCAGAAAAAGGAAATGTTTAAAAAAAAAGGAACTATAAAATGCCCAAATAACAAAAAAAGAAATCTTGAAAATTAACGTAAAATGTACATAAAATTGCTCAAAAAGTCAGATTTTTTATTTATTTAAAAAAAGGCAGTAAATCATTTTTTTAAGAAGCAACTATGAAATATCGAAACACAAAAGAAGAAATCACAAAAATTATCATAAAATGTAATGTAAAAAAGTCAGAAAAGTGATTTGAGAAAAGACAGGAAAGAAAATGTTCAAAAAGTAATGATAAATTGTCCCAAATTAAAAAAAAGAAATCCTCCAAATTACCATAAAATGTGCACAAACTTGCCAGAAATGTCAAATTTGACAGAAAGGTAGAAAAGTCTAAAAATATATGAAAAAAACTAAGTATGAAAAAGTACGAAAACAAATCCAAAAAGGGAAGAAAAAAGGTAGAAGAAAATGAATTCAAATGTTTTGCGGCTCCAGACAGATTTTTGGCCTAAAATGGCTCTTTTGACAGGAAAGGTTGCCGACCCCTGGTCTAAGCTATACCATTCAATAAAGTTGCTCTATGTAACAATTTGCCCACAAATATCTTTACAATAGCCTTTGTATTTGACCATTTATGACTGAAACATCTCCCAATTAGTAGATTAACACCTTAGCTGTTCACAAGGAGAAATCACTTCAAATAGCATTTCTGTTTTGATTTCAATGAAGCAAATGTTGAGATTGTATTCACCAACAGGATACATGGGCTGATAACGGACCAGCATGCTCTCCACCACAGCCAGAACCAGAAGCTCTTTTTCCCAACCATCATCTCAATGTCCTCAATTAATCGGTTTATACCTGCAACACACACACACACACACGTGCAAAAACAGCAGAAATTAAGAATGAGTACAGTTAAACTTCAAATTATTCAAACCTGTTCCTGGCCAAGTGTTGAATTAAAATACATTTTTATTTGCTGAATGGGTATTGTTTGGCTGGAAATGATTGAAGGAAGTGGCAAAAGGTTGCTGCATTCTTTTTTTTACATTTTTATTTGTTCCTTTGCCAAAATTATTCATAGGCTTTCTAAATATAGGCATATCCAATGTTCTAGCTGTATAATGTTCTGGATTATGTTAGAAGGTGCCATGAGCCGAATGGTTCATAAGCTATCGTTTCCTTGAACATGTCAGAGATATGAATAATTTCCGAAATATAAAAAGCAAAGAGATGAGTTTTAAATGATTTGTCAACACAAACTTTTACTGTCTTTTAACCCGTTCTTGCATAATTTCCAGAGAAGTACAGACCCCGCAAAATTGTTACTTTAACACTAAATTTAATTTGCATCATTTTGCTTTCAACTGTGCGCTTTTTTGGACAATGTAAGTCTTTACAAGGGATTTTTGTTGAGTAGAAATGAACACATGCAAACCCAATAAGTTATATTAACTCATTCACTGCCAATCCAGTAAGAAAGGATCTTTGACGTCTATAGTCGTCAATGGCAGCGAATGGCTGGGAAAAGAAAGTCAATTTTACCATATATATAGCAGAAGCCAATGATCTCCATCAGAGCCAAAACAATCAGTAGCCAGGTTCCAACGCAGGCATCCATTAGTGTCAGCCAGTATATTCCTGCCTATTACACAGATGCATACGCCACATGAGCATTGTATTAACGCAATTAGCTGTAGTAGCTCTTATCCATGGACCCACCTTGGTGACTAATGGCAGGCCTAATAAGAAGCAGATACAGGAACAACCAGTGCTTATATAGGCCCGTTTAGATTTAGGGAAAGCATCCGCGATGCAGGTTGAGATCACCTCTAGTCAAAAACAACATTGGTGATAATGACGATGATGCTTCATGTTTATGTCAAGTTATGCATGGGAACATAGCAGCAAATGAAAAATGACCTTACCGAAATTTGTAAACTGAGAGTCGAGGCCAATGACAAATATCATGAAAAAGAAGAGGATTGACCAAAGGGTGGAAATGGGAAGCTTGGTCAGGGCTTCTGCGTATACGATGAATGCCAGGCCGAATCCTGTGTAAAAATACATCATAGCATAAGACAACACATAGCATAGGTTTTTGACATTTTCAATTCGTGCTTTTTCAAGTGTCTGACCGTCTTTCACCACTTCTCCAATAGGAATTTGGTAGATGTAGGACATGTGACCCAAAATGGAAAAGATGGCAAAGCCTGCCAAAATGCTCGTTGCTGGAATTAAAATTGTCACATTAAACACACAAATCAACTTGTGCCTCATTTCAAGCAAAAGTTTAGGTTTATTTTCACATCTAAATCCAAAGACTTTAAATGCTGCTCTTCTAAGCTTTCCTACATTCATTCATTCACTCATCCATCTATTTGTATACATAGTATTCACATGACGTCACCGACCCTCACCTATCGACCCAGCAGGCCCGTGGTGCGGCAAACGGCCAGAAAAACACCGCAAGCAAATGCTGAGGAGCGCTCGTGTTGCTTACTACATTACTTTGTGTGCCGTTCACGAGTGCAAAATTGGGCGAACGAAGATGTGAAATGAAACTTCTTCGTAGTATTCCTATGCTATCATTTGCCCCGCATTGTGTGCCGGTCCATCGAATGTCAAATGGGAACGACAAAGTGTCCGGAATTGCAAAGATACATCGAAAGGATTTCCAACCGACAAAATCAATCAAAGTATGTTCTGATTATTTTAATTTACCCCGAGGCGGTATTGTGACCTGTTTTGGGCTTTTTGATAGTTCTAACCAAGCCATTTCAAAATAAAATACTGCCCACTGGTTTTAAGGTAAGTGTCATTGTAAGATGGTAAAAATGCTTTTACCATAATGCGATTGTGATATATGTGAGCTGCTAGCCGTGGCTAGCTCTGGCTAAAAATAGATCTGGTGGTATGTTCCATTTTGAGATCTCTCCAAATACCCTCCTTAAGGTCTCTTATTTTCCTTTTCCCAGCAGCCCAAAAGTTGAAATTGTTGTTAAAGTGTACGAAAATAGGTGAACCAACAATGTTGTTGTTTTTGTTATAACATGCTAGCATAGCTAGCGCGGTCGGGGAACTAGCTACTTGGTTTAAAAATAACCCAAGATTCTTCACCTTGAATTCACAATTGATAAATGCACATTGCAACGAATAAAAGCCGAAAGTACAGAAGAACATCCGTGTTTTGAGAATCTTCCTATCTCAGTAGTCCGCTCCGGGCATTAGCGGGCAGTAACATCGGCAAATGTTTCAACGTGTACAGCTGCAAAGAGTGTTGAGCTAAATCTTCCGGATACGTCTTGCTTACACAAGTAACGTTAGAGGAAGCTGGGGGTGACATTCATCAATAACAAAAGAACATTTGGTACAAACACAGCTTAGTCCGCTGGAAAGTTGCCCCAACATGAGGGGCAAACTCGCGATCCCGTGACGTCAGTGAATACTATCTATAGCGATTGTCCTCGTGCTAACCACTCATCAACATAACACAATCGTACTAATTTGCGACCATAACAATCTCATTATACCCTCAAAACTGCAAACTCGTGTGTATGTGTGCTTGCTGGCCTACCATGGTTGATGATGCATATGGCCACTGAGTCGATAAACATGTTGTTGTGGAACTTGCCATAAGAAGCAAGAGTCACAAGTCCCCCACATGCAATCGCGAGTGAAAACGCAGTCTGAGTTGCAGCGTCCTTCCAGACCTAAAAACATTGAAAAATAAAAAATATCTTTGTTTTACCAGAATGGCAGATTCTATCTCCTATCTCTTTCTTCTTGACCAATGGATTTTTGGAACTTCAATTTAGCTTTCACTGTGTTCTGTAGCATTTTTCAAATTTTGCAACCATCCACTGAAGAGGTGAACATTTATATTGAGCTGAATGCACGCATTCCTTGTTTTCCATTATGCCAATGACTATGCAAATTCATAGTAACGCTGAATACTTCTCACCTCTGCTTCTGTCAATTTGGTGAGGTTGGATTGAGCACCGATGTAGAAGTCGATCCCATCTCTGGCTCCCTCGAGTGTCGCGCCTCTGATCAGCAGGATCACAAGCACCACATACGGGAACACAGAGGTGAAATACATAACCTGCAGAGACACAGAGTACATACAGTATAAGCAACAAACGTAAAATCCGGTGGTGGCCAATTAGGGCCAGCAAGGATTCTATGCTGGCCTAAACACTATCAGAAACGCTGACCTACATTATAAATAGATATGTATTAGGGGTGTGCCAAAAAATCGATTCTCATAAGAATCGCGATTCTCCTTTGGTATGATTCAGAATAGATTTTAAATGTCCCAAAATCGATTTTATTTCAATTATTTTATACCTTGTTTGTGTGTGCTTTATTGGGAGCGCTGTTCATGTTGTACGCAAATTGGCCACTTAGGGGCAGTGTGGTCCCGCTCGTTCTGATACACTGTTAAGTTGTAGCCACATAGAAGCAAAAAGTCATGATCAAGTTATTCCAGTAAAAGTTTTTTTTTTTTTGCATTTGAAAGAGGAGTAAAATTATTTGTCCTCTTTGCGTGTTCCAAAACTTGAAGACAGATTTAATGCAAGAAAAAACACCTTTGCAAAAATGATTTTATCTAACAGAGATCTCTGGACATCGTAACAGTCTCCAATTCATCACTTAACAGGTGGAATTCAGAGCGTCGAAATGTGTCTCTTCCGCGTGTAAAATGGCTTCTTATAGTTAAAACCGACCGCCTCTCTTTCATTTGTAGACAAAACATACTCTCTGGGTACTTTTCCATGAGCGATGGCAAAAACAGAGTCAGGAGTGCGTGTTCGAAACAGATTCTGTTCTCAAGGACCAAATGTGTTTTCGCACAAAACGCTGAGAAGGAACTTTTTTAGACTAAATAATATGTCTCAGTTAAAGGTCAGATTATACCGAAATCAACACCACCTGCTCTGCACAGGACACAAAACATTTCGACAAGGTTAATATAAAGAATTAAAATGTTAACAATGTATAACAATGGTTAATAAATGAAATGAAGTATTAAAAATGTTATAATATCTAACACAGTGTAGGATGTTAAGCTGCTTCTCTCTATACATTCCTGAAGCATTTTGTATGAATAGTTGTGCTTTTGAGTGATAAAAGTGCCACGAGTAGCGCGCTAATTAGCATTAACGAGTCAGACTGGAGTAGATCATGACAATTCTTTGCATATATATATATATATATCTATATATATATATATATATATATGGTGTTGTTGAGTAAAATATGAAATTGACTTACTTTTCCTGATGACTTGATTCCCTTGATGAGTGCCGCAGCAACAAGGATGGAGGTCAGCAGCAAACAGAGAGCCAAGTGCCAAACTATTGGACCCGTCTCCTCGATGCTACCAGATCTCTGCAGAGCCACGTGACTGCGAAAGAGATAGATATTACTATCTATTGACTAATGCGCACATACATTTATGAACACGTGAATGGAACATCCTTACTCCCAGTATTGCTCACTGGGGATCTGCGCTCGAAGTTTGATCTTGTCAGATGAAGCGCAGGTTGTGTTGTCCAGAGTCCAGTTGGCCACTAAAGCGCCACTGCTATTGCAATACACTACAGAAGGAGAGATGATGAGTCAATTGCTTTTCCCCCCCGAGGAAGTATTGATGCTCACAGTGTGTAGTCCCCGCAATCACAATTACCAGTGAAGAGAATTCAATGGAAGCTGCCACAAGTAGATAAAAACCTTGGATATAAATGAACTTATCTACCTCAGCCGGCGTCTGAAGTTTACTGCCACTATAGAAAGCCATTATTTGATATCAGCTTAAAAGGACCGTCGAATGGGCTGAACATTGGCACTTATGCACTTATTGCAAAGGAAACGGAGGCATTTCCAGAATAGTGATTCCTGATTAACAGACAAACGTACAGTTTTGAGGGGGAAATGGGCCTGCTGGCAAAATAGTGGTATACGTGTTGGACTGTATTTGTATAGATTTGGACTCTATATCGAACAACGGGATAACGCTTGTTGATGACATCATCGCACCAGCCTCAGTGTGAAAATGGCTTTAATCACGTCTGACCGTGGAGCGAGGAGATCTGCCAGCCGTATGCGCGTCTACTTCGAAGTCACCCCCTTCCCCTCGCCACTTTACCAGTTGGTTGGAAAATAATGCTAGGCGGCGCTAAGCAAATTGCACCGCACACGTTGCAAGCTGCGGCTGGATAAGCTAGCAGGACTCAGTGCTAATCATTGCACATAAAATGTCAACCTCATATTTTTCTAATCTAATTATATATCTGCAGTATGTTCATTATTTCTTATTTTAAAACTTATTCAAACATGCTCAGCATTATGGGGGATACTTTGAGGTTATGTTGTTAATTGTAATTCTCGAAAGTTTAAAGATTATTTAACTCAAATTATTTAGTAAAAATTATTTTCTGGCATTGAGCATTAATCACTGAAAGTTGTGTTTAAAGCTTCAAAAGAGCTGCTATTCATTTCAAAAGGCTTTTCTACACAAGGATTATAGGATGGCGAGGTTGAAATACATTTATGATGTTCTGCAAGAAAAGTTTTCTCTTTGTGTCTTGCGTCATTGTAATGAAACGAGAAACATTTGGTGCCATTCAGTTCAATGCAGAAATTGCAGAGCACCTAAAGGTGTGTCGCTGCAGTTGTTATCGCCCCAACTTTGACACGTGTACCACGGCAGAGGAGACTGGAAGGAGGCGAACAGGTAGAACAAGCCGTAGGACACAATGACGTTGTAGTATATTGCAATCAGGCTGGTTAGAAAGATGGTTCCAACGCCGACACCTGCACATAGGGCAGAATGCTCAGTATGCATCGGGGATGGTGAAATGTCAAATGTAACATGCACCACCACATGCTAAATCAATCATCAGCACCTCTTCTATACAGTAAGTTAGCTCAACCTATCATTTTTTCCATGCTGGCTCAGGCCAGAGTTATAATTAGTTTGGATGTTTTGTGTGCGTGTGTGCATATGTGTGTGTTTTAGTTTTACTGCCACTACTGCCATTTTTATTTTTTGATAGAGCATTTTTCATTTCATGTTGACTTGTTTTTTTAAATTCAGTTAGTTTGATTGTTTTTTCGAAAATGCTTTGTTTTAATTTAATTTTCCATAGTTTTAGAATTAGTTTTATTCATATTAGACCGCGTGGAACCACACTGCCCCTAAGTGGCTAAACCGGGTACAACATGAACAGCGCTCCAAATAAAGGGACACACAGACAAAGGCGAGACAGGATAAAACAATTTAAATAAAATTGATTTTGGGACATTTAAAATCCATTCTGAATCGTACTAAATGAGAATCGTGATTCTTATGAGAATTGATTTTTTTGGCACACCCCTAATATGTGTACAGTATATATATATATATTAGTGCTGTAAATCACAAAAAAAATTGCATTAATCATAACGCAGATTAATCGGACTATTAATTTTGACCATAGATTATCCTTTAGCGTGACAGCGGATGGCTACGTTTAAGGTAGCACAGGTTGTGTTTTAACAATAAACGTAATTACATGCATTAAAATAAAACATTTAATAAATGTTTGCGTATCACATTTAGAATATTTGCTCATGCCAAAATTTTGGAGTCTTTTTTTTTTCCATTTTAAATTACGCAAGTAATTAACTGATTAGAAAAAGAGGAGGATGAGTGTGTGCAGTGGATCAAAAAATGTTGAAGCTGTCCTCATAACATTAAATGTCAAAAGAATGAACACATAACCAGTGTCCTTCAAATTTGGCAGGAAAAAAATGTTGATTAAAAAAATCCTTTTTTTAAAGGGATTAATCATGATTAATCAAAATTCTAAGATGTGATTCATCTGATTAAAAAATATAACCGTTTTACAGCTCTAATATATATATACTGTATATATATATATATATATATATATATATATATATATATATATATATATATATATATATATATATATATATATATATAAACCCCGAACACTCATGTTAGTTTTAAAAACGTAAAATGTTGTTCCAATTTGTATGTATATAAGTGCTCTCAAATATGACCAGCACAATATTTATGGCGCTCATGTACGTTTTTAACACAAGCGTCACTATTCCATTCACAGGTACATATGAAATTACAAATTTGATTAAGTATTGTTGCAAAACTAAATATGTGTAGGCTACTGTATAGTCTGTATACATTCATTTTTAACCCAGGAATGTATTTTCACCTGTGGAAAACTTTCCGGGCATTTTGATTGGCTGTACGGCACGGATAGTTCATAAAGGAATAATTTTGAGAGTAGTCAAATGAAATTAAATAATTTCCAACAGCACACTATTATGATGGCTCATGGCCCAGTGATTGTGAATCACTTCCTCAGGCTCCTTGACAGGCTTACCCTGAAGCAGTGGCACCGCTCTCCATACGTTGACTGGGCCTTGACTGGAGAACTGTCCAATGGCGCTTTCCAGAAAGTACAGAGGAATGCCGAACAAAGCCAACATAATCAAATAGGCAATGACAAAAGCACCTGCTCAAAGGATAGAAACAAGCATTACATTTTGTACCGCTCACATACTGAATCCGTGTCATTCAAAGTATTTGTAATGTGGAATTCTTACCCCCGCCGTGTTTGTAGGCTAAATATGGAAATCTCCAAATATTTCCCAGACCAATAGCGTAACCAGTCAAAGAGAGCATATATTCGGTCTTGTTGGTCCAGTTACCACGCTCTGGATTCTCATCGCCGCCGTCAACCTCAGGAGGATCCTGCACAGAGACGCAACATCTATCTGCCAGTTGTCAAAGCCCAGGAGACGTTTACTTATGATTACCAGGTCCAACTGACACGTACAAATTACAGTATTTGAACTATTCTATATATCTATATACTATAGATCAGGGCTGTCAAACTCATTTTTAATACAGAGACAAATTAAACACAAATTTTATCTAAAGCAGTGTATCAAATTAGCAACAACAGTTAATGTTAGTGAAAAACTGCAGTTTGTGTTTTGTCCTCACGGGCCAGATTGGACCCCCTGAGTGCCCGTTTCTGGCCCGCGGGCCATATGTTTGACACCACTGCAATAGATAGAGATCGATGTTAATGAGTTTTTTCGAGTGACAACAATCAGCAACGTCACCTGTGATAAAATATGTCACAGCTTAGCCGAAGCTTATTATAACCCTGTTATCAGAAGATGTGTCTGTGTTGACACTGCAGCTCTGCTTACCAGGTGGCTATGAAAAAGTAAATTTTCCAGAATGTGTCACTTTCAAGAGAGAAAAAAAATGGTCATAAAAGAAACCTATTGTAACCGAAGAAATCTAAATCTGACTTCTGAATGCTTTTCATTGAGGTGAGGCAGTTGCAAATTCACACACAATAAATTAAAAAGTTTAATGCAGTATTATATCAAATCGAATAAGTCAAACAGTCAGTAATACTGAAGTTAAAGATGATAGATTGTGGATGGCTCTGACTGCACTTCGCAAAGGAACAAGCAAAGGCCATGTCGAGTAGTGGCACAGCCACATAAATTGTAAAATGAAAATGTTTTTAAATGTTTTAATAGCAGCAACAGTCCTCATATTTGATATTGGTGTATCAATACTGTATTTATAACAGTCTAGTACACTGCTTGCATCCTCCCAACATTACTTCTGTGCTTCCCACAGATACAGTATATGTGTCGTGTCAGTAAATGTGAATGACAGTAAATGTGTTCAATCTGTTTGTCTCCCTGAAGGTGTATAAATGGCTTTGAGGCATGAAAAAAACCAACAAAGATACGCATAAACAATGATGTAATAATAGCCAGGGGAACCGAAAGGACTGTGCCAATTTTTGTCAACGTTGACGTGAAACCCTCAAGGTCTGAAGAGCACCGTTGTTTTTAAAAGTAAATGCATTTCCCACCAAATATCTCTTATTCACACTCAACCACATTCATTCCCACTCCACTATCTAATGAAAGATTTGAATGAAAACAAATGTCTTTGCAAAGCTAACACTGTGGAAGAAGTGTTCATTTCACAATTTATTTTTTGTTTGGGGCTGCAGTGATGAAGAACGACACAGCATCGGATTTCAATTTGGTGGCTAGTAGCATGCTAAATTTGCTCCATGACATTTACTGATATAACTTTGTACTAGTGACTTTTGACTCCATTTGACAAATCAAAGAATTGTGGTTTATTGCTGAGGTTATTATGAACAGCACCAAACGACAAATAAATAAGCATACTGCGTAATAATGTCGTAGAATTTCCCATCTCACCTGATCAGCTAGAATGGGCTCATCTTTTGGAGGGTTGATGCCGATTTTCCACATGTTGCAACTGCTTCCAGTTGGTAAAAAGTCAAATTGATTTGAAAAGTTTTTCAATTCACCGTCATCTACCTCCAGCCCCCCCAAATAAAGTCATTTCCATGATCCCATATTTAGTCGCACCTCCTCATTTTCAGCTCCAGTTGTTCACTAAACACTGTTGCTGTCGTCTTTCCATCCGAAACCCTCAGAATTACATGAGCTAAAAAGCAGCCGTTAGTTTATCCAAACAAAACAGTAACCCGTTGGGCCTTAGGCTTTATTTCTTCTCCAAATATTAACTTAGTAGAGTTAGTCTGTAATGTGCATGGAACTTGTAATCAAGACTCTTTTTTTTTTCTTAAATGGTGACTGGACTCATTTAAATAAGGCTAAATTAAGTCGCTGTGACAACTCTCAAATCAGGTGGTGCTCAATTATGAGCATGACATTTAGTTTCTATGCTAATACGCATCGTTTTGCATGTACTACACTAAAAAATGCAAGTAGGTAATATATATGAGGTGATAAATACAAAAATGATTGTCTTATACTAATTATTGCATTTTGGATGAGGCGAGATATGGTATACAAATTTAAGCACATAAAACAACACACATTTACATTTTAAATACGTAAAAAAGGTTTCAACCGAATACATATTTAAAATTTTCATTTTCTAATACAGTAAATTACATAAGAGAACCAGACGTTTGAATGTGTGTGTGTGAACGTAACACGGCTTCTGCCCACTCATTTGCCGTTACAAGCTTTTGCCTGCGGTACTCGTGTCAATGGATGCAGTTTAATAATTGGCCACCAGATGTCACTAAAGCCCAACCATAGTCACACACGCTGGTTGAAGGTTGCCAAACCTATACGTGCAGGTGCTGCTTCCCTCACAGGGCTGTTATGAATGTGAAAACATAAATAATAATTTTTATTTTTATTTTTTTACATACACACAACAGAATCATGGTTAACTAGTTTTGAAATCAGAAGTAAATGAAAATGTTTTGTTCAACCCTTGCTCATTTATTTTTTAAAATGTAACAAAAAAAATGAAGATCATTTGACATTTTTATTTATTTTATTTTTATTTATTTATTTATTCATTTAATAAAGTAGGCCCATGCATCTCCTGAAACATCAGAACCATGAGCTGGAGATAATATTTACACTTGGTTCTGGTCTGGTGAGGTTGCGGTTCTTCCTACGCCTGCAGTGTTCTTCTGCGTACCGCTCACCACAATGGACGTCCAGATAGGGATGCCAATGTTCCGAGGCAGAGCAGAGGGACTTCACACGCTGTGATAATGATGAGATAATGGATGCAATTTGTTTCTGGCATTCATAAGAAGAATATCAAGTAACGCACACACACACACACACACACCTCCCATGGTGTTCCCTGTACTCTTATCAGCTTATAAAGAGCAATGAGTGGAATCCAAAGAAGGATAAATGCTTCCATGCACCATCCCAGAGCCAGAGCCCAGGCTGGGTACTGGACTTTTCCATAGGTGGGGGGTATAAAAGTCATCAGAGACCAGATCAGGATCACCTGTAAAATGAAGGTAATGGAAGTAAAGTAACTCACTCTCTAACCACAATTGATTGCAGTCAATGATTGCCTGAAGTCAGGAGGCAGTAAAAATCACCACATTGTGAGGGCTCTATTTTCATGACCAGCACAAGGCACGGGGTGCAGTGTAAATCTAGGCAGGGGCGGGCTAGACTAAGTTAAGATATTTTTGCACCATTGTGGCGTGAACACGGCTAACTTGTTTCACGGCCAATCAAAGCGGATCCTCTCATTAACTTTAAATGCCACAATTCTCTTTGACCTCGCAGAAAGAGAAACTGATTTTGAGGAGTCCTTGCAGGAGGTCAAAGTGCACAAAGTCTGTTTATAAGGAACTGCAGGCAGACCTCCACAGGTGGATGATGTAATGTTAACCATGGAGATCACAGATCTGTCAAGTAGCACTTGGAGACTGCCTTTCACCAGATCACACTTGTCCGTGTTTAATAAAGATGATGATAGAAATGCGCTCAAATAAATTGATCTCTGCAATGATTCAGATTCAGGGTTCCAAGCACACTGTTGACATATTTATGAATTTAATATGACGTCCATCATATTATGTCTCTGCCTGCACCTTGACCAAATTTACCAGTTATGTTACACTACCTGCGCCAATATTTAGACATGGTTTCAGCAAGCATAAAGTCTAGTATTGTGTTTTCCTTCTTCGCCAAATAAATTGACCCATGTTTTCGTTCTTTTTAAGAATGAACCAAACAATAAATGGTCCCCTTCACTGATATCAACTCCAGAATTGTATCTATTATTTTCTTTTGAAGTCCAAGGTACCGGACCACACTAATTGTGTGTGTCAACTGTCAAATTTCTTTTGAGATGTGTGCAGTGTACACTTACCACTATAACACACGGGCTGATGAAGAACCAACACGCTCGCCACCAGAACCAATAACTGCAACTCTTCTTGCCAAGCATCATCTCGGCATCCATAATAAAACAGTTTCCCCCTTAAGAAGAACAAGCAAGAATATTCAAGGCTATTATTATTATTATTATATACACGTCACTTCCATTTCTTTCAATTGTCACATTTACCATATATGTAGATGAAACCAATGATCTCCAGGAGAGCCAAAATGAGCATTACCCAACCTGCGACAAACTGGTCAACAAGAGTCACCCAATATATTCCTGCCTGGACACAAACTGAGAAATAGAGCAGGCGCCACTTACGCAAAAGCGAGAAATGCGTTCAGAAAGACGCACCTGTGTGACGCAAGGTAGACCAAGGAGGTAGATAAATACACTGATTAATATGGTTAACGTGGCGTGTTTGGAGGTGAAGGTTTTTGGGAAGGAGTCGATCAGGCATGTGGTGATCACCTCTGAATTGAGAAAGAAACACAGGGTTAACGATCGATGAATAGATAAATGCAGTCATCTATTACAATTACCGCTACTGCCTCTTCTTCTATTACTATTATAGTGGTCACGACATTAGTAAGTGACCTTTTGTGATGCCTCACCCACGGCTCCAAATTGGGAGTCGAGACCAACAGTCAGCAGCATGAAAAAGAATAAAAAGGACCAGAGTGGAGAAACCGGCAGTTTAGACAGAGCGTCTGGATATGCAATGAAGGCCAAGCCAAAACCTGCGCAAGACAAAAACGAAATATTAGACAACCCTATAATAAAAAGCTTCATGTACTTTGAGGTCATTTTGTGTGACTCACCTTCCTTCACCACCTCCCCAACAGGCATTTTGTAAACATGAGCCATGTGGCCCAAAATGGAAAATATGGCAAAACCAGCCAGCACACTTGTGCCTTAGCAAAGAAGGAAAATAGTTCAAAACACATCAAACATGGTGGAGACTGTACTGCAACATTATATAGAGTTCAAAACTGCACATGATTAACAAACGTCAGAAACTTGAAACTATTTGTAACCCGCCTTTCCCCAGCCTCCGGAAACAAGAAGAACAACGTCTTAGTGTTATACCCCTACCAGCATTAGTGAGTGTCACAGCTAATGTATCCTTCAACGCGTTGTTGTGGAATTTGTTATAGGAAGCAAGTGTCATGACTCCGCCCCCACCAATAGATAGCGAGAAGAAGGTCTGAGTCGCAGCGTCTTTCCACACCTACAACACATGGAGGTACTTGAAATGACAATCAATCAATCAATCAATCAATTGGGCCATACTTGTGCCTCAGCCAGCTTAGTTAAATTGGACTGGGAGCCAATGTAAAACTCTATCCCATCTCTGGCTCCCTCCAGTGTCACTCCCCGGATCAGCAGAATCACAAGCACCACGTATGGGAACGTAGCAGTGAAATAAACAACCTAGAGGCGCAAAAGGCAACATTTTAAAATGCTTATTAGCTTATTCATTTTGTTACCCAGCCCTAAATTGTGGAATGTTACAGCTGTGCTTCATTTCATTATTATTTAATTATTAAAAGCACTATACTTTTAATTCGCTCTTTCACTAGTTTTAAACAAATATTGGATGTGATCGCTTGTTTTTATTTTATTTTTATCCCTATTAAATGATCATTCTTTTATTGCTTCTCCTTTCCTAGTAGAAAATAAAAAAATAAACCTGCACATAATAAAAACTGGATAATGTACTGTGTGTGTGCTTGAATCAAAGTTATTAACCTCTTAACTGGAAAAAAAACTAACTCAAATTTATCTATGAAATGTAGCAATCTTCAGATTATCGACTGATATTTGAGGTTTTTCATCTGTTATAAAATAATCCAAAAAACTGACATGGTGCCCCTAGAGGCGCTCGAGGTTAGTGCGGGCATTAAACTCGAGACACTATTAATTAATTCCCCTTATTAGGACCCCGATTCACACCACATCGTCCAAGGGTTGATCCCAAGGGTTGACTTGCTTTATAGAGGAGCCGTTAAAGTTTCCACAACACTGATTTACTTTCCCTGATGACTTGATGCCTCTGATGAGTGCAGCACCAACAATGATGGAGCTCAGCAGCAAACAGAGAGCCAAGTGCCAAACGATTGGACCCGTCTCCTCGATACCGGCGGATCTCTGCAGAGCCACGCGACTGAGGAAGAGGAGGGAGAATCAGTCATGTAATACCATGTCTATCAATGTGCACGAACATGTTTGAAGATGGAACGTCCTTACTCCCAGTACTGCTCACTGAGGCTTTGCACTGGCACCAAAATCACGTGGGATGAAGGACAAGTAATGTTTCCCTGGCTCCAATTGGCCACTAGAGAACCACTTATATTGCAATACACTAGAGAAGAAGAGATAATTAGCCAATAATTATGACAATAGATCTTTAACTCATTCACTGCCATTGACGGTTCTAGACGTCAAAAATTCATTTGAACTATTTCTATTAGTTAAACTTTTTTTCCCGCTTTTATTAACAAGAGTATGAAAACCTAGAATTTGTTTTATTGTACATTTAGAACAGATATAAAATTTGTGATTAATCGTGAGTTAACTCATGAAGTCCTGCAATTAATTACGATTTGAATTGCCCGACGCTGCTAATTTTGAATTGTAATTAATCACATGACTTCAATAGTTAACTCACGATTAATCATACATTTTATATCTGTTCTAAATGTACAATAAACAATTTTTTCTAGGTTTTCATACTCTTTTTAACAAAAGTGGAAAAAAATGTTAAACGAATAGAAATAGTTCAAATGATTTTTTTTACGTCAATAGCTGTCAATGGCAGTGAATGAGTTTATGTGACAAAATCTTTAACCCTATAAAGTCTGAACCATGAAATATATGTGAGAAAATTCGGATTCTTTGTAAATAGAGTATTTACCGGTCCTTTGAACAAACAAAAATTTTTGTTGTATTTTTTAAAATCAACTTCCACATATTACTTTTGATTTGCGTCATATTTAATACAACCGGTCACAATGCTTTAAATTCATACATATATATAACTGACTTATCAAACATATTCGTATTTCCAAAGATCAGAAAGAACATTTCCCACTATTAGTAAGTATAGATGTCTCTCCTTTCTCAATTGGGGCGATTTTGCAGCTGGGTGATACTGCCCTCTATCCAGGCATTGCATGTGTTAGATCATATACGTCAGGGCATTAATGAAAAGACAAATATTATAGTCATGAGGAGGGCTCAAAATGTCTTGTATTTAATATGATATGTTTGGCGTTATAGGGATAAGTGTTACCTTTAGGAGAGTCACTGCAGTTGCTGTTGGTCCAACTGAAGCAGTCAAACCAGGGCAGAGAACTTTGGAAGGAGGCAAACAAGTAGTACAGGCTGTAGGCCATGATGGCATTGTAGTAGATAGACAATATAAGGGTCACAGTCACCGTGGCAACGCCAACACCTGAACAGGACGAGAGTTAGAAGGATTGGTTGTCTTCCTTTCCCTGAAGCACAATTTCCTGTTGGCCTGCCATCTTTTTGTCAAGCTACAATATTCCCTTGACGTCAAATACTGCATTGAAGATGGGGAACATGAATAATTCATTCATTGAAAACAGACTTCACAAATTAGTTTTGGTACAACCAAAGCCACCTTTGCTCTACTTTTAAACACCCTCACAACCACCAGAGATTAGTTGTTTTCACTTGACATTAAAACGTGTATTATTTGAGTTGAGTTAAACGACAAAAAAGACCCTTTCAGTTTTATGGACACAAGCCCTTGAAAAACAAGCAACAGGGAGTCATAAAACAAAAACGCTTCCCTAACCAGTAACCATTGTTAATCTTCAATCAGACAGGAAGGTCTGCACATCTTACCCTGCAGTATGGGAACTGCTCTCCAGACCTGAATTGGGCCTTGGCTGCAGAATTGTCCCAATGCACTTTCCAAGAAGTACAGAGGAATTCCGGCGAGTACCAACATCACAAAGTAAGGTATAAGAAAAGCTCCTGCAGAAAGATACAAAGCAGATCAAGCATTTTTTTCCCTCCCATTTTCCAATCAATGTCATCAGATCCACCTACCGCCTCCATTCTTATAAGCCAAGTATGGAAATCTCCAGATATTCCCAAGGCCAACAGCATAGCCGATTGTGGAAAGGATGTACTCCTTCTTATTGGCCCAGTTCCCTCGACCAGAACTTTTATCGCCCTCGTCCGCATGCACATTCTGTTTCATCAAACGTTCCAACACGTCACAAAGACACGCAAAATGTGCCACCATCTGTTCACCAACACTATCGCAGCTTGTGTGGCTTCATCGGCATCTCAATTAGGACTGCCAGAAACGGAACATAATCCTTTTTCACTAAATATTCTTGCATCACTCTTGCTGTCACATAATTAATTAAAATGAAGCCGACATAACCCCAAAAGTGACATTATAAGACATGATTGTTAGAAGTTAGATATGTGTTCACTTAATATTTGAATCCATTTTTTGCTAGCCATTTTTATGTTTTATATTTTTTAAACAAAATTCAATGCGAAGCTGCCCATTTGTTCCTGCTACTGCATGGTAGAAGTTTACAAGTACCTGGTCAACAACGGCAGGCTTTGCCAAAATAAAATCCTTCCAGTTGTTCCAGCTGTTTTCCCTCATGTCCTCTCAAGTTGTCTTGAACTCTTCTTCGTAGAACATTCTCAGGTAGTTCTCTTAAAGGCTCTGTCAGGTGGGGTAGCGGGAGATTCTCCACCAATCACAAGCACTCACCTGACCACCCAAAAAAGGCCATTGTATGAGTGTGTTCTGGTATTCCATACTAAATGGGGACAGCTCGCGCGCATACACACGTAGACTTGCCTGTCCATTATTACTATGACTGCTGATGGAATTATCTCATAGTAGTGTACACATATAACCACTGTCAGCTTCAACTATTATCAGTCTTCTGACCACTGCCAGTGTCAGTTTGCAATATCGGAGTCCCGCCCAAGATACGCTTAGAATGCTTTGAATAACATTTCATTATGGTAGTATGGACTAAAACGGCCAAAATAATAAATAAATAAATACATAAATAAATATAAAAATGAATATAAGAAATATAATTAAAAAATGTAATACAAATGTATTAATTTTATATATATAAATATATACGTTTTTATTTTCACTTTTAGTCATTTATTTATTTATTTATTTATTTATTTATGTAGTCATTTATTTATTTTTAGCTTTGGCAGTTTTAGTCCCCCATACAAGAGTAGCAAAGTCATGTTATAAACAGAATATACCTTTTACACGCTAAATTAAAAATCTGGTAAATATAATTCATGAGAACAGGCTCACCAATGGAAATGTTAAGACAATGTGAAAAAAAAACTACAGTACTCCTAACAATAATAAAGAAATGTTAATGGCAAACATAATCCTGTAAGTTAAGCAGAAAAGTTGTTGGAACAAAGTAATAGCGACAGCAGGATTTTATAGTCCTTCATTGTAGGTCAGTGACTTATTTGTTAAAGTTCGGTGAAAAATTCTGTTTACAATATATTTAATGCAGCCCCACTAGTCTAAACATGGTACTGTATTCTGATTAGTATTGTGTTTGTATGAATTAAGCAGCAAAATCCAACTGTTTATATCTATCTCAGGGGGCGGCCATTTTTGATGCTTGCTGTCTACTCAAAATGACATCACAAATGCTCAGGGCTCCGATAACTACTAACGACCAATCACGGTTCACCTGTTTTCTGTGTGTGGTCATGTGACGTTCGCAAGCTGAGCCCTGAGCACTCTAATGTCATTTTCAGTCAACAACAAGTGGCAAAATGACCAAGCCCGACTTTAAGGCCACAATGTTACTTTTGCAAACCTTGAAAAGTGCACTTGATGCAGAAACACACCACCAAGCAGAAACTGTAAATAAACAGTAGGCCTAGTGATGTTATAATCTATCGTTACTCCTTTGTCTATTCAGCACAGATCCATCCATCCATCTGTGGACGACATCCATATCAACAGATGTACAGACCCTTCACACGCCTGCGCCTCAGCTCAGTTGAAACAAAGAAGTTAAGTAGAACATGATTTAGTTAAACTGGAAGGAATTGGTCATTTAAATGCTTTTACAACCAGTCACAAATGTCCTGCTTGGCTTTTTCCTTTTGTTGTGAACAGGAAGCTTGTGAACTTTGTTTCGCCTCATTGACCTGAACCTTGTGAATCTTATCTATTCACCTCGAGGACACCTGGGAGGAGCTTGTGTCTGACCATGGATGTTATTAATTTGCGTCAATACAACAGAGTTGACTAAATATTGATGAGCACAAATAATCTTATTACATACTAAATTTTATTCATGACATTGAACATTTATCCAATCATACTGATTAAAAGGTAAAATATTTTAACGCCCCCATTAGCATCTGGTTGACACGATTTATAAGTGTTGTGGGTTTTAAAGTAATATAGGGTGGAAATAAGTAATGATTTGCTTGAAATGTAGAATAAAGTATGTATACTCAATTCATGCAAGTTTAATGGATAAACAGACACAAAGTACATTTTATGCATGCAAAAAGTAGAAGTAAAGAAAAAGGTGATGATCATCTTTAAAATTGTTAAGAATGCACCTGAATGCACAAATCAAGCATTGTCATTTTATGAAAGATCATCTTGTGAATGCAATTCCACCACGTACCTTTAAGATCAACACATTCAATAAAGGAGGAGTTATGTCAAACTCAGGCATAATAATACATCTAATTCGATAACATTGTCAAATATTTTCAAGTATAACAAAAAGAGGACGTTAAGAAAGTTAACAATATTGTAAAAAGAAAAAATGATCAAGAAATGTACCTGTTATTTAAAATTTGTAGAAGTCCCTAAGACAATTATAAAATAATATTCTTCTTGAATTATACAAAAGCTGGGTTTTTTGGTCACACAGAAACATTTAAAAAAACAACAAACAAACAAAAAAGGTTAAAAAAAAAACAACACATTTCTTCTAGATGTAAAGGAGCAGTAGCAAAGTACAACGAAGTTTATGATGGAGGTGACGTTATGAAAAGATGGACCGCACGTTTAAACGTCAATGCTGGAGGCCAAACGCAGGCACAGTGCCGAATCCGATGGAATGTCCTCTTGACTGATCTCATTCCCATCCAGACGCAAAGTATCCAGCTTGGAGAAATTGGTAACATCCACAATGCTGCAGAAACTCCCCAATGTGAACTCTGCAACAGCACAACACAAACATTAATGATCATCTGGTAACAATTACCAGGTCAACTTACATATGTGACCGTAAAAACTCCAGCTCCAGGACTCTTAATTTGCTCCCAAAAAAGTATAAATATTACCATCCTCACAAAGACGTATTTATACGTTTTTATATGGGGGGGTTATGCTAGAGCATACAGAAGGCTTTGATGCAGCCTCTGAACTGACGAGAATGGTTGAAGCAATGGTAGTTATTACAAAAACGTCCAGCAGGTGGGAGCAAAGTATAAGAGATCAACCAGGGCCATGTCTTAAACAGATTTGTAAATAATGATGAAACGTAGCTATATTCTAATGCTAATTGCTGCAAAACGGAAACAGATAGAAATATACTTTTTTTTCCTGATGATTTAGGTACGTTACATGTTTTTATAGCCATAGAACACAATATTCTGTGCGCCTAATAAAATCAGTCAAAATCCAGAAAAACAGCCGGGAGCGAAGGGGGTTGCTTCAGTGAAAATGACTGGGAGTGAATCAGTTAATTTGTCGTTCAAAAATCTAGAGGGCACAATTTTTTTCACTATGAACTCTGAACTTTGTCTGGCAATAGGACTTATCTGTAAAAACTTGAGGGACGGAATGCAGCCAACTCCCGGCCAATCGAAGCGGCTCCGCTCATTCACTTTAAAATCAGGGGTAACATTGCAGAAGCCAAAATCGACGCGTAAATGCATGAAACCAATGCATCTGTGTGTGATCCCTCTCCACCACAGGCAGTGCTATTAAAACATTGTTAAAATGATAATGATAATATTTTGTTCAATGAATTGATATCTACTAGTATACACAGGAATTTGTCCCAAGCTGTTATTATATTTATGATGAAATACGATGACAAAAATGACTACATAAAAAAGTGTTTGGAAAAAGCCTGCTACTTTTTACCTTTTATGCGATTGGCTTGGAGATAGAGATGCTGCAGGGCAGTGCTGACCAGAGGGATTCTCTCCAGGTGGTTGAAGCTCAGGTCCAGTTCCACCAGGCCTGTCACATTAAAGATGTTGGACGGGAGGCCCGTGTCTGTGAGCTGGTTGTGGGCCATACGCAGATACTGCAGCTGTGTGAAAGCGGCCAAGAAGCCCTCAGGCAGAGAGGCAATGGAGTTGGAGTCCAAGTAGAGTTGGTGCAGTTGTTCAGGGAGAGACTTTGGCACCTTGGGTGGAGAGCGTGGGGAGACTTGAAGTATACAAAGCTTCTTATTTTGTACATAGAAAGTCACATACTCGCACTCACCTTGTTGGCACTGACGTCCAATAGTGTGAGAGATGTCAACGACTTTAGCGATGCATCCATGTCTGTGATGGCGTTGTCATGGAGATGCAGGATTGTGAGGTTTTCCATTCCCTCGAGGTCTGAGGGTGTTACCTAGGCAACAGTTACATTATAAATAGCATTGGTGGGATATCCAAACTGTAATCATCAGTCCATTTTTAGTTTAACCACGCCTCTGTTGTCACTTCATCACCACTATTTTAGGCATGGGACCCTGGAGGTTAAAGTTAAACAAAAAAGTCAAGTCAGTCATCTTTATTTATATAGCACTTTCAAACACAAAGCGCGTTACACAAACCAAAGCGTATGTAGGGATTTTATTGTATTGCTGTTAATGTTTTATGTTATGTTTAGGCTAACCTTGCTGTCTTTTGATATTAATTTTGAGTATTAATTTATTAAAAATGGAATTAACTGGTTACTAAAACAAAAAATGTCTGAGTTATTGTAGACAAATAAAAAAAAATCCTACTTACACACAGCAGAAAATTACGGAAGCGTATTGCATTCACTTGAAGAAAAAAAAGTCCTGTTTTCCTGACTATTTTTTTGGGGAAGCTTTGTTTTTTTGAGTATTTTTTTCTGTTTAAAAAAAATATTTCCCTCTTTTTCTGAATATTTTTTTTCTGTTTTTCTGAGTAATTTTTCCCTGTTTTATAAAATAATTATTTTCCTGTTTTTCTAAATAATTTTGTTCAGTTTTTCTGAATATTTTTTCCCATGTTTTTCTGAATAATTTTTTTCAGCGTGCTTTTCGGATATTTTTTTTTACAGAAATATTCAGTAAAACAGAAAAAAATATTCAGAAAAACAGACAATTAAAAAAAATACTCAAAAAAACAAAGCTCCCCCCAAAAATTAGTTGTTTTTTTTTCTTCAAGTGAATGCAATACGCTTCTATAGAAAACATAAATGATTTATTTATTTATTTATTTATTTTTATTTTTTTATATTCTGTATATGAATATCCTGCAGCCACAGTTATGTGACCCTCCCCCCCTCCCAAAAAACAAAAACAATCAAAAAACAAGCTACATCACTGTTGCGAAGAGTTACCTTTTCAATGTTGTTATGGTTGATCCTCAAGTCTCGAAGGGTGCGAGGGAGGTTCCGAGGGATGCTGGTCAAATTGTTGTGTTGTAAATAAAAACGCTCCAGTCGTTCTAACTTCGAAAAGGCCTGAAAACAGGATGATCATCCTGGTAAATTGTGCAAGCCATTATCCAACCTTTTTTGTTTGGAGTTTGTGTTGTTGAGTTGACATGACATTAAATTATAAAATGTTCCATGTACCTCCTGCGCTGTATTCACATACTGTTTGGTGCATTGAATGAGTATTTCTATGGATTTTTTAGATACCTGTGTGAGTGTCCACTGAATGCACCTCGAGTCAAATGTGGAATGCGAGTGAGACATTATTGTTATTTTTTGTAATATCTCGCGGTCCCACATAGTAACACTGAAAATGGCATAAACACTCAGCTTGCATTCTGTCTGACTACATTTCCCATGATTCTTAGACACGGAAGCAGGAAGTAGTTCTAGTTCCAGTATGACGCAAACGTGAATGTGAAATTCGTTTATCAGATGGCAACTGTATGATTGACATATACATGGACCAAACAATTGGCTTGTTGACTGGACGGAAAAAAGCAACAACAAAACAATGGGGCTGGCAAAATCTGCCGGGATTCGGGACACAGGGCTCATCGAGACTGTCCCGGGTTAAACGGGACAAGATCCCTGTGCCCACTTATTTGATCTTTTAAAAAAAAGTTGAGCCTGTGTCCTCATAACCGACACGTTTACCTTCTCGCTGATGCCATCCGATGTGAGCTGGTTGTGATGCATCATAAGCCACGCGAGATTAGTCGCGTTGACCAGAGCCGAGTCGGATATGGCTGTGATGGCGTTGTTTTGGAGATACAAGTACTTCATTCGGGAGGGGATGGCGGGCATGGCTGTCAGGCCCCGCGCATCGCAGTACATGGCGATGGAAAAGGTCGGGGGACAGTCGCACTCGGGGGGGCACTTGCCCCCTGCGGTGTCCGCTTGGACGGAGCTGCGGCCGCTGTACAGCCAGGCGAAAGGATCTTGTGCATGGGAGGGAGTCAGTGGAAGCAGGGCAGACAAGAGGACGATCACCGGATGCATGGCGGCACTCGCGCAAGATCCTCCTTCACCTGGATGGTGACAGAAATTAGTCAAAAGTCTTTGAAGTATTTCCTCGTAACTATTTTTGCACTGATGTTGAATAAACACCCAAACACAAGAAGTGCATCTACTGGCATAGTTTTGGAATGGGATTGCCTGCAGGGAGCAACATTCTTACAAGTCTTAATCCACAGGGAATCCAAGGAGGAGGTGAAAAAAAAAATGCCAGAGAGAGAAATGGAAACCTGGTTACAATGCACTCTTTGTAGCTGGGCCTCAAAAGTGGCCCAAACTTTCAGCGGAGAATCCAAAAATCAACTTGATGTCTGAGGAGCAAGTATGATCATATCTGCTCCTATTAGGTCTCATACCATTCTAATTGCCCAAAGAGAGACATTGACAGACACATGCATGCACACACATGGACACAGTTACACACTTTACCTGTTTTCGCGGTACAGGCCCCTTTTCTGAGTCCCCCTCGCTGTGTTCGAGTGATCCCGAGACTGGCGGGCACACGGACCAACAACAACAAAAAAATAGACGTGAAGGTCTCCACCCCTTTTTGCTCATTCATGGTGATGGTTTCTTCCACTCCACCATCCCCCCTTTTTTTCAAGTAAGAAAAACACACACTACAATAATTGTATATTATTATTATTATTTTTATTTAAAAAAATTGAAATATATTATCATTTATTTTTTTCCAATTTTTTTTAAATTTATTTGTTTTTTTAGATAATCTAATACTACCATTGTGCAAATACTGAGAGAGACACTAACTAATATTGTGCATACAAGCTGTGTGTTTTTTTTTGTGCTATTACTGGTTCTCACTTTGCGACATGACTCACAATTAACTCATTTGTGGCATCACTGATTGTTTTTGTTTTTAAAGCAAATATTGAATGTAATGCGACTTTTCTGCTCGTTAGTGCAGTTTAGTAAGATGAGTGTGTCATCACCTGTGATGCTCACAGCCACAAGTGGGCATATCGGCAACGGCATATTGCCCTGATTTGCCTGTTCGAATTCTGTAGACAGCCTGCTTAGCAAACCTTCACATCTGTTGCTGAGTTTCCTCTCCCAGCAGTTCTTTAAGGGTTAAAATAACACACTTGTGAGCTTGTCCACATGTTATCTGTCTGGACTTAATGTGGGTCACTTCCTGCCTATCTAATACCATCTGACTGTGGGTCCAGCCTTCCTTTTCATCCTTTCACCAAAAGAATGTTACTTTTGCTGTCCCCGTTTGCTAAATCACAAATTGTAAAAAAAAAATATATATAAATATATGCGTGGAAGCGTTAATTACTTAAACATGTCACTGCCAAGCCCGATTAATACAGTTTGTTCAGATGCTCATCTCTCTTAGTGTTAAATGCCATAAAACCAGGTTATATTTGTTGTACATATGTAAGTTATCGTTGCATTTTGTTGCACTGAACCAGAAAAATCTGAATGAAACATTTCAAAGTTTGAGGTGCAACAGTACAGCGGTAGTGTCCCACTCAAGTCTGCCTTCTATTGTCAAGGTGCCCTTGAGCAAGGTCCCCAAAGCCCACCTATCGGAGCAGCACTCTTTGTGCACCCCTTTCACTCTCTCCTTGCAGGACTGCCTGTGTTGCTTCTCTGTGTAGTGTGCAACACAAATATCTCGCTGTCGTTGCACGTCTCCTCTGTCTCTCCATTCCATCGCAATCCAACCAGATTGAGGCAGATGGCTAGCCCACACCATCAAGTTCGATGTTTTTTTTCCCCTGAGAGTGAGTTTGAGAATGTCTTGTGTGAACTGGCACAAAAACACGTTCAATCCATTTTGAAGACGAGTCTGTTGGTTTCATCTACAAAGTAATACTGGCAAGATGACAGAGCTCAATGAAACAATAAAGAATTTCTCATTTCCAAACAATATCCTAAAAATTCTCGACAATAATATGTTCTATGCAGCCATTTTTATCAATATCAGAAGGCGGCCATTTTGTCGCTTGCTGTCAAGTGGAAATGATATCACAGTTGCTCAGGTAACAGCTAATCACAGCTCAGCTTAAGAAAACAGGTGAGCTGTGATTGGTCGTTGCCTGAGCCCTGAGCAACTGTGATGTCATCTTCAGTTGATAACAAGTGGCAAAATGGCCGCCCCCTGAGATGGATAAAAACGGCTGGATTTTGCTGCATAACTCGTAATGTATATTAAGCAGAATGAAATGTTTAGACTAGTTAGGTCACATAACATTTCATTGTCAAGAAATGCTTAACGTTGACTTCCCCTTTAATATGTGCATCATGGCACAATGGCTTTTGCTAGTAGTACTACATCACAACAACCACAAATCCTGGTCATTCCTTAATCCCCAAAAATAAAAAATGAAGTCAAGATTATTGTGAGACATATATTATTGATGTTTATGATGTTAAATGATTATTTGAAGAAGAAGGGGTGGGGGGTGCGGGGTGCGGGGTGGGGGGATCAATCCTTTTAAAAGTAACATGAAGCAGCACCCAGCCCGAGGTGCAGGAAACAACATCAAGTACACAATGGAAAGCAGATGTCTGCAAGTCACAAATGGAATGGACGTTACATCACACAGAATTTTTCACACATATTGATGGAGGTTTATATGGATGGCATTGTTCTGTTGTAAATTGTTTGAATAACTTAAAATCAGCTGTGGTACTGTAGTGTAAAAAGAAAGATCATCTTATACACCAAATCCATGTTGAGGAACACCATGCATAATTGAAGTCCTACAACAAAAAAACACCACGGTAACAATTTATTCCGCCTCCATTTATTATAAATGTACTTCTTTTTCTTTTGTTTCTAAATGTCATGGATTTAGAAAGTTTGTGAGAAAGAAACATTGCCCCCTTCTGTCAATTCTGGGAAGTGCCGTTGACAAGAGTGTCAGATGCGTATGACACAATCAGAGCGAAAATGTCCGGTTGGCATTGCGTGACTAATAGGAGGTGAAGTACACTGTGTAACTGCGACTGGTACCACAATTTCAAGGCCGGGGCAACTGTCTTCTTTTGGAAATGGGAATATGGTCACCCTGGTATATGTCTTAAATACGGTAAAAGGATACACAAAACATACCGTTTGAGTTATTAATGGCATTTTTTTGTTTATTTGCATTGTAGCTCTTACAGTGTGTTCACACAAAGGAAAGTTTAATAAAAGTTGTGAACCATTAGTTGGAGAGACCACCTTTATTCCAACCAAGGATGGTACAAAATGTTATAGAGCATATACATTTTATTTATTTAACATTATTACATTACATTATTTATAAGTAATTATAAAGTGTGTACAAAAGGTCTTTTTTCTCAGCTGATTTGTCCCTGCCTTGTCTTAAAATGACATTCTTACAACCTCAATGTACCATATATATGCTAAAAAATAATTGTGAGTGGCAATGTTATAAATTTACATTGAATACTATTATTAATATAGCAATACACAGCATTTAAACTTGACACAATGAGTAAAATATTACACAATGTACTTTAAATAGAAATTTATGTAATTATGGCGTGCGGAGAGTTTATTAACCTTAATGTAACAAATGAATTAAATAGCAAATTATCACATTATGGTAATTAAATGTGACCTTTCACAAAATGTCAGACAAAAGTGTATGGAAATTGCGGGCGAACAAATTACGCAACTCATCACACCTGAGCCACAACTAGAGGTTGCACAATTTACTAGAGGTTACACAATTTCCTCACGTTCTGTTATTCTTTTTTTTTTTTTTGCTCATGTTTTTATTTTTATGAAATTAACATGAATGGTCTAATGGAAAACTTAACCATAAAGTTGCTGTCCATCTCTTTATATGGCCTCCATTGTATGCTAAATTGAAGTCTGCAAATGTGACACTATATAAAAATTTGACATATAAAATTGTTTAGTTTATCTGAATTTCTATTCGAAGTAAAAAAAAATAAAAAATAAAATAAAATAAATATATATACTGTATATATATATTATTTTTTTTTCGTGTATGTTTTTTTTTTTTGGTAAGAGCACTGTATAAGCAAGAGTAAATTATTCCACCCAGTCCCAGTCCATATTGTAGAGATTTAAATTTAAATTACGGGCCTCATGTAGCTAAATAGTTAGTGGAAATATTAGAAACTACAGATGATGGTTTTATAATGGATTATATGATTGTTACAAATTCGGTGACAAATTCTGTTAATATTTGGAGGAAATCTACAAACAAAACATGAGATCAAGTGAGGAAAGTCGAGCGACATCCACACAGAGCTCCAGGCAGCTTTCTTCTCTTCAATACAACAAAATTAGAGCTAAAAGATTGTCCTTTCTGTTTAAAAAATCAAACCATTAATTGGTTTTTAATTCCCCCAAAGTCAATCAAGGAAATTCAGCTGGATGGACTGCGGTTTGACGCCACTCAAATATGTTTACAAATGAATCTTAACTTCACAAATATTTGACAGTTTGTTTAAATGAATAAAATGCAAAATGCCAATTTAAAACTCTGGTTGGCATTTAAAATTACTGAGAAATTAAATGGTAAAAATTTTTAATTTTACAAAAAAATCTTTGTTAATTGACTAATGTTTTTTAAAAAAATTTTTTAAGTAAGGTAGAATACGTTTCTGTTATTTCACTGTGTTTTTGGCGCCCCAGCTGCCGGAAAATTACAGGATTTTTTTAGAATTTTTTTTGAATTTTTTTTTTTTTTACAGTGCACTGCAAACTATAACCAAAATACTAAACATATTGTTAAATTACCGGTAATACCTCTGCCTGATTGATTGTGATTGTGCAGGGGTAGCTACCGTGTCAGCATTACACCGTCGACACTTAAAAAGCTGAGAACCTAATTGAGCATGTGATTTATTATGATTGTATGATTGTACAGGATGGCACACTTGCAATATTTCTTATTGTTCTCAACCATTTCACCATAATCCTCCTTCATATTTGGGAGAAAAGTCTGGAATCATTTTGCTCGCACAAAAACACACACACACAGAATGGTCTGTTTGGATCCCCAGGTACTCTGCGGAAGGCCTA
Source organism: Vanacampus margaritifer (assembly GCF_051991255.1). NCBI lineage: Eukaryota > Metazoa > Chordata > Actinopteri > Syngnathiformes > Syngnathidae > Vanacampus > Vanacampus margaritifer. The sequence goes on from NC_135439.1 coordinate 14,233,845, forward strand.
AAGGCAATACCCCACCCCCAACACACACACACACACACACACACACACACACACTGAAGTTGTAGTGCGTGCACACAGAGATGCACGTGCACGAGGCCATGTGCATGTGCATGTGTGTTTCTATGTTACACGCGACACGTTTACTCCAAATGTTATTGACTTGGTAATTAGCAAGAGGAGAGCATGAAGGAAGTCTGGGATGGCGCCAGTGTTTGAGGAAGAGGAATGCATCAGAGAGCGAGTAAACATAGCATGAAAATTCTCACACTCTTTCACACACACGCAAAAGACTTCAGTGTCCCTGCAGGATGCCGAGCGCTTCATTTGGAAATTTAATCAAAATTTCGCCTGCACATGAAGGTAAATTTACGGTCTTCTTCGGGTGTGCAATTTTTGGGCAAAGTTTTATACTGAACGTGCTTGTAAAGACCTGCCAAACTGGAAATGTGACAATTTAATCAGTGTCTGCCTGCATTTGTTTGGAGAGTAATTAGCTCGGAGTAAGTAACTAACGTCAGCCTTTACTTGAATTTTGGCTTGAGCTATATTTTGACATAGCATGAGTGTCACTTGCACAACTTGACACTGCACACGTGCTTATGTAGACAAACCTCTTGAGGATGCAAACCTCTCTGACTTGTTATTGTTATGGAAAGTTTATTTATATATATATATATATATATATATATATTAAGGGTGGGAATCTTTGAATGTCTCACGATTCAATACCGTTTTTTGGGTCTGCGATTCGATTCAGAATCGATTTTCGATTAAGAACTATTTTTTTATTCAAACTGATTTGATTGATAATAAAATTTTGCTTCAATCTATAGATGTGCAAGGAATTTTAATGATCTACTCCAGTCTGACTCGCTAATGCTTATTAGCGTGCTACTCGCGGCACTTTTATCACACAAAAGAACGGCTCCACGCTGAAAAAAAAACTAATTTTTATTGGAATAACTTGATCGTGACTTTTTTCTTCTACTCTCTAATGTGGCTACGACTTAACAGTCTATTAGACCGCGTGGAAACCACACTGCCCCTAAGTGGCTAAACCGGGTAAATCATGAACAGCGCTCCAAATAAAGGCACACACAGACAAAGGCAAGACAGTATAAAATAATTTAAATAAAATTGATTTTGGGACATTTAAAATGCATTCTGAATCGTACTAAATGAGAATTGTGATTCTTATGCCCCTAATATGTATATATATAAACTTAGTACCGGTGAATAGTTGTTGTTGGGTTTTTTTTTTTTGGGGGGGGGGGGGGGGGGCAATTCCATTTTGGTGGACTATTATTTTTCACTGTTGCACTCTACTTGCATTAACACACGAAGTGGTGACCTATTAGAACCTGCACATTATTCATGCGCATTAGCACCACCTACAGGACTGGAGTGGAACAGTATCACGCCAATGCAGGCCATGTAATAATGCTTGTTCATCAAACTTACATTTTTGGGTGGTTTGACCTTGGTGGAGGTCTAGTGAGCACTACTATAGTTAAATAAATGAATAAAAATTAATTTGTGTTGTGTTTTGATTTTGATTTTTTTTTTAAGTGTACAGTGGTATAATAGCATAAAATTGTTGGAATGGCAGTTATAGCTTTATTAATGCAATTAACAAAGTTTTATACTTTAAATAAAGACAAAACACACAATCTGATCTGTAGGCTGCCTCCAATTAGCCAAATGACAAACTCCAAATTTGAGTTGTAAGGATTTTCTTTCCACGCAGGCGCCCGCCGATGCCATCTTGTCTCCATGGGTGTGCTGTGCTGTTTGCCGGTGCTGTCGTGTGTTTTTGCCGTGGCCTCGACAACCACCCTGGCTGACATAGACTACGGCGGCGTTCCCTTATGGATCGACCGTTTGCTGGGCGAGCCCAGCGTGCTGAGCTTGCGGGGCCGCTTAGACGCAGCTTGGTACCGAGCCAACAACCCCCAGGCCTGCCCGCAACAGTGTGACTGCCCCATTCAGTGGCCCACGGCGCTGTACTGTGACCACAGAGGCCTGGCAGATGTCCCGGAGCACCTACCAGCTGCAACGCAGTACCTGTTTCTGCAGGTAGGGAAATACTTTTTTTTTTTTTTAAGTTTCAGCACGTCACATTTCTTTTACTTCTTCGGCAGAGCAACAACATATCCTCCCTCACTGCCTCGTTTCTGGCAAACATTACCGGACTGCACTGGCTCATTCTGGACCACAACCGTTTGAAAAGTGACCAGCTGGACCAGGGTATCCTGCAAAACCAGACCCAACTAACTTATCTTTTTGCCAACCACAACCAGCTGAGCTCAATGCCCAGTAATCTGCCAGATGGTCTCAAGCAGCTCCGCCTGGCCCATAACCAAATCAGCAGAATCGAGCCCGAGGCGCTCAGGAACTTGAAGAACTTGACACTGCTGCTTCTGCAGGGAAACCTTTTAAAAACCATCAAAGAAGGAGAGCTTCGAGGTTCTTTATTTTATTAGCTGGCATTTCAGCTATTTTGGTTAGCTGAGAGTTCAAAATATAACCATTGAGCATGTTTACATGTCTTTCAGGTCTTATTAATCTGAACTTGTTGGACCTCAGTGGGAATTCCTTCTCATCAGTCCCCAGACATTTACCGACCTCCGTGCAGCAGCTCTATCTGTCCAATAACTCCCTGACAGGACTCGATGAGGACAGTTTCGGGGGACTCGTCAACCTCCAGTACCTTCGTTTAAGCCACTGCTTCCTGAAAAGTGGCAACATCCAACCACAGGCCTTCAATCTCTCGACCCTGGTGGAACTGGACTTGTCCTACAACAAATGTACGCGCATCCCCACAGTCCCCACCACCTTGCAGCACCTCTACTTGGAAGCCAACGAGATACAAGGTGAGCTGTGCATAAACACATCATGGAAAGTCTTTGAAGTCCTAAAGAATTATAACCTAATGATTATAAGTAACTTAAGTTAGAAATACCATAGTTGTACAAGTGTAGGTCCGGTATCAGCATCTTTTACTGTCAAAAGAGCCATTTTCACATAACACATAACAAAAAAACAACAAACAAACAAACAAACAAACAAACAAAATATCTTGTCTGGAGCCAAGCACAAAATCTTTGAAAATTATGAAGAATGAATGTAATGTAATTTTTCAGACTTCGTTTTTGATACATTTATTGACTTTTCTGTCTTTCTGTCAAATTTCTGACATTTTTGGTAATTTTATGAACATATTATGATAATTTTCTGCCTTTTATAGCTATTTTTTTCACATTTGTTTCTGCCTTGCTATATATTTTCTGACATTTTTTGGCAATTTGGTAGAAATTTTATGGTAATGTTGGGGATTTTTTTTCTTTTGTTTTTGGACATTTTCTTTTCTGCCTATTTTAATAAATTGTATGACTTTTTTTTGTTTGGCAATTCCAAAGTAATTTCGTCTTCTTGTTTTTTTTTTTTTTTTTATAATTACTTTATAGTTACTTTTTGAATGTTTTCTTTTCTGCCATTTTTTTAAATACATGTTCTGACTTTTTTGTGGCAATTTTTGTGTACATTATTTGGTCATTTTAGCGTTTTTTTTCTTTTGTTTTTGGACATTTTATAGTTACTTTTGAACATTTTCTTTTCTGCCTTTTTAATGAATTTTCTGACCTTTATTTTTTGGGGGGCGATTCCAAGCATTTTATGGTAATTTTCTGGCATTCTTCTTCTTAATATTTTTTTTAAACATACTTTATAGTTATTTTTTGAATGTTTTCTTTTCTGCCATTTTTTTAAATACATGTTCTGACTTTTTTGTGGCAATTTTTGTGTACATTATTTGGTCATTTTAGCATTTTTTTTCTTTTGTTTTTGGACATTTTATAGTTACTTTTGAACATTTTCTTTTCTGCCTTTTTATTGAATTTTCTGACCTTTATTTTTTGGGGGGGGGCGATTCCAAACATTTTATGGTAATTTTCTGGCGTTCTTCTTCTTCATCATTTTTTTTAAACATACTTTATGGTTACTTTTTGAATGTTTTTTTTTCTGCCATTTTTTTAAATACATGTTCTGACTTTTTTGTGGCAATTTTTGTGTACATTATTTGGTCATTTTAGTGTTTTTTTTCTTTTGTTTTTGGACATTTTATAGTTACTTTTGAACATTTTCTTTTCTGCCTTTTTCATGAATTTTCTGACCTTTATTTTTTGGGGGGCGATTCCAAACATTTTATGGTAATTTTCTGGCATTCTTCTTCATATTTTTTTTTAAACATACTTTATGGTTACTTTTTGAATGTTTTCTTTTCTGCCATTTTTTAAAATACATGTTCTGACTTTTTTGTGGCAATTTTTTTGTACATTATTTGGTCATTTTAGCGTTTTTTTTCTTTTGTTTTTAGACATTTTATAGTTACTTTTGAACATTTTCTTTTCTGTCTTTTTCATGAATTTTCTGACCTTTATTTTTTGGGGGGCGATTCCAAACATTTTATGGTAATTTTCTGGCATTCTTCATCATTTTTTTTAAACATACTTTATGGTTACTTTTTTAAAATACATGTTCAGATTTTTTTGTGGCAATTTTTTGCACATGGTAATTTTCTGCTTTTCCTCTTCCTTTATGCAGAGGCAATCAGAGTAAGTGTAGCGACGTGTAAAATCGTCATTAAATAGTGTAAAGTTGATCTGTAAGAGATCTGCAAAACGAAATCCAGATTGCTCACAACTTGTAGCAGTAGTAATGTCTTTTATGGTTATGATTTATTATTATTTAAATAAGCAGCAGCTGATCAAGAAGATGCACTGACTTATATACATTATATACACATGATATAACCAGTAGCTAGAGACACATATGATATTGAATGCATGTCAACAAATGTAGGTGATGTGCAAATTAGATCAGCAAAGAGGACAGCAAGGCGAGGGGCTGCTGTATGATGAAGGAAAAAGAAGTTTGCAAAAGAAAAGGGAGATCGGTATGAAAACATCTGTGATGGTTTTAGACTAGAGGAAATCATGCCAGATGAGTGAGAAGCACATGCTGTTCTACTTTCTATTCTCCTCTTTCTCGATCTGCTCTCCATCATGCTGACGGACTGGATTTCAACGACAGTACCACTGAGCACACAATAAAGCCTTTTGTCACCATATTGGAAAGTAGCTCGGGCTCAAAGGCTGCGGTGGTGATGATAAGAATGTCTGCTTGTCTCCCAAAGCAGGAAGACAAACAGGCAGTTCCATAATGACACACACCGTAGTGGTTTGCTAACTAGTCGCACCAAAGCTCCTGGTCTGGGGCGAGAGCCGCGCTATGACTGAAATGAAGCGCTGCGGTTTTCACTGCCTCCGTTTTAACCACAGCACCTGTGAAGTGGAATAGAAAACACAGACTGGCTGAGAGGAAATGTTGCCTGAGTTCTTCCAATGAACACACAGTGCATAGCATGAAACCAAACCAAAGCGTTGTCACCGAGAATGCAGAATTGATCATTTAATAACAATGCGTTCTCTTTCAGAGTTCAACGTGACTAGTTTCTGCAGAGAAGTGGGACCGTTGACCTATTCCCGGTTGAAGATTCTGCGACTGGACGGCAACAAGATATCCTACCGGCATCTCCCCTCTGACTGGGTCTTCTGTCTGAGAGTCATTCAAAATATTTACATTTGATTGTGCAGAAAATGAAATAAACTCCTTAATATAGTCTTTCATCTGGCTCTGCAATGTATTATTCTGGCCTCCTGTTCTGACACCAAGTGTGACATGCTGTCTCATGTCTGTCTGAATGGAATAGAACATGTAGTGGTGTAGCAGAGATGACAGCATTGGCACCATGACAAACATTTAGGAATGGCAAGAGTCAGTAGCGCTCTCTGGGGAGACTGACTCACTCGCTTGGGCCAAAAGCCACAGCAGAGGTGAACGTCATCTGCAAATGTTGCAAACTCACTCTGAAGATTTTCGAGCATAAATGAAAAAAAAAAAAAACAGCAACAAAATAGTTAATAGTTAATTTTTCCCCCCACGGGGCCCCAAATACATTTTTATGGGCTCTTACATTCAACCGGCATATTTCAACATATATGTCAACAGATATTTTAACTGGTCACTACAGCTCTACACTCACTACTGTACACTTTCTACTGTACAATACAGTACAGTAGTACTGTATTGTACAGTAGAAATCTCAGTTTATGAATTTAACATTTTTCTAGACTTCGTTCACGCACTGAAACAATCACCGCAGGTAATGATTCCCATTGAAATGAATAGAAATGCAGTGAAACCATTCCAGCTTTAGAACAAATTTAATATTTACTTGAAGTTAAAATGCTTGAAAAGGAATCGAATTTATGCAAGCTAGCACAATCACCTGCAAGCTCTCATAAGGTGGCGAGACTTTCAACTCTTTCGGTTAGCTGGGACCTAGCTTGAGCCTGCTAGCTAGCTATTGTTAGCTTCCTGCTGCATCCACCCTGGCTTATGATGCTGTTGTTGTTGTTTTTGTCTCTTTGTTGTGTCGCCATAAAATTTTGATTTATTAGTAGGCCTACTATAATAGTAAAATGCGCAATGAGATCACACCAATCTAATGTTTAAAGATTATTTTCTTCTTTTTTTTTAAATTAATACTTTGAGACTTCGGACTGACACTGTTGGTAACAGTTTTAACTTTCTTTGGAGCCAGATTGAGGGATAAGCTACAGCAATAAGATAAAAAAATAAAAATAATAATAAAATTAAAAAAAATATATATATATATATATATTTTTTTTAAATAAAAAAAATTAAAAATTAAAAATTAAAAATTAAAAATTAAAAAAATACCTGCAATGTGTGACACAGCACCTGTGATGTTTGTGTGACAAAACAACAACAACTGAGCCTTTCGCTGGCCATACCATGGCTGCTCGTGAACTGAAAATAATGTGTGAAATAGTAACTCAAGGTCATTCTTTGAAAGCGTTATAGTATTTCTAAACAGCCTAGATTTTACTGTATCTGAATCATGCTATCATGCTGTGGGTGGGATCTTTTTGGTAAAAAAAAAACAAAAAAAAACTGAATGAACCCCACGGTTTGGTTATTAAAAGATCAACAGTCAAAAATGCTTACAAATTAAGTCTCAATGTCTTGTTTGTGTGTGCAATGGCTTCCTAACTTTTTACAATCATGGCATGGATGATTTAGTGTATGTAGCCTGCATGTGAACTTAAAAAATATACATGAAAAAAAAGGTTTGTCTAGTACCATCAATTCCACGCTTTTATTTATTTTTTTCTTCCTAATGTTTAAAATAACCGTTAATGCAACGGCTACAGCGATTATGATGACATACTGCCGCACTATTGTACGCACACAGACTTCTCATATAACAGAGTGCATTTTTCTTCTGTAGTTTCCAAGGGTATTATTACGTTTCTTTTGTACCCGTATTGCATCACTAGTGGTGCATTCGCCTGACTTCAGTTAAGCTCCACTCAGTTAAGCTCCACACAAAATATGTATTGAAATCCCCAATTCTGGATAAAAGACTGTATGTGTTGCAATATGTGTGACATAACTTTAGCATCTAATGACTCTTGCGCTCCCCGCAGGTCGGCTTTTAGCGGTGCGGTGCAGTGGTATAGACAAGCAGTCGCAAATTGAGACGCACACACCAATTACAAAGGAATAACACAGCAACGTAAAAAGTAGAGGTGGGAATCTTTAAATGTCTCACGATTCGATTCGATTCAGATTGTTGTGTGTTTCAGTTTCGATTCAGTATAGATTTTCGATTGAGGACGAGTTTTGATACAAAATGATTTGATTGACAATGATTTTTACTTCAATTTAAAGATGTTCAAGGAATCATAATGATCTACTCCAGTCTGACTCGCTAATGCTAATTAGCGCTCTACTCGCGGCACTTTAATCACTCAAAAGAACGGCTCCACGCTGCAAAAAAACAACAACTTTTATTGGAATAACTTGAGCTTGACTTTTTCCTTCTTCTGTCTAATGTGGCTACAACTTAACAGTGTATCAGACTGCGTGGAACCACACTGCCCCTAAGTGGCCAAATCGGGTACAACATGAACAGCGCTCCCAATAAAGGCACACACAAACAAAGGGAAGACAGTATTAAATAATTTTAATAAAATTCTGAAGTTTTACTCCAAAGTGACCAATTTGGATAAGGGTTATGGCAGCATACAGAAAAAAAGATCATATGTAATTGGATATCCTGTTATCGCAACCAGGCCTTGGCCAGTGCAGTGTGTAGTCCATCTTTCAGTGGTCCCACATAACCCTGGATTTTGTCACTGGTACATCTCCATCTTTCCAAAATCACCACTTCATTGCCGGTTAACTGATTGCAGATTCACTCTATCGCGGATTTTTACCCCCCAACCCATTTTCATTAGTGAGTAGGCTACCCCATAAAATTCTTTATTCATGCTGCTATTTTTGTCCTTTTTTGTAATATTTGAGTAAATGTAAACAGTTTCTTCCTTTAAAATCATGCCGTGTTGTTTGTGGTTCATTGTTTCCCAATAAGAATACCGGAGGACAAATTTTTTTGTTGCAGCGAGTAGGTAGGTGTGCAAGTTTCGTTTGTCAACTGTAATTTGTATGTGATTATCTAGTTCTGTTTAGTTTTGACTTAAGAGTGTTGGGAAAGTGGTAATTTAAGCTTTAGTGGAAACTGATACAGCCTTATGTGATCTTTTTCCTACTTGACTTACATCTGTTTAAAGTATCACAGAACTGTCAGGTCACTGTCAGGCCATGAGGTCCTCTCACAGTGCATTCATTAGTACAGGGGTATGAAACTTGTGACTCTGGAGCCACATGTGGCTCTTTAGTCCCTCTCTTGGGGTTCTCTGTGGAGGTCCCCCCCCCAAAAAAGATAGTATAAATCATTATTTTTTATTGATGTATTTTTTTTATATTAAAAAAATATTAAAATGAATTAATCATTAAATTAAATTAAATAAATATAAAAAAAATGTCAGTCCAATTTTTTTAAGTTGTCAGAAAAAGAGAGATGAAGGGTAAATTAAAAAGTTTTAACAAATACCTAAAAATTTCCAAAAACTGACCATAAAATGTCCGAAAAGGAAGAAGAAAAGCATAGAATTACCATAAAACATCCAGAATATTGCTAAAAATGTCAGAGAATTGAATTGAAAAAAAAAAGCAAAATAAAAATTTACAAAAATGGCAGAAAAGAATAAGTTCAAAAAGTAGCCATAAAATGTCCAAAAACAAAAGAAGAAATGCTGAAAATTATCTTAAAATCTCCACAAAATTGTCAAAAATCTCATAAAATTAATAGCAAAAAAAGCAGGAAAAAAATGTTTAAAGATTAAGAAGAAAGTTAGAAGAGAGGCAGAAAATGACCATATTATGACCATAAAAGTTCCAAAAATGTCAGAATTTTTTACAGAAATGTAGGATCGTCTAACAATGTATGAAAAATGAAATATGAAAAATTACAACAAAATATAGAAGAAAATGAATCTCTACGCATCGGATGTGATGCTGTTCTGATATTTTTGTGTTCTGGTGCAGCTCTAGCTCTTGGGCCCTCAGTACATGACTAGCACACTGTTTGGTTCATCACAATGTTCAAAAGTTTTGCCGCTCCAAACAGATTTTTGTTTATTTACTTGGCCTAAAATGGCTGTTTTGACATGAAAGGTTGCTGACCCCTGCATTTAGAACGTTACCTTGTCACCATGCACCATCGAAGCAATAATCACTGTTCTTGTGTCTGAGTCTTACACAGCACGATGAATAAAGCCACATCCATACTTTCCAGGTGACACCATGTCCTCTACAAACATTGCAAAGTGCTATTTAATGGTTTGAGCAGGCTCACGTTGTCTGGGCCAAGTCCTACATGAGGTACGAGTCTCATTTATCCTCTTGATTACATGACGGCAAAAGATGTTGAAGGAAACTCATCTACTGCAAAAACGAGTTTGGAAGAGTTACTTGACCTGTGTCACACTGTGCATCTGATACATTAAAAGCACATCTTGTCTGTTCCACTAAAATAAAAAACAAATGTCGACATCACATGTTAATAAGGGCACTTCAGAGAAGCTGGGAGATGGTCCAACTTTTCCCCACATGTTTTCTCTCTCTATTAGACTTGGTTTTAGTGCGTTCTCATTAAGTCATCTTAGTTCCGCAAAGCCAGACTACTGCTGCAAAAGGTTTTTGATGGAAGTTCCCGATCCAGTATCTGGCTGTGTTATACATCAATTGAAGGTGCTTCATTATTTAACTACTGTATAATTATCAATGACCTTTTAGGTGAAATCACCTAACATACAGTCGTGTAGTAGGAGGTCCAGGCAAGCTCGGTGCTATGAAGGTCACACTAAGTAGCTTGCAACGAGCTTCAGCTAGTTAGCTAGTGTGGCTAAACACGTTAGGTCAATAATCAACAAATAAGATCACTTGTGGCAACAATCTTTCTCACAAGGGGATTACTACGAGAAAAGATGGAGAAGTCATGCTAATTGCTAAGCTAACCAAAAACTGACGAGCAATGTTATGTAATATAAAGTTCGGCCCGCATTTTCATGCTAATTGGTAAGCTAACCAAAAACTGGCGAGCAATGTTATGTAATATAAAGTTCGGACCTCATTTTCATGCTAATTGCTAAGCTAACCAAAAACTGGCGAGCAATGTTATGTATTATAAAGCTCAGACCTCATTTTTCTTCTATTTGCTAAGCTAACCAAAAACTGACAAGTTATGTAATATAATATTCGGACCTCGTTTGGTTGCACAAGCGGATGCACCTGATAACAGATGTTTATATGTTTTATCAGTAACCTGGAATGACCAACAGATGCAGTAAAAATTCTTGGCTCCACCTTTACTAAAAGACAGCTTACGTTGTGAAATCCATCACACATTTTGTTCAGGTGAAAGAATGTCAGGGAAGCAGAGCTGCAAAAAGTTGAAAGCCACTATGAGCAGGTGGATATGGTACTGTTGGATTCTCTTCAGATCAGTACATATGGCCTATAAAAAAAACAATAAAAACTTATTTCTTCTGAAGTCTAAGACTTGTTGTCATGGGAATGACCTATCAAGACTTCTAAAAACTGAATAAATCTGTCCATTCTCCTTTGATGGAATGCATTTTGAAACCTGCAGTCAAAACAATCTGCATGCAGAGAAGCTCCTGTGGTGTCAGAGCAACAGTAAAAACTCATTGAAAGCTCACGAGGGTCATGTACTGACTGTATAACATACAGTACAAACGCCATGACCACAACCAAATACAAAGCTCTTTTGTCCACAAGTATTTGCAGTTTTATTAACACTGTTAACGCTTCCAGATGCTTCTTAGTGGCTCCTTGATTTGGAGCCAATTTGGTTCTGGAAAATGTTTGCAAAATTTAGCAGGCTAAGCAACTTTAAATACCGTTGACTAGGTAAATGTTGTTCTACCGCCATCATTACTCTCAGTGAAAGGAGCACGCAAAAAGTTATTGGCAACACCAAAAACGTTCTTTTTTCTACTTGTAGAAAAGTGTAAATTACAATGAGCATAAATGTGTGTAAACATTGAGAAACGTTCACATGGTGTTCCTATGGAACACATTATTTTCACCAACTTTAAAAGTTAAAACAGATGGCAAGTTCGGACACAATTTGAGCATTAGCAAGCAAGTGTTGTTTTTTTTCCTGGAGAAAAAGTTTTCTTGACTTTTAACATTCCTTCTCAAATCACCAACAATATTATTGGAGTGTGTGTGTGTGCTCACGTGTGCGTGCATGTGTGCACGTACGTGTGTGCGTATATGTTACCTTCCTGTCATACGATCAGGTCACCTTTTCCCATGACTTGCACAGTTGTTGAAGATTTGAATTAACTGGGGATTTAAAGATTGGGCTTCTGCTGGATTTTCCCTTTAGTAATGGTGTTTTACATAGAAACATGTTTAACAAGCCAGTCTAACACCTTACACCATTAAAAAAAAAAAAAAAAAAAGTTTTCTGACTAATCTTTTCATCCTGGAGATTTTAGAGGTCAAAACAAGGTGAAATGTGCGTGTGTATGTGTATTCCTTACGTATTTATTTGTTTACAAGAAAAAGAAACACTGATAATGCTGACTCAACTAGTCCATTATGCTAATTAGCACCTTTAGGGAATTTATATACACTGTAGCACAACCGGAACACATTTTAACTAAGGGAAAGGGCTTGAATAGATAAACCAGAAAATGTTGTCCCTACTCAGCTTATTGTACAATATTTGCTGTATAAAAGGCAACACAATTCTTTTCTTCTTCTTCTTCTTCTGGCAACAATTAAAAGTTGAACTGTCTTCAGAAACAGCTAACTTGAAACAATGCGCTTCGGACACATGTCACGGAACACAATAAGCCTCGCTCTGTCATCTGGTCTTCACTCAGTTTCCCGACATGTAGCTTTTTATGACAAGTCAGCTGTTAAAATGTAGAGATTAAAAGTCTGTATAAATACAGGTGACAATGCATGGAAAAGCTTTTTTTTCCCATCATTGTTGCTGTTGGGTGGATTTAACGAGCAAAAGAGTGAAGAGTGAAAAGGTAGATGAAATAAAACAAAAATCATCATCTATTAAAATTACTTTGTATTAAATATATCTCTACCAATAAAAGTATCAAACTAAACCACTGTGGTTGATGACTTAAAAAAAACAAAAAACATTTTTGATGTTGTGAAAAAGTTTGCTGGGAGGGTCACTTTGTCATGTCTGCCACCTACAGGACTGGAGTGTAAAAGTACTATGAGGCGGTCATGATTTTCTAATCGGAAGTTTTTTTTCTGGCTTTGGTGGAAGTCTGTTGAGTTCTACATTGTTTTTAAATTCATTCATGTCTTTATTGTTGTCTTTCTCTCCAGCTGATATAGTCGAATGGAGACCTGGAAACCGAAGAATAAAAAGCAAGCTAAGCAACAAATCGTATTCCATTTCATCAGACATAAATTTTCCTGTCATATTCCAGAAGACATATTACACTGGTATCAGCAGATAGTGATTTATGACAAACATGATTTTGTTTTTATGGTATTTTTTTGTGTGCAGTCAGTGACATTACTAAAAAGCTGAGAGTAAGTATTTTAACAGCCAATACTGTTGGCTCACAGACTTCAGAGACGTGGATTTTGGCCTGTTTTTGCTCGGCCAACTGGGTGTGGCATGAAAAAGACAAGAATGTTCACACACAGCTCACAGGATGTGATGTTGTCTCATTTCAATGTGTGCAACAACATTTCAGTACAATATAATCAATGATGGAGAGAATAAAACTTCTTGTCCTATTTCTCGTGCCCCAAATTCTACTCTAATCTTTAAATCACCAAATGCTCCTTTACACAAACCGCTCTGTAAATGACACAAAAGACTGTTATTCAATGTCTTATTAATGTACACATCATGCAATTTTGGACCAGAGCCCGAATCTGCCTCACTCACCATCTGTTTCAAAAACAGCTGCTTCAGTATGTAATAGCGAACAAAACCACTTTTAATGTTTCCTGCAGTAAAAGCAAGTGTGAGCCCTCAATAAATATCGCTCCTCTAGAATCAACAGGTAGAAGCTCAGTGCAAACATTCAGCCCTTTGTAGTCCATCCGTGTGGATTTGAGCACCGTGAGCCAGAAGACTTGCATTCCAGAGACCATGTGACACAGATTGCACACGCAGAAACAAACCACACAAATTGCCTCGTATATTCATCACCTCTAATGAAACCATTCAAACATCTCGCTAATACATGGCTGCATTTTTGCTTCGCCACAACAAGCAACACTGTGCTTATGTTTAGACCTCCTTGAGGTTTGATTTTGAACATTCATTAATATTTAACTCATTCACTGCCATTGACGGCTATAGACGTCAAAAATTAATTTGAACTATTTCTATTAGTTTTATTATTAGTAACTTTTTTCCACTTTTGTTAACAAGAGTATGAAAACCTAGATTTTTTTTTAATTGTACATTTAGAACAAATATAAAATTTGTGATTAATCGTGAGTTAACTAGTGAAATCATGCAAAATGTAATCGCTTGACGCCCCTAATTTTTAATGATCTTTTCTCTCTTTTTTTAATCGCATCAGGCGATTACATTTTTTTATTGTAATTAATTGCATGACTTTAATAGTCAACTCACGATTAATCACAAATTTTATATCTGTTCAAAATGTACAATCATTTTTTTCTAGGTTTTCATACTCTTGTTAACAAAAGTGGGGAAAAAAATTAAACTAATCGAAATTGTTCAAATGAATTTTTGATGTCTATAGCCATCAATGGCAGTGAATGAGTCAAAAAAGTACTGTAAATACACTTATCTAGCATGTAAAAAAAAAAAAAAGACTCATTACAAAAATAACTAATTTCTTACATTTGAGGGGGGGCTGGGATTCAATCGGGTGGGATGTGAGCCCCTTAAAAAATTAGCTAGAAACGCCCATGTCTAACAACATTTTGAAAGAAAGAAAGAAAGAAAGAAAGAAAGAAAGAAAGAAAGAAAGAAAGAAAGAAAGAAAGAAAGACCCCAACTTTAACCACAGCAAAGTGACAATCACAACAAGTGAATGAAGAGAAATGTTGTTTTATTTTTCCATTTCTCGTTGAGGTCAGTCTTAACCAGATGTTTGGCCCAGCTGTGCTCCATGTCACAAGCCTGGGGATTGAATTCATCTGTTTCAGGTTATCATAAACTCTTCATTAACTGTACAGGCCATTTTGAAGCAATCATTTTTAATCAGGTGGCATGGTAGTGATGGATGTGCCAAAAACACGCATGTTAGGTTCAGTGAAGACTTTCAATAGGTGAATAAGTGTGGATGGTTGTTTGCCTATATGTGCCTGTGTGCGTAACAACCCTTACAATCTAAACGTTGATGAAAAATTATGGCTCTGGATAGGCGATTGCTGTTGGTGGGTAGACCTCATTTCGGTTCGTCCTAATTTTCAGCTAGAACACAAATATTTAGAGCGTATGAGTCTGGCACAATTAACTTAAATAGACAAGAAAAAAAAGCCATGGATGCAGTTTGCAGTTGGATGCTACTAATGAAAAGCACATGATGGGATGTGAGTGCCTTCATCTAAGCGAGAGAGAGAGAGAGAGAGAGAGAGAGAGAGAGAGAGAGAGAGAGAGAGAGAGAGAGAGAGAGAGAGAGAGAGAGAACAAATAACAGAACAAATATCTAATATTCCATCTTTCTTACATTTTTGCATCCATGCAAACATACCACTAAGTGACCATGCTTCTTGGTTGCTTTTTCACTGAGCGAAACCAAGATGGATTCTCCAAGAAGTAGAAGTCATGGGTCGTGAAGAAAGAGGCACTGTGACCTTGAGAGGGGAGGAAAAAAAGGCCAAACAACTCAAAGAGAGGAGGGAGGGAAGGGGAGAGGCTGAGGAGTGTGAGGGACAGAGAGGAAGAGAGGGAGTGGACGGCTAAGGAAGGAGGGCAAAAGGCAGAGAGAAGAAAAGACACAACTTGTGACTTGACAAAAGAGGGCAGGTACCAAAGGCAGGTAAGAGACTTCATTTGCTTGTTTGTTTTTACACTGATGTTTGGGTGTGAAAACGCCAGTGTGTTTCCATGGCGACGCATTGTTGTGCCATACCTACCACAGTGTGGTACTCCCAGAGATTCTTGTTTTCCTCATGTGCTAGTTCCAAACTTTCCAAAATTAGTCCATTTTGCCTAATGGGGATTTTTTTTTCATCCTAAAAATATATTAAAGCTCCAAGAGTTTAAAAATAGAAAATACATATTTTGTAACAAGGAAAAACTTTCCGGCATGCTTTTTTAAAAACACATGCACGCAGTTTTCTTTGAGCTCTTAGAAAAATAACATGCCGGGTCTCCCTAGTCATTAATTCCAGTTCAATATCTGCATCATTTTTTGTACCATTCTGTATTATTTACAGCATAACAGGCAGATTTAACTATTCAAATCCCCTTCAATGCACAATAAAGCACACACACTCTAATACCAATTCACTGCTCTCAACTCCGTTATATATTTTTATTTACTGTAGTGATTCTATCATGCAAGATTGTCTCAGCATTAGGGTTTACAGATGCACATTTTTGTACAGTCAATGCCACACCCACATGAGGACATGCTTGGCAATCACATGCTAAGACTAATGCAGAGAGTGTGTTGGTGAGGAGGGCTTCAAAAAGGGGGGCACACGCTTCCACAGAACGGAATTCCCTGCCTATGAGCCAGGATGTACATGAGAGATATGAGAGTATCTTTATATACATGTAGTTGCGTTGTAATGTTTAGTCACAAATGACTCAAGCATTTGTTTAACCACTTCAGCTGATGTGGTTCTGTTTTATAGCACAGCAAGATGGCCGTTATGTGGTTTTGATTAACGTTTGATCTTCTGTTTCAGCATTCCACTCTTTTTGTAGCTTGTCCGTGTACTTTATTGTTGTAGTCTTGAAACCACTTGTTTTGAGTTTGAAGTTTCCGTTTTTCAGACAAAAAAAAATAATTACAGTGGAGAGAGCTAACTTGTCGCTAACTGATTAGCATCAGTGCTACGCGAGTAAGATCATTAGCATCTTGACATAAAACGTAAACAGAGAGAATCCGTTCACTTTTCAAAATAAAATATTTTCAAGCTTCGGCTAATCAATTAACTGGAAAGACAGTATGTTTTTTTTATTCTTTCAACTGTGCGGCCCGCCGCGGCCCGGTCCAAAGTGGCCCACGGCCCGGTACCGGTCCGCAACCCGGTGGTTGGCGACCACTGCTTTAGAAAACAGTGCCGCAAATGGCCTCCGAGCCATAGTTTGGGCACTCCTGCTCTAAATTGTTCATTGGTGTGAATGTGTGAATGTAAGTGTGAATGGCTGTACAATCACAATGTACGCGGTACTAATCAAAAGTTTGTACTCAGTTGACTATTGAACAAGAAGGTGTGTCCAAACTTTTGACTGGAACTGCATCTCTGATAGTGTCAATCAAAACGGATTATTATGATCTTTGTAAAAGCAGTTTTAAAAAATATATATTATTATTAATATTCATAATATTGTGTAGGCGAAGTTACTGTGGTGGCTGTTTTAGATTTAGTTTTAGTTTCCCGTTTTACCACAGTCAGAAACTAAATCTGACGTACCTTAACTTACATACAGTATGATCATCATGGCTATACTGCTAAGTTGCTAACAGTCTCATAGAATTGGAGGAAACAGAGCAAGTCCTTTTGGTCTCTGGTGCGGAATGAGGGTCTGAAAGGCTCTGGATGACTGAGAGGGAAAAGAGTGCCAGGGATCGCCGTCAGAGAAAAGTTCGTATTTGCTGTCCCAAAGGTGATTCATTAGAGATGTTTACCTAATGGTCTTAAGACTTTCCTGTCTGCCTTAGCAAATTGATGCTGTTTGGGCTGACAGGTGCCCAGCTGCATTTTTTTCTTCTTCCATTTTGTCAGGTGGAAGGAATTCCATGAGGCTGCGTTAGAGGTTACGTAAGCATGCACATACTGTAACTGTATGTAAGCTTATTAGTGATAGTACATATGCAAAACGTCTGGAAGTTCCAGACGTGCAGTCTTCCCCTCCTCAAGTCTCCCTCAGAAGCGGCCTGGACAAAAGAGGCTTTATCCTTTCTCTGGTTCTCCAAACACAGCATTCTTTTTTTTTCTGAACTCTTGATTTCCTGCCTTACAAAATTTCTGCTCACTCACCAGAACCAAATAAGAATTGTTAGATTATGGAAAAGTGAGTACAACAAAATTGAAGAATGCTATGATTTATTATGAGAAGATATTATGAGGATTTATGGATCAATATTCTATGAATGTACTATTTACTGATAGGACTTAACATTAGGTATCCTATCACAAATTAATGTGATCAAATAGGAAGATATTACTGCTCAGTTTTGATTTCCACTACATTAAAGCAAAATTAAAATTAATTTAAAAAAATAATAATAATAATAAATTAAATAGACACATTTTTCTTATTGTCATTGTAGAGTTCAGTATTTAGTATGGATACCACTTATATATATATATATATTGTAATGACATTTCTCCTTAAAAGATAATAAATATTGAAATGCTTTGGTTGCATACACCTGAACTTTGTTGTCACAACTTCAGCATAAACTTCAGCTTTACAGATGCCAAGTATATTGTGCAGGTGGTAAACAATGAAAAGATGTTTCATAGTAACAGTCATGACAAGCACCAAAGGTTTATTTAGGTCTCTTATTTAGTATTGTGGGTGTCACAATTTTAGGAAACATCAACTTTAAGATCCAGAATTTGAAACTCATACAGTATGTGAATAATGCAAACATGATCTGATAATAACAATATTAAAATACCAAGAATGAAACCTTTGTTGACGTTTATGCAGGAGCATGAAGGCCCCCGCAGGACTCTTCTCTGCTTTGCTGCTGCTCCTTCTGATAGCAGCGGTGCTCTCTCAGAGACCTCGGCCAAGGAAGCCCACCAGGCGCCCGAGCACCCCCAGGCAGCCATCCGTCGCCGTCGCCGTCGCCGTCCCCGAGCCCGAGCCGCAGGAGCCGACGGACTTCCCCCCGCTCATCCTCGGCCCGCCTTCCCCCTACCCCGACTGCCCCAAGGAGTGTTTATGCTCTCCGAACTATCCCAACTCTCTCAACTGCGAGAACCGGAACATCCGTGTGGTGCCCGTCATCCCGGCCAGAACCCACTATCTGTACCTTCAAAACAACTACATCTCAGAGGTGACGGCAGAACCCTTCGTCAATGCCACGGACGTCCGTTGGATCAACTTGGCAAACAATCGCATCCATCGAATAGACAAACAGGTAGGACGGCTTCCTCGCGCATGTTGCCAAATTCCTGGAACCTCGAGGCTGTTCTATTTATATCCTCTGCGTAGGTGTTCCAGAAGATACCTGCTCTGTTGTACCTCTATGTCCAACGCAACCAGCTCAAAGAAGTGCCCTCGGGGCTCCCGGCAAGTCTGGAGCAACTCCGGCTCAGTAAGAATCGTATTTCCAAAATACCCGTAGGCACCCTCAGTAAGATGGGGAACCTGACCCTACTTGACCTCTACCACAACCAGGTGAAATTCTCAATTTTGACGCACTTGTGTGTGTGTGTTCTTTGTGCACTTTGTGTCAATATGGCGTTGATGTCTTCCTTCCCAGCTGAGCGACAATGGCCTGAGTGGGAACACGTTCAAGGATTTGTCCAGCCTGATGCAGCTCAATTTGGCCCACAATGTGCTAAAAAAGATGCCCGCTGGAGTACCGAACAGCCTCATACAGTTGTTCCTCGACAAAAACCGCATTGAGGACATCCCAAAGCAAGTATACAGAGTCCACGCAATCACAGATAAGCTCAATGGACACAACTATTTATTTGTGGAAAATTAAATAAGAAGCAAAATCCACCTGTTTTTGTCAATCTGAGGTGGCGGCCATTTTGCCACTTGCTGTCGACTGAAAATGACAGTTGCTTGGGGCTGCGGTAACGACCAATCAAGGCTCACATTTTTCGGAATTTGGTCATGTGACATTCACAAGCTGAGCAATGATTGGTCGTTAACTGATCCCTCAGCCACTGTGATGTATTTTTCAATTGTCGGCAAGTAGTAAAATGGCCGCCACCTGAGATGGATAAAAACAGGTGGATTTTTGCTAAAAGAACATTTTTCACTTGACTTCCCCAATTTAGTAGGGGGGGGGGGGGGGTGCTTGTGAGATAAACAGGTGAGGTAGTCATGCATACCTTTCCATTTTTAGCATGTTTTTATTCATTCCAATCCAAAACAGATTTTTCTGGAATAGCTTTATTTATTTATTTTTTAACTACAGGGGAAAAAAATACTGTCTCATTCCATTTGCTGGTCATATTACATGGTCACTTGTTGCTAGGTAGACTTCACAGGGCTCAGAACTTTCGCACAAATGAGTCAGAACCCAGTTTCATTGATAAATCAGGCAGGGACATAGAAGTGTATGAGTTTTACATATTACGTCTGCAATTTTGGATGGAGGTTCAGGTAGATGGAGAGAGTAGGCTACTAAAGCAATGACAGTAATATAGAATTGTATTATATTGAGATGTGTTTCTAATTTTTTGGGGGGGTCTTCAGCGACATGACCAAAAAGCAATTTAAACATTTATTTCCAGTTTTATCAGGTGGTGCAACTGCACCTAAAGTTGAGGCCACAAGTGTCTTTAAATGCAACATTTTGAGAAGTTTATTCTCCTATTTAGAGACTACTTCCAAGACTTCTCTCATCTGGCCTTTGTGAGGCTCAACTACAACCACCTGAGTGACAAAGGCGTCCCCAAGGCCGTGTTCAACATCTCCTCCTTGCTGGACCTGCAGCTCGCTCACAACCAGCTGGCCTCCATTCCTCTCTTCAGTACTCACCTGGAGCATCTGCACCTCAATCACAACACCATCGAGAGTAAGTCAAAGGGTGTGCACACTTGTGTAACCACATTGTCTCAGTAATTTATTTTTATTTCCTCGCTCTAAAATACAAAACAAACATCAATTAAGTTGTAGAGGCTATAGGTCACATAAGGAGGAAAAAGTTTCTTTTTTTTCTCTTCTTCTTCTTTTTTAAAATCGTAAACACCAAGTATTTGATTAGGGGGGTATACTTTGTATATTAACTATTTACAGTGTGGGTGAAAAGAACATGGGCATTAAAATTTGGTTATAAAATCAATATACCTACAAAAAAAAAACTAATTGATGCATGTTCTTTATTACATGGGGAAATGAAAGTTGTGTCAACCAAATTCCTCAAACGACCAGGGCTAAAATAAGCAACCTTCTGAAGGACATCGTCTGGAATTTCGAACAAGACCATTACAAATCCCCAATTACAATTGCCTGTTTGAAAAAATGGCTTTAGATTAACTTCAGTAAAAGCCATTTCTAATGCCTATAGTAAAATTTGATTATCATGGACAAACTAATTAATTTCAGTAGTTCACTTCAAAAGTAAAATTCATTCACTACATAGAATAAAATATTTCAAGATTATTTTTTTATATGCATATACGTTTAATAAATGTAGCTTACAGCTAACAAAAAAAATGCAAAATTCAGTATTTCAAGAACTGTGAATATTACATTAGAAAAAAAATGACAGTATAATATAAAAAAATTGCCACAAATTGGCGTTCTGAATAGCATTTCTTAATATCTTTAACAAGGGTTTGCAATGCTGTATAAAATGACTCCGTTTTTAAATTGACCAGCTAAAAATAATGTATCTGTACGGTTGCCTACAAAACTCTACAAGTGGTAATTTTTGAGAAAGAAAATGTGTTGATGAATAAATGCAATATAAAAGAAATGTGTGATTTATTTTTATTTTTATAATTATTTCTTTTTCGCTTCTTTTGAATGGATTTTCGTCCCAAATGATCCCAAAATATTCTTTGTTATTTCTATTTTTATTTGATCTATTTTTACCAAATTTGAACCTTGTGTAATATATTTTACTTACTGTAATTACACAGTATGATAGTATGAAGCTAAAGTATATTATTACGCTTGCTCTTTCATTTGAACCTTCACAGACCAAACTGTTTAGACTTCATCTGTGTAAACTAAAGCAACTGAGGTTAGCTACATTAAACAACCTGTTGCAGCTATGACGTTATTATAATGAACATTTAGCAATGTCAATAAATCACCTGCGCCACACCTAATTTCTCTTTGTATGTTTATTATTCTTATTACTTAAGATCTGATTTCTACTATGATGAAATCTGAGACGGATTTGTTTTGTAAATCAATGCTTGCAGATATCAATGGCACCTTGATCTGCCCACGCAGCCTGCAGGCCGACATGAGCGACCCCAACCAGATTCCACGGCTAAGGTGAGTCAAGTGACGTAGGCGGCCCAAAACAGAAATGAAAAAAAGAAGACTTAGAATGCGGTGTCAGAAAGCAAAACGTGTCGGCTCGACATGTTAAGTCACGTTGGTGTTGCTTCAGGTACCTGCGCCTGGATGGAAATCAGCTCAACCCCCCCATCCCGTTGGATGTCATCATGTGTTTCAGACACCTTCACTCTATTGTTATCTAGGGAAACTTTGCCTTGAAGCAAGGAGGCGTGCGCTCACACTCCCACGCCCTCACCGCAAATGCTCAGTGTTTCCCCGGCCGGTCCACACGTGCACTCTACGAAACTGACTCATGGTGAAACGACTCTGAAGCTTCCGAAATTTCGCTGATTTCACAGGTAGCGCAATTACGGCAACGTGAGGAGTTGCTAAATGATGTTATGATACACTCGACTGTTTATAGGATTGTATCAATGCATGTTGGATTTTGTTGACAAAAAGCCTGAAAATACAGGTGCATTGACGGACACGCTTCACATATGTAGTTAGTATGTTCATAAATAGACCAAGAGGTAAAAAAAAAAAAAAAAAACGTTAACTACCGTGTAGTTGGAAGTGTCCCAAATGTGCATGCAATTTTCACGTTAGTCCAAGTAAAATGTCATTTTTTTCTTTTCTTGTATAAAGCTTTGTACAAATAATAATTAAGTGAATAAACAGTGTCTTGTATCGTCTCTACTGTTGTTTTGCTTTGTTTTGTGTTTTTTATAGCTTTCACAAGTGTTTGAAGGGAAAATAAATCAGGTAGTCATTTGTGGTTATAACGACCGACAAGAAGGCACAAGCACAATTTACGCCAACAAGCTTTCACTTGTTTTCTATGCGGCAGTAAAAGTGTTTGCAAAACTGGTATGACAAGACATATAGTGCAGCGTGGGAAATGATGACAACACTTGCGGCACAACAAAAACAGACACAATTACGGCTAAAAACAACAAGAATACGGGTGAGCAAAAAAAAAAAGGCATTTGTTGGGTGCAACGTGTTAAGAAAGTCGCAGTATTGAATTTAAATTCTCCTTAATTCCTGAAAGAGTGAAGATTCAATTGTATTGGAAACACATTTATTCTAGTCTTACTTTCAAGTGTTTTATGGAACATTGGCAGCTCTTTCTGCCTGAAAAAAACATCTTAATAAAAAGCAGTCCCTTGTTTGGTGTTGTCGATTGATTCATGAAAATTAAAACATTAAATGTGACCCAATTATCTGCTTTAAGCTTCATATGGCTTAGGACTGGCTTTGCACACATTAATAATGGAAGGAAAGCTGCCTTGTTTTAAAATCAAGGATGTTTTGGCTGTTTCAGTATCCTGGCTGAAAATAAAGTGTGAAATTCTGTTCAAATGTGTACGCTGTAGAAGCTTAACAATAACCGATAACAATGCCCAATAACAATAAAAGTAACAAACAATTGGTACCAGATATCATTTATAGCACATATGAATTTTGATTCAAGATTAAATACATTTTTGAATTAAATGAAAAGAAAAAAATGCTTGCAATGATTTCACTCTTGGAAACACCCAACAATAATACTGTAAGGTTGACAGGGGAAAGAGACTAAACAGCAATAGCAAAGGATAATAATAGTGATGGCACCTGCAAAATGTGATTTTGGAGAGGGTGGGAAGAACAAAAAAATCATGCTCAAAAAATAGCAAACTTGAATAGCTTGGTGCATCTTTTAATGATCACCTTTCAATCATATTCAGTTTTTTTTTTTTGGGCAATAGTATGAAACATATATTGCAAATACAGTTATGAAATAAATGCAAAAATATGCTGATTCGTCATTATTATAAATATGTATTTTCTTTACATTTACCCAGGTACAAAAATTCTCATTTTCTGCAACACTATTTTAAACTTTCTGCCACAATATTGTTCCAGAAGTATTTGAACAATGACAGAGACTATATTTTTAGAATTTTAGTCATTATTGCCCATCACAATGATCTTTTCCCATTTACCACCAAAGTAATATAACTGTAAACAAAACCATTTCGAAGTATTTGAATTAAGTCTGTAGAATGAAATTCAAGCTTCTGCTTGTTCTAGGTGTTACGGAAATTGTAGACCTTTTTTCTTTGTTTGAACTCTTTGCATGTTCGTTTTTTAGCAAAAGATTATTTTTTTCCAATAAATAAAAAATATCCGAAAAGTTCACTTGATGGAAAGTTCCCTGACTTTGAATATTTCAGGATCTGCCAGATCAGGAACGTTGAAGTTTGGGGTTGTTGTTTTTTTGCGCTTGACCTTTACCAAAATAGTCAAAATTGGCTGAAATTTGTCCCGTGCACTAGGTGGTAACACACTGATTTAATGCCATTGGCTATCTTTAATTAGACATTAAAAATCAGCAACATTCACACATAACAACAGATATTCCTCACGTTTTGATTGAAATTATTGCAATATGCAGCTGAAATAGAAGCTTGGGCAGACTGTATATAATAATGGACTGAAGCTCGCAAACATTCAAAGATTCCTTTCCTTTTTTTTTTTTAGATTTATTGTAAAGACAAATCCTTTCCTTTTTGCTTTTCCTTACCAGTGGATGACAACGTCACTGTGGTTAAAATTTCCATCAAGGTAGCCACTCTCCAAAATTAACTCCATTGTTTGTTTTAGTCTAAAAGACTATTTAAGCAATCACGTTATTGTAAGAAACTTGAAACCAATAACAATACAACAAAATGAAGGGTGGTGATACTTGATTACACTCCAAATTCATTCAAACTTTGGCTCTATTCTTAGACGGAAGCAATTGCACTTGGCTCTAGACAGAAACGATTACCCAAACGATATAGTTATGCAATGACCAAAATTAAATGTCTGATGCCCGAAGCACCCAAACAAGCCAGCTCCCTTTTGCATCAGCGCACTTGTTACCACAGAAGTAACAAGGAAAGACCTTTTTTTACTTTTTTTTACCCACAATAACACCCACAGCGTTTTGCAACATCAGTACTTTTCCCGTTGATGCAAAGAGATGCAGAAAAACGAGTCCGTGTCGCATTGAAGACGGATTAGAGTAAGTGTCTCCAGCCGGTCCACAATGCTGCTGCACGTGTCCTGACAGGAACAGGAAGGCGATAATTCCGACAAGGAAGAAAAAAGACATTGATAACGATACCTTCTGTCTGTTGCTATGCTAAATAATAAACAGATTGACAACGGAACAGAAATGGGGCTTTTTTTTTCACTTTGATAACCAGTTCAAACTTGCTGGAAGCCTGTACTGAGAGATCACAGCTATATGTGGTTTAGTTTGTTTATGTTCATCATCTTATCAACATCTTTATGACAGTTCTATGAAGGGGCGGGTGGAGGGGGGGGGGGGGGCGTCTATAGTTTGAGGCATAACTAATCATAGCATTAAGTCCATCAAACACCTTTAGGATGAAAGAGCAGAAATGGTGAGCCAGTAGAGCATGTATGAGGTCCACCATCATTCTGGGCAACTTTTTTCTTCCATTGTCACTTCCTGTTGGTGCAATGACCAGTGTTGGGAACATTACTTTTAAAAAGTAATTAGTTATAGTTATTCATTACTTGCTTAAAAAAGTAACTGAGTTAGTAATTGAATTACTTCATTAAAAAGTAACTCATTACCAGGCAAAGTAACAATTTTCACTACTTAAAAAAAAGTATCTAAAATAAATTGGATTTTTACATTTTTGTATATTATTATTATTATTATTATTATAACTATATTTTTTTATGCAAGGAATTCAAATTATGTCCAGACTATATAGTGTTTATTTATTTTTGTGAATATTTATGTCACACAAATGCCTCACTCCATAATGACATATCATATAATAATAATAATAATAATAATAATAATAATAATAATAATAATAATTCATTAAATTTGGAGCGGTGATGTATGTTCTACCGCTGCCAATTACTACAGCAATCAGAATAATAAAAATAAAATAAATACTGGATGTATGGTGATTTGTGGCACATATGTCATCTGTAGGTAATTTGGAGACAGTCCAGCCAGTCCTTCCAGGATTTCGCGGGCATTTTTTATGATTGTTGTGGCCTAAAATAATCAATAATGTATAAAAGAAATTGCCAATGCTCTGAAATACGCAGTGCCTAATGCTATACTACTACACAATTTCCTCCTCAAAATCATCAGCTTCCACTTGATCTCTCTGAAAAACTTTTGTACACTTTATATTAAGAGAGTATGGTGATATATCTTCAGTTTATAACTACGCATTTAAAGACATGTTTAATTATTGATTTACGTCAGAAAACTGCCCAACTGTAGGTTTCCATCATTTACATACAATTGTTATATAACTGCACACCGTTCTCACTTTAATGAGTTCGTTTCTCCCGACAGACCTCGACTCCATGTCCTCCAAATCGCTCCTCATGGCAGCCGTTTTTCGGCAAATCTCTACTGGTATTTTGATCGCGAATGACTTCCAGGCGAGCTAAGGTCCAAAAGGAAGACACGTCCATCACGCCGTGGCACGCTTCCCGCGGCACCTCCAAAATAAGTCACGATACTTTTCAGCCGTCAAGACACACAGTGCCTCTAACTGTGCGCAAATGACATTTCAGAACAAGATATCCGCCAAAGAGCAACACACGACTGCACAACGTCTTGCGGCTTACTTTGAGCCTTGAAACTAATACATGAATTGTAACGCAACGCATTTTGCATACAATAACGATAACGGTGTTTCGGGGAGAATAATTAGTTAGATTAGTTCGTTAATGGGAAGAAAAAAATGGAGTTACCTAACGCCTTTAGTTTAAACGCCGTTATTCCCAAGGCTGGCAGTGACCAAGTGGCCCAATACTTTTGTCTGTTGCACTTGCAGGGCTCACCTTTTTTGAAATTAAGAGCTACTTCTATTCAAATTTTCCTCAGTTGTGGATTTTCGGGTTTGTTTTGTTTTATTCATTTTTTCCTTTCGGACATATTACATCCGAAAGAAGGGCTGTCGGGTAGAAGCCATAACTTACCAGTAACCCGTCCCCATCGATTCTTACTATACGCATCAGTCATATGCATTGATTATGATTAACTGTACCTTAATTTTCTGGGGCTAAAGGGGAAATCATTGCAAATAAAAATAATAATAAAACAATCAAAACATATCATTTAAATGTTTTTGGGACGTGCAACGTCTGAAAAGGGCTACTTGGACAAAACCAGAGTCTTGTACAGACACTCTCTTCTTTCCACAAGTGGAGTCACCCTCTGCTGGCCAAGAGAAATAATGCACCTCTTAAGGCCGTTCAGCTTCGTCTTAATTTTCCAAAACAAAATGCATCTCTCCTTCAAGGACATGAATTACAATAAATATTTGTCATTGTTTGTCTGTTGTGTAATAACACTGTGTGGTGTGAGACAAAAATTCCAAACATTAGGAAGTAAACGTCACTGTAATTGCTGGCTCTTTCTGAGTTGCAATGTGACATGATGCAAGCGATTTGTTGTGGTTTTCCGAATTGATTGGATGCAAAGAATGAATGAATAAAGATAAAGCTGGCAGAGGGCCGTGATTATTAGGGTTCTAACTGGCATCAGCGTCATGGATCTTTTGTTTATTTCAATAAAACAAAAGTGGTCAGGCCCTTTTATGTTCAGTCTTACCTGTCACCACTAGCTTTATTTTTTTAATTTTCCCTTCCTGTCCAGTGCGCTGGTGGCATTGAAGGAAGACAATTTGGTTTAACTAAAAAACAAACAAAAAAGCGCCCACATTTTATTAAAAATCTAACAATGACTAAACAAAATAGAGGAATAATAAAAAGAGACAGGTGAAAAGTGAAAACATGGTGTAGTTCCAGGCACATTTAAGCAATAGGTGGTCTACTTCCTGGCCTTGTCTAGCTCAGCAGTCGACAGTGACAAAGCTCTGCTTGTGACTCCTTCCTGCACGAGTGAATTTTTGAAAAATGAATCCCGTGGAATTAGAAGTTCAGCAAGTCGACTGGGTGTTTCCAATCTGAACTTGTCTGACTGCAGTAAAATCCCAAGACTGCTTATACTGCAAATAAAAAGTCTTCATTTGCAATGCATATGAAAACTATTAGAACATATTCTGGTGGCTAAACTGTGGCTAACTTGAGGTATATCATCCATCCATCTATTTTCTTAACCGCTTGTCCTCACAAGGGTCGCTGGAGCCTATCCCAGCTGACTGCGAGCAGTAGGCGGGGTACGCCTTGAACTGATTGCCAGCCAATCTGAGGTATACCAGATATCCATCCATCCATCCATCCATTTTCTTGGCCGCTTTTTCCTCACAAGGGTCGCGGGGGTCGCTGGAGCCTATCCCAGCTGACTGCGAGCAGTAGGCGGGGTACGCCTTGAACTGATTGCCAGCCAATCTGAGGTATACCAGATATATATATAAAAAATAATTGCATTTAAAAATGTTGGCCTTTTCCCAAAACAAGACAGTTATCTAATCTACTGGCTGCACTATGCTGCTGAACCAGAACCAGGGCTATTAGCGCAGGTGAATGATGTCACTGTATGAATGAGTCATTAAATAATTATATGTCAAATTGTAATATTAGCCTGAGGGAGGAGGAAAAACTTAATTCATTTTTCAAATGTTTTGAAACTACTATTGTTGCTAAAATTCCCCTGAGTGCACTATAAGAGGAGACAGCATGGAGGCAGACAGACACAACCAGCCTTGGACTCTCCTCCAGAATACAGGTGAACCAACAGGTGAGTGCTGCTGCTGCTGCTGCTGAGCATCACTAACAGGATGATGAATGACAAGCCTTTTATGTTGAAACAGCTACAAGTAAATAACCTAGTTCACATGAATGGATAATAGAATGGATAAAATGATTATTCATTGGAAAAGTTTTTTTTTTTTAAATACCATACAAAATACTATTACTGACTAACAACTAATCACAATTTTGCAGTTAAATGTACTTAAACGCCTCCTGTCTCCTCTCCAGACGACAATGATGACAAGCTTGCTCTGCTTCTCACTCTGCCTCCTGCTCTGCCTCGTGGCCAAACCTGCGCTCACCTTGACGCTGACCAGCAGTTGCAGTTTCAGTGTCGACATGCTGGAGCTGCGCACGTATCACTTCGAAATACGATCGGTACGCTTGTCACCAGTATTCCCAACAAAAAACACTTGCAGTGGCTGTGGATATTCATTCGTATCTTGTTTGGGTTTTATGTCAGATTATAGACGACCCTGAGATTGGAGTGATCGTTCTGAACAAAGCAAAATTGGATGAAGTTCAGGTGAGTCTATTTCTAGGTATGATTGTTGCTCAAAAATGAGTAAGGAGAGTAAAACACAACATTGCCATGTGAGTGTGTTGTGATGCAATCTATTGAACCTTTTAGGATGATCAGACATGCTGCTTCCTGCGCCTCCTCCTACACTTCTATGTGGACAGAGTGTTCCGGAACTTTGCCTCTGATCAGCCGCAAGTGAAACGCAATATAAGCGTCCTGGGCAACAAGTTTGTCACCATGATACGGAATATCAACAAATGTGTAAGTGAATTCAACATTTACAACAACATACTAGTGCACTGAATTGGCCCTGTACTCGTTTTCACTAATAAGACCATTCTGGGAACTAGTAGCAAAGAATAGGGTTTGCTAGTACAACATCTAGGCAAAACTGTGCACTTGTTGACATGAACCATAGAATATATGAGAGCGAATTCAGATTCTTTGTAAACAGAGTATTTATTGGTCCTTTTGAACAAACAAACAAAAAAAATGACGACCAACTTCCACATATGTCTTTTGATTTGTGTCATTTTTGATACATCCGGTAACGATGCTTTAAATTTGTACATTTATAACTGTCAATAATATAAACAGACATATCAAACATATTAGTATTTCCAAAAGTCAGAAAGAACATTTCCCACTATTAATAAGTATAGGTGTCTCTCCTTTCTCAATTGGGGCAATCTTGCAAGATTGCTGGAAAAGCCATCAGTTGGGTGATTACTGCCCTCTAATGGATTATCCGTGCAATGCATGTGTCCGATCGTATACGTCAGGGTATTAATGGGGGGGGATATAGTATACTCATTAAATAGAGGGCTCAAAATGTCTTGTATTTAATATGAAGCATTTGGTTTTATAGGGCTAATGGTAGTACTGGAGGAGTGCTACATATGTTAGGTATTAGCTCGTAGTATAGAATGTTGCTAGCAGTACTAGTTTCATACAGTTGTCAACTTGTTCACGGTTTTGCCTCACTAGTAACATGAAGTTGTCCTTCTAGCATGGCTAGCTACTGTATTTGGTGGCCATTCCACATCTCGGGGAACATTTTGATACCTGTGACTTTCCCATCATTTTTACAAGGATGCAGTATTCAGATTCTTTTTAAAAGCAATCTACACTTAACCTCAACACAAACTCTTAAAGAATATGTTTCCAAATTCTTCGATTTTAATTCATTAAACACTATAATTATTTCATTTAAAACAAATAAAAAAAATTAAGAAATAATAATTAAAAAATAAATAGAAATAGAAATAAATAAAATAATTATTATCATTTCGATTAAAATCAAATCAAGCAAAAAATTATATATTGTTTATTTTCTAGCTGCAGCCAAAGCCCATCGCCACATTTAGGACCAAAACAAGAGAAAACTGTAGTTAGATGACTATTTTTTAAAACAGCTTCTTAGAGGATCATTAATGCAGTATGTTGATAAATCAGATCTTGACACAGAGCAGAAAGCGGAAGAAACTATTTTTGCTTCTAAAATTGAATTATCTTTATTCACCACAGTGTTTTGAAGAGAACATGTAAATTATTTTACTCGCGAATACTTCATTTTTTATCTTATAACTAGCCTTGTCAAATGTCATTATTAGTATATGCTGCGGGCTACTGAAAAGGGGACGATGGGCCGCAATTGCACCCGAGGCCATAGTTTGGACACCACTGATCTACAGTCATGGTTTCATAAAATAAAATGCACAATTTTTTGTGTAATTTTGATTCTTAGATTAGATTTGAACAAATGAGCCATCAATCGCAGTTTGCAAAAATAGTGTCGGCAGTCAGCGATCGCAACGGATAATAAAAAGGCATTATATAATAAATTAAGCACAGCAAAACGTTACTTTTTACAATGACTACGAGAAATGAAAAATGTTTGGCTATGCTTCTGCCTATTAGTGCACCCTAGTCATTCTATTTGTGCATTTAACATTGTATTACATATACATATTAAACAAATACTCAAAGAATGAACACTCTCATCTTCTCTCCTCAGCACTGTCTCTGCAACGAAGACACACAGAGAGTCGTCGACTCACTAAAAATGGAGTTTGACCAGGTACATGTCCTTTCATTTCCTTGTAGTCATAGGGAGGTGTTTGTTTACTTAGATTCAGAATATTTGATTCAATATGTTCATATTGCAATAATATACTGGTCAGAATGTGATTGAAGCCCTTTTATTAAAATTTTCTCCCTGTCTTTGTCGTTCCCTGACTCAGCTGTCCATTGATAAGGCGGCGATGAAGGCCGTAGCAGAGTTGGATATACTACTGGACTGGCTGAGTAAAGTGGACCAGGCAACACCGACAGAATGACAGCAAAGACTAACCTGAATGTGACATTTGACATTTCTGTACTTGATACTTGAATTAACTTAATGTTTTTTATTTTTATACACTTTATTTAAAACGTTGATGTTTTCAATTCATTGCATGAATATTTAACTCCAGCAAGGAGGACGTGTTTTTACGCTCAGCATTTTCTTTATTATCATGATGGATCATGACGATGATGATATTGTTTGTGCACCTTTTTATAAGGAGATGAAATTTTATTTGAATGCACCTGTTGATTGTTCTATTGTTTAAGTTCTCACAAGCTTTCAACATCACTGAATAAACTATTTTCATAGCAATGACAGGCTTTTTCATGACACTCCAATGTCTGCATGTAATGATGATAGAGGAACAAATTGAACAATTACAACACAAGACTTAATACAAGAAGACCACAAGTTTATCTCTATCACAATCTACTTCCTTATTGACAAGAAGTACTAATGGCTCACAATTAACTTGATGGGATGTCTACAGTACTTGTGGCCCACACATACTCATGCATAAACTTGATCCACACAGCAGAGGGTGCTAAAGGGTACAAACACTTCTATAAGTACACAGCATTAGCTAGTTAGAGCTAAATTATATTAATCATGTTTATTATTGTGGTTGTATTTAGCTACGGTTAAGAATTGCACTGTATTATACATAACCCAATATATACACTCTTAAGTATTTTTACCACAAAACTATGGGGGGTAGGGGAGGGTTGACAAAAAAAAAATAATAATAATAATAAACTTCAGAAAATCTATATAAAATACATGTCTACTATGCACACTATATACAACCAAATGCAAACGTAATTGCTATTATCACTTACAGTAATATGAAATGAGCATTTAAATTTACATTAGCGTTTCTGTTTTAAGAGTTACTATTTTAACCAGTTTTAATATAATTATATTGAAGGTGATTCCAGCCCCACTCCCCACTTTCCACTTTATTTTGCAGCGCCCCTTTTCAAACATTATCTAACACTGCCGCATTCAAACGATTTGGTTCACTGACTTCACTCCAAGTTAAAGTAAACACGGGCTTCCATTGATGCACCACGTTTGCAAGCAAAAAACAGCAACACATTTCATGAATAATTTGGTCATTAAATTCACAACGGTGAAACTACTCACAAAATGATCATTTCAGAATGACCCAAAACATTTACTTTAACCTTTACAGGCTTAATTTAACCTTGATGAGTTGCTTGGAGGAAACGCCGCTATGTGTGAGAGGAACAAAGTAAAAGAAAAAAGTGCAACACACCAATTGATAGAATCTCATACTAACTACAAAGTATGGTGGAGGGGGCAACATGGTTGATTGTTTTTGCCAATTCGGGGCATAGTTGCATTGCTACCACAGACAGATAAATAAATAAATAAATAAAAATGTAATGGCTTGATTGGCCAGAGACAAATTACTTCCGTGTTTTTACATAGTTGGCTAATCATTTGATGACCTCATTTCACACTGGACATCAGAACAATATTACTGAAATGAAACTGTTTTTTTTTTTTTGGGGGGGGGGGGGGGGGGGGGTCCAGTCTCTCTAGACTGTTGTGCAGGTGTAGCAAGATGAAACGTCTCCTCCCTACTTATGGAATGACATGTGTTATGTGTGCTTAAACTAAATTATAATAAACTGATTTTGAGTTTTTGATCCAGTAATTGTCGCCACTTCTCCGGCCTTGTTGACACAACAAACATGAATGCCTTATTGTTGTATTGTTAAAGGCAATCATTGCTGTGGGCGAAGTTCCCAAGGTGGTGTCAGTGTTTATTAGCTTTCTAAACGCTTTCCAAACCATTGTATGCGCACGTGCTGCCACACTGGTCTGATCTGCAACTACAGGAAACGTTTAATTGAGTTTACTGTTGCCAAACCAACCAGTTAATAAATCCTGAGGTTCTTACACATGCTTTTTCCTTCCAGCACTATGACGTTTGCATTTTGTGTTCAGTGAAAACATGGAAACGTGGTGGCTTGTGTAGCATTTAATAAGCATAACTGCTGATGTGACTTTGATGCGGATGAAATCATATTTTCTGACCAGTATAAGCACAAATCTAGATAATTCCAAAGAATTCATGTTATCTTTCTTGCAACCATGTTTTGTTTCAACTGTAGATAAAACATGTTTATAGGCTTTACTTTCTTGCTGTTTTTTTTTTAAAATTGCTTTTATTAATTAAAGTAAATCCACCATGTTCTGCGCTCTATTTTTGTAGACGGTGCTTGTTCATGCATGTGCAAACCTCGCTGCACCTGTTTGGGAATTTGGCAGGCAGGGTGTGTTCTTTAACATCGGCCCGTCACACGTGGCCGACAGTTGATCAAAATGTAGACCTCCAACTCCTGAGACCACGACAAATTTTTGCCGCAAGGTGCACGCAGACAGATATGCGAGCTTTGTGGACGTGTGTGGCGGAAAGCGGGATAAAAATCCGTGATCGTGTCAACTGTGAAGTAGCGAGGGACCACTATATTTAGAAACAAATATCTGAATTCACTATACAAAGTCTTTAAGACAGAAGCCTTTTAGACCTGAATTCTTTGGTCCTTCCTCTGGTCTTCTGATGGCCACACGACTCTGGCTGGAAGTGTTCGGTTTAGGGGAACGGTATGGGATTTTTTAATAGCTTTTAGGTGAACTAATGAATACACACACACACACTCGCACGCACGCACACACGCACATACACATACTCACCCACATACAAAAAAATAATAATTTAATAAAATAAAAAAATAAAAAAAGAGAGAGCAATGATAATGAAATGTCAAATCGGTAAAATTACCGAATGAACAATACTGAGCTCTCCAGAAAGAAAGAAAAAAAAAAGACCTGAATTATGTAGACCTGAATTAAGTGTTATATGTTGCTGCTACATACACCACCACCACCATCCACTTATACACAGCATACAGTCACCTTAGTCATACAAATGTCATACAAACACTAGATCTGATTCCTAATCAGCCACTGAAACTTCACGCTGACCCCCAACCCCGAAAAAGTATATTTAAGTCACGTGCCTAGGCAAAACAAACTTTCGAGGAGTTTTTAGGAGTTTCCTGATGAACATGTATCATGATGACTCATATTGTAGTGCATATGTATTCCTGGAGTACTTTATCAAAATGCTTTACTGACAATGATGACATGATCATAGCATGGCCATCCATTGAAGTAGAAAATACTATTTCCACAACGCCCCCCCGACACCGCTTTGTGACCTCAAACTGTATACAGTCACATTTCCTAAAACTGCCATTTGTAGAACACTGGCTGCTGATGAATCAACAAGTCAGATGAATGGAATACACAAGAGTGGACATCTTTACAAACGGTGATTCATTTCCTTCGTGTTCTTGAAAGAAGCTCGGGGAAAGAAAGAGAACTTAGGTGAATAAATGATAGCACTTTAGTCATATAGCATCTTTCTAAACAAAGTTGCAACGTACCTAAAAATGGGGTTAGTGTCAACAATAAACAGTCAATTATACTGTAGATTTTGAGATTAAAAAAACAGGCTAGATGCATGCATGTTCACCTAAATAGAATAGAATAGACTGTTCTGTCTATGACTTTCAGGTCAAAATCTGAATTGTGAGTAGAAGAAACTTTCATCTCCCTCAAGGATACTCGCTCAGCAAAACAGAGAGCTCTCTTAGTTTCAGGTTACATTTCCTAACAGCAATTCGCTTGCTCAATTTTAAAAGAAAGAAAAGAGTTTCTGAGGAAGTACTTATCATGATCTTTTTTCTTAGAATGTATTGAAAGGGGGAGTTTGGTGAATTATAACAGCTAGAAAGATTTGAATATAGCCTCACTTCACTCCTCCCTTCCGCACCTTCAAGTGTCTGACCAAAGCCACGCCCCTCATTAACGTGCATGAGGCATGCGTTGTACCAACGTGGATGAAACTTCAGCTGCTTTCTGAAGCTGCGCTGTAATTGGTTGTTACCTGAGACCTGAGCAACATTGATGTCATCTTCAGTCGACAGCAAGTGGCAAAATGGCCACCCCCTGAGATTGATAAAAACAGCAGGATTTTGTTGCTTTTAGACTAGTCAGGTCACATATAACATATTTTTGTCAAGAATTTTTTTTTGGGGGGGTTGACTTAAATATTTTTTATATATTCATATTCCTATTTATTGACCATTTGAAACACTTCATGGCCTGAAAACTATTTTGCATTTATGAAACATGTGAAATGAATTGACATATGCAATGAAATCTGCCACAGAGGCAGTTGCAGCAGTAAGCATGACGCACAAGAAGGTGGAAAGCATGCGACGCATATCCGACTTGCAACAAGTCACGGGCAAAAAACTTCACTTCAAAGTCACGTCAGATAAACATACAGTCACGTGACCTGTTCCCATTCAATTGCTGAGTCACACGTTCTCAGCAGATTTAGAGGCACAAAAAGAATACACCGGAGACTAAAATAAAGACTGCAGCCAATATGTTTGTTTGTTTTTGTTTTTATCCAAAATGAGATAAAGCCTAATTTCAAAATCGGCAAATTGTATACATACTTTATATATATTATACTTTTGATCAGTCCACACACGTGTGCATGTCATTTTTATGAATTATTTACCAATTTAAAGTGTTGAAAATGGCTTGCTCTCTTTCATGATGCAATGTTAATTGTTGAACTAAAATAACAATTTTGGGGTCTCCTGAAAAGTCACGATTTTCGAGGTACAAGATTACATACACATACATACATCATTGTAATTTGAATTCAGAAAACGCCAATATAAAAGTTCTTGAAATTAGGACAATGTGTTGGAGGAAAGCATAAAATGACTTTTATCAACCACGCTTACGCATGAATTTACGCAAGTGCAAAAATACAAACATGGTGACGCTTCTCATAAACTGACACTATTAAGCGACACATGTCAACTTTTGTTATTATAACGCAAGCCATCCATTTTTCTGCATCGTTTGTCCTCATTCAGGTATGCTTGAATTACTCCAGGCATACCTTATTTGGACTATAATTGTTTTAGTGATGGCTATATACACAACCATAAGGCATATCAAATGGCAAATACTTTCAGGCTTAGATGTTTCACAAAACTGTTGTGTTAGTGTTTACAGACATAACATTCCACCCCAAAATTTCTAGCATTCAATCTCACCAGCTTCCTTTCCAATTCGACAATAATGTGTCTGGTAAATCTAAAAAAGGAGCTAACCACTGACCATTATTTATTTATTTATTTATTTTTATTTATTTATTTATTTATTTATTTATTTATTTATTTATTTATTTATTTATTTATTTATTTTATTCATTCATTCATTATTATTATTTATTTATTTATTTTCATTAATACTTTTTTTTATTGGGTACCATAGCGTATCTGCCCGAAATATTCGTTAGAATAGTACCTGGGTAGTTCCGGCCAGAACCACCGAAAAAAACTACACTGTTGTCGCCTCTTCTCTCCGTGACGCCGCCTCATCATAAAAGCCTCCTATTCTGTGGTGTGGTTTAACCTGAGCTGTTTCACAAGCTTTGTTGATTTGCCACAACTCCTTACCATTTTTCCACAACCATTACAAACAGGGTCTTGGCTGTTCGGAGCTGAATAAGCTTCACAACAGTCATACTTAGACTAAGCGATTGAACAGTGTGGTCAGGTGCACTTACCAAGCCGAAGAAAAAGTTCCCACCAAATGTGTTTCATTTTGAAGAGATGTCAATAATTTATTTGTTACCATTTAGACAAGATGTCAATATTTCATTTGTTCCTGTAATGACATACTGTACATTATTACCACAAAAGTATACATTTGTTGTTGTATTTACAATTAGTGCACTTGTCAAAATATCATTGAGACACTGAAAATGAAATGTAAGAATGACATGGTAAGTATGATATATTATAAGTCTAAACTTCAATAACATTATGAATGTTTAATTTCATATTTATTGTAGCGCTGTATAAATAAAACAAATTGTCATTGTCCAAATACTTCTAACTTCTACAACTAAAAAGTTGTTCTTGAAAAACTCATTAAAAACAAAAAATGCCACTCATTTAACTATTTACATTTAAATCTGACACTAAAATTGGCTGTTTTTTTTCTTCTTTTTCCTGATAACTCTACCATCACTTAGCATTTCTCAGGCCATTGCATCACGGTTTGCTTCATTTGCCCTTTATGCAAACTCTCCATGTACATTTCTTAGATTTTGCAATATATTGATTTTTTTTTTTAAACAAACTGAGCGTTTTCTCTGGAATATTTTGAGGTCAGCACAGTGCCCACTATTAATATTTCTAACAACTTTGTACCAGTTTACTCTATGTGTGACTCAAGTGTCAGGAAGTTATTAAACATCTTTGAACCCGACTGACACAAACTGTGGCATGACTTCAAACACCTCTCCAAAATACCAAAGTTACCCAATAATGATGGCTAGATGGATAGGGACACATGACAATAGGACAGGACATCCCATAAAGTTGAAAACGAAAGAAAAACATATAGCACGTGTGTTTGCTTCATTTCAAAATAGTACAACCTTGAAGGTTGAATGCAGTCCATTGCGGGTAATGGTTGACCTCCTAATTTGTTTAGATTTCATGGATTAAGATGTTTAAGGGTCTAATTGTTGCCATCATAACATCTTTAGTACCTGTATAGGCAACACATTAAGCATTTTAGTATTCTTAACTTTTGCATAATTATTTAAAAAGTTAGTAATCATAACACATTAAAACACTGTTGTAACAAATGGGGGAACAGTAAGAGTAGAATAAACATTCTAATCTCAATTTTTAAAATTGAGATTAGAATCTCAATTAATTAGAATTAGAATTAGAAGATTAACATTCTTCTTTCGACATTCCTTCTTCAAGACTACTCCTTCCTTTGGCTTTAGTGTTGCAACACGAAATAAAAAAAAAAGCCATAAAAGGACATTACAAAGAGCAAAAGACGTGCTAATTTCTTGGGTCACTGAAGTTTCAAGTGTGGGGGTGTCAAACATACAGCCCGCGGGCCAGAATCGGACCATCAGAGGGTCCAATCTGGCTCGTGAGGACAGAACACAAACTGCAGTTTTTTATTAAAAGTAATTGTTGTTGCTAATTTAGATTTTTTATTTTAATCTTAATTTCGCTAAATTTGACTGACGACCACTTAACTGTCATCAGGAAATTTGTCTGTTACTCAGGATATGATGCAAAAAAATTTACTAATTTTTGTTAAGAAATTTCAGAAAAAACGGGAAATATTTTGACCTGTAGTCATTTTTAACTCATTGGGCCCACTTTACATCAAATTGGGTTTAAGTGGCCTCTACATTAATATGAGTTTGACACCCCTGCTTTAATTTGTTATAATTTGGGGCATCCTGAGTAGGTCTCTGCATTGTCCAAATTTTGGTCTGGATACAATGTGTGGGTCGACTATTGTAAATTTTTAAAATGTGCTTTCCTTAACAACGTCGAATGGAGCCATACTTTTGCTTTAAAAAGAAAGTCAATCCCAAAATGTTATTTTGAATAATATGTTGTATGTTCCCCCACTTGTCTAAACATGACATTCTAATTAATATTACGGCAAAATTCACCTGTTTTTATCTATGTCAGGGGCGACCATTTTGCCACATGCTGTCGACTGAAAATGACATCATAGTTGCTCAGGTAACGACCAATCACAGCTCATCTTTCAAAAAAGCAGGTGAGCCGCGATTGGTTGTTATCTGAGCTCTGTGTAACTATGATTTCATTTTCAGTCTACAGTGACAAAATGGCTGCACCCTAAGACGGATAAAAACAGGTCGAATTTGCTGCTTAACTGATATTCCACAAACGCAATATTAATCACAATGTCACATGACTAGTTGTGCAGCATAGAACATATTATTGTAAAGAAGGTTTTTGGGTTGACTTCCTCTTTAAGCTACTTGCCATTAATCAATAAATTGCAAAATACAAATATATATATATATATATATATATTGACAGAGAGATCATCAAGATTTCCCCCTAAAATAAAATACATTTTTTTCACAGAATGAGAGGAACTTATAGTGATTGCATTTGTCAGAGATGATTTTGGAAACTGACTGATAATTACTAATATTAAATAGATGAATTTGGTGTAAACCACTATTAAGCAACCAAGGTCAATTAAGTCAGTCCATCGTACAAAAGTATATTTTTCAACAAAAGCTTACACAGCTTTCTTGTAATGTTGAAATCTAGGGACACCCCAGATTTTCCCCCCATGACATTTGAAGATGACACCAATACGCACCAATCTATGTAATGGGAGGAGTACCCCATGTGTAATGTATGAGTCTGGGGGGGGGGGGGGAACTTTCCCACATGCATTAAGCATGTTTAAGCAATTTTTCATACTTCCCACCCAGCCCATATAATAAGAGAGAGATTCCTCCAGAAATAAGCAGCCACTTCCACCAGGTCTTTTGAACCACCGAAAAGCCAAGACGTATCCAGCATCATGAGCACCAGTTGTCTCTCGGTCCTCCTGTTGTTCCTGACCGGCCTGTCCCTCCTCAGCAAAGTGTGCTGCAGTCCCATGTGCAACAACCAATGTTGTCGCTTTGTTGAAAGATTCCCCGGCAGGCTTCGGAGGCTGCGAGAAGACTACGTGCAGATCAGGGGTTTTTACGTGAGTACAAGCCGTCGATGCACGTCCGTGAAGACAGCAAGTGCAGATTAGAACCCCCCGCACACTCTGCTTTCTCTGACGCTCTATTTTTTTTTTCCCTCACAGGAAGCAAACGATGACCTGGACACTGCGCTGCTAGACCAAACTGTCGAGGACTCTTTTAAAGTAAGTTCCTCTCTTTTATCTCAAATGTGTTGTGGTTGCATACATCAGGAGCAAAAACAACAAGAGTTTCTCTTTTTCGATCAGACGCCGTTTGCGTGCCACGCCATGAACAGCATTCTGGACTTTTACCTGGCCACGGTTCTGCCTGCAGCCATCGCCGGGGTGCCGGAGGATACCAAGGAGTTGAAACCTTACGTGGAGTCAATCGAGCTGATTTTTCACGAGCTCAAGAAAGATGTCACCAAATGTGTGAGTACAGCAGTTCTCGCGCACGGAGATGTTACGCGCCCGTTATGCCTCATCATGCGCGTCCAGTGCGCACGATTTCTGGTGGTAATCAGAAATACAGGACTCGCTACTCTCACACTGACTCATAAGCAGAAGTCAGATACTTGTGTCGAAAAAGACTTTGGTAAAAGTAGATGTACTGCTAAAACTGTACTTGAAATAAACGTAAAAAAAAATGTTTAGCGAACTTGCCACAACGAAATAAAAGCGGTACACAAAATGCTTGTCCTCTAAACCTGTGTAGTACTAGTGCCATATAATAACCGAATACAAAATACAATACAGTATTTGTTTTTTCATTAGCAGACTTCAGCTTCATTTGATTGTTTAGGCTGACACGAAACACAACACATAGCCATTAGAATCATTTTTGGAACTAACAATACCAAACATTATTTTAAATAAGGCCACGGATGGGGAATAGATTCTCTGAATCTGTTGCGTCACAAGTCAATGCCCCCTTGGCCCCTAGTTCATGATCCCAAATGTTACTGCTGTCCCTGACATCCACTGTTTGAGAACGCAAGATCTCATTGAAACAAGATCTCAACCGCAGTATCGTATTTATTTATTTATTCATTCATTCATTTTTACTGATGTGTTGTCATCCACGGAGGTTGAAAAAGTAGCGAGCAAGCCTATTTTGAAAAATTAGATAGATAGATAGATAGATAGATAGATAGATAGATAGATAGATAGATAGATAGATAGATAGATAGATAGATAGATAGATAGATAGATAGATAGATAGATAGATAGATAGATAGATAGATGAATGGATGGATAGAGTCATAGAACCCTGGGTTACAGTTTCTGTGGGGGCCCTCTACAATTATCACAAATGTGGCCATTTAAAGTTTTCTCTCATGCAATATGCATTTAAATTAATTAAGATTTTATGACCCAGAAGCATATTCCCTTTGCTAGATGTTTAGGTCTTGAGCCGGATGAAATTAAGTTTCTGTTTTCAAATGTATGGATGACTTCCTTGAGCATGGCAGAAAAAAACTCCCGTCCTAATTGTGGGATAAATCCCCAACGCTCCAAACGATGAGGCACATGCATGAGTATGACAAAAAAAAAAAAAGGAAGAGGTCACTTGTGTGCCTCACTGGAAGTGATCATGACGCATTGAAAAAAGAGGCGGCGTATTACGTGCATCATCCCAAACTTGTAAAAGGGGAAGTCAAGTGAAGAGCATGCTTGTCTGTCTAAATAACAAACTTTCTCTGTTCTTCATGCAGAGGAGATATTTCGCCTGCCAGAAGCAGTTTGACATCATCCAATTGAATACGACGTACAGCCAAGTGAGTTTTCCTGCATCGCGGGAATTGAATGCATACGTGCTGTTTTATTTGTTCGAAAGTCAGCCCCGTGTTTGTCTTCAGATGGAGAAC
This sequence comes from Vanacampus margaritifer, assembly GCF_051991255.1. NCBI lineage: Eukaryota > Metazoa > Chordata > Actinopteri > Syngnathiformes > Syngnathidae > Vanacampus > Vanacampus margaritifer. The sequence goes on from NC_135439.1 coordinate 14,275,892, forward strand.
AAAGGAGTGTACAAGGCCATGGGTGAGCTGGACGTGCTCTTTAACTACATCGAAACATATCTGGCTTCGAAACGGCAAAGGAACATGTCTTTGTAAAAAAAACAAAAAAAAAACTTGTTGACCCTCATCAATGTGAACGCAACATACATCTCAGGAAGAAGGGATAGATGTGTACATTCAAATGTATTTTTTACTGCTTGTGTGTGTGACATGAGTCTATTTAAAGTCTGTGCTTTGGAATCATATTGAGTCCAATGTGTCGGCTGAAGTATTTCTTATTTTCATGTACTTTTCTATTTATTTTCAATCTGTAGAAAATAAAGAATTTGCCAACATTTATAGTTTCACTTTGTATTTCTTGTATGCATGATGACTGAGTGCATCAATCCCTGCACTACTACCATCTATACATGTTAAGTGCAAACCCAACGTGCTGATGCAGGAACCTCAAATGTGACCTATATCTTCCACTTACCAGCAGAAGTACCACAGCATGTATCGAAACTTATCGTAAGTGAAACTACATAGCGCTTGCATGCTATGCATTGCCAGTCACACAGGGTTAAAAATAAAATAAATTAAAAAAATAAAAACTAATTTGTCCTAATGATTGGTTTGAAAACTGAAACCAAGCTGCCTTACTTCTGGTTACTTTTCAAATGAAAAAGCACCAAATATAAACTGACTAGCCAAATGATAGAACATAAATGAATGCCTTCCTGACAGTGTCAATCAAAATATAGTACCTGTATTGATTATTGTTATCATCTGTGAAGGAAGTCACATGCACCAAGCACGAATCTGGTCCATTTTGACCCAATCCTGCTTCTGTTTGATTAATAAGTGAATTGTTTCCTCTGATCACAATTTTTATTTTTAATTGCTGACAATATTTATTCCAAGGATTTTTTTTTTTTATGTCGCAGTACGACTAATATTAAACCCTTTAAGCCCTAAGCTATTTTTCAGGCTTCTGCTCGAAAAATACATACCCAAAACAAAAAGAGGATATCTCTGCAACCACTATGGTTTATTTGAATAATTCTTGTGTCATAATAAAGGAAACACTTTTGAGATTGAGCACAGCGGGAGAGCCGAGTTATTTTACTGTGTGGTGCAATACCGATTTCTATATTTGATCATTAAGTTAGTTAGCGTTTGAGCTGTGTTTGGGGCATGTAAAAATGACTTATATGTTCTTGTAGTTCTGCAGTTTAATTTGATGTGTGATATCATTATATTCTTTCATGATTAGTGCATTGTTTCACACAATTTCTTCTTCACAATTTCTTCTTCAAAGTCCTAGAGGCCCCAATTGGGGGGCGCTCGGGCTTAAATTAACTGGCTGTTGAATGCCTCCTTTTGGTGTTGTGTCAAGATTCATGTTCGAGGTTCTTCGTTGGCAACTGCTGTCTCGTTCTTGTCAGAGCCCATGCTGTTAATTGCATAAACTGCTCCTCGCCACATTGCGGTCGCGCAAGCAAACACAAATATGGTGCCCCATCCGTGTGAATGGAATGCGGCGATGATTTACGCAAACAAGCTTGGATTTCAAAGTATCTGTAAAGTTCCTGATATGACTCAGAGCTGTGCATTGAAACCACTTTACAGTAACACATTTCATCAGACGCTCAAGCCATTGTTGGGCCAGCAGCGTTGTGTTTGCAATGAGAACTCTTCTGTAGAGATGTCGTTCATAACAAAAGTGAAATAAAAAACAGCTTCTTTTTTTTCCCATTAGCACAGTGGTTCTTAACCTGGGTTCGATCCAACCCCAGGGGTTCAGTAGTCCCTTTTTGGCTGTTGTGATGGTACGTCGTGTAATTTCTTAATTATTTTAATCTCTTCATACTATGTCGAGCAAAAAAAGAAAGTGGCCGGACAAATACGTGCAATATGAATTCACATGTATAATGGAACGTATGGTGTTCCACAGGGTTCAATTCTGGGGCCTCTGCTGTGTTCATTGTATCTGCTCAGCCCTGGGCTCCATCTGAAGAAAACTGTGGCGGTTGTTTTAAATAGGCTGTTCATTTTGTTGACCAGTAAACCCTACATTTGAAAATAATAATAATAATAATAATTTTATTTTTCAATCAAGAAAGGTTCGGCGGTGTATGCGCATAAGAAGCTGATGGGGTTCAGTAACTCTAAGAAGGTTAAAGATGCATTGTGCCGTTTAAAAAGGTAATATTAAAGCTTTTTCTACATCATGCATGCTTCACCAATGCCCAGATGAGTACAAAGAGCCCTGAATGTTTTACACCTATCAGCTTTTATCTTCCCTTTATAGCAGAGTGTACGGACCCTCACACTCCGCAGTTTCTTTGGGGAGGGTTAGGTCGGAGTTTTTCTTACCTCATTGGATGTCATGTCTTCGTTTGTCAACTGTGGCTGTCGCTTTAAGATCGTGCACGTACTCGCACGGAGACCATGAATGAGCCTGACCCAGATGTTGCAGTTACGCTTTTGGCCAGAGGTGGAAGTCGCGAGTAAAAAAGTGACAAACTGCACAAAGATCCTTTAAGAACCACCAAATTAGCATCACGTGCATCCAAATGCCCCGACTGACTTGCTTGTACAGTTTTAGCTCACATCCACTAGTGCATTGACTGGATGCTTTAATTCACGATCAACTTTTAAGAACCACGCATGGACAAAATGTTCTCCCAGTTAATATTAGTATGGTGTGACCTGTGCTTTCTCATACTGTAAACAGAAACAGTAACCATGTGGTTATGAGTGGAAATGGTTGTTTGTTTCGATATGTGTCTTGTGATTGACTGGTGATCAGTCCAGGGCGTACTCTGCCTTCCCTTCAAAGTCAACTGCAATAGGCTCCACTTCCGCATGACGGTGGAGAGGATAAGCGGTACAGAAACCGGATTGGATGGATAAACTGAAACATCAGGCTGCAGGGAGCTTGACAGTCAAAATCATTTGTGTTGGATACACTTGTGAAAGTGGCAGTGGTGACTGCGATGAGACTGAGAGCATCGGTTGATGGATGCGCGATAAAACTCCTCGATGAGGTTTCTTGGGAAACGATTCGCCACCTGTTTGCGCCGGTTGTACGCAAACCGCAACTCTCCCTTTCGAATGGTAAAAATGGGTCAGATATTAGAATAGCACTCTCGAGTTTGAACAGTTGGAAAAACGAAAAACGTTTTGCGGTGTTTCTGTTGATGTTTCGACTCGAAAGAGTCATCGACAGTGGATGGTTAGCTATGAACGTTGTGAAGTCGCACAAAACCAAAAAGAAGGATCTCGACACTGAATTGTGTATCATTAAAAAAATTCATTCAAACGTATCGTACCATCAGTAACAAACAACAAGCGGCGCAGACACAAGATGACAACAGATGAATGGACTCTACCTTGGCACATGTCCCATCCATCTATAAAGGTTGATGGTAATTGGCGGTGTCGTTTTTGCATAATCATGCTAACTACCATACTAATAACATTCATTCATTTTCCAAATTGCTTAAAAAAATGGCAGTGGAGACAATACAGCCTACCTACAGGTGGAAGTAATTAATGGTTGGACGTCCACTGCAACTATAGAGGAAAGATGACCATACCATGACAAATCGGAACTTTTTTTTGTACCCAATACTTTGTGAAAAATGACTCACTTCTCTCTGGTAACTTATCATTGTCTAAAAATCTAGAGGCTTCAGTATTTCCTGACAATGCAAATGACTATACATGGCATCATCTGAGGTGTTCAAGCAAATAAATACAAATTTGACAGTAAATGAAATACAAGTGAAAATTAATTGAACCAGTGACAAGGAAAATTAAAAAGTACTGTAAATAAATTTAAATAATTTGAATGTAATATACAGAAATATAAAAAAAAACAAATGACATATTACTACATTGGTGAATGCGAGTGTGAAAGTTTGTCTGCCCACATGCCCTGCAATTTTCTGGTGACCAGTCCAGTGGCATTCACCGCCCATCACCCTAAGTTTAACTTATTCACTGCCATTGACGCCTATAAACGTCAAAAAATCATTTGAACTATTTCTATTAGTTTAACTTTTTGCCCCCACTTTTGTAAAGAGTATGAAATCCTAGACTTTTTTTTTTTTTTAAAAGAATAGATTAGTCAAAATTAGCGCGATTAAACATTTTTTTATTGTAATTAATCGCATGACTTTAATAGTTAACTCACGATTAATCACAAATTTAAAATCTGTTTTAAATGTACAATAAAAAAAATTATAGGTTTTCATACTCTTGCTAACAAGAGTGGAAAAAAAATTAAACTAATAGAAATAGTTCCAATGAATTTTTGACGATAGCCGTCAATGGCAGTAAATGAGTTAATTAGTATGACGCAGGGTCTTACTCCAGAAATTGGTAATAACACTTAGGTTACAGGTTATGTGAATTACTGCATGTTAGCAAATTGTTGTGTCACTAACTGACCTACTTAGTCAGAGGTTGGTCACACTGCTTCCTGCATGAGCGGATATGAATTGATTGAATTAATATGACCAACACAAAGATGTGTCACTACCTCACTGGCCACGTGACACGCTTACTCTTGTCATTGGGGTCACTATTTTAGAGCCTGGCATGAGCCATCGCAGGTTCGCAACACAGACATTTTTGAAAATCACACCACCCTCCTTTGAAAATGGTCATGTGTGAAAACAGAAGGTGTCCATTGCAGTTTCCAGTGCACAATAATGTAGAAAAGTGACTTCACATGGCTTTTTTTCATAACCTCCCTTGAGACTCAACAGAACACCTTGTTTTTTTTTTTAAAGTCCACTTTTATATAAGTGTACAGTCTGTTTGAAATGCAGACTTCAATCATTCCACATTGTAGATGTCCGCACTCTAGTGAGTGTCTTTCAAGTTTGTGTAAATCATGTACTGTATCGCAATTCGCACTACAACAGTGGCACATTAACACATACTCTATGTCAACTAAGGTTGTTCTAAATTTGGTTTTAGATAACAATCACAAAAAGTTGGTGTTTTTGCCTTTACAGGGTTTCTTGGTTTACCACAGAATCACAATAACCTTTATTGGCCAAGTATAAAAAAGACATTTGTTTCCAGTAGTTTGAGTCACACTTGTATTACAATAACAGCAATTATACAATTGCATTTAGGACATACTGTAACACACAAGTTCCTTTTCTACAGAAACAACATTACCCAAATTTGTTTGTAAGACCAAATCTAAAGCAGTCATAAAAAAATAAAAATAAAAAATAAAAAATCAAATGGAAAAATGTTAAATGAAGTACTCAAGTTGCTGCAAAAACAAGTTATGGTTGGCTTTCTTTACAAAGTAGGCTGCCGTCATACTGACCTGGTATGTACAGTATTTAACATTCATTTTTACAGGTCCCACTTTCAACATATGTCTGTATGTCTATAATTTAAAAAAAAAAAAAAAAAAAAGGTTCCCGATTTGACTGGCTAATTGTCAGGTAGAGCGAACTGGGTGGGTCTACTTCTGGGGGGCTCCCCTTGACGCTCTCATTTAGCCCCATTTTCCTCAGTTGACAGATATGCATGGACTGGAGATGACTGTTGGTCTTGTCACACTCAGAGCAGGAAAAGTTTTGTGGCTAATTTGAACCTGGCGACAGATGTATGTTTGACAATCTGGTGGAACACACACACGCACACGCACGCTAATGTCCCAAGTTGACTCAATTCCACCACATTTGTTTTATGACACAAAAATGTATATTTCTGGAGCAACAGTGAAAAAACATATTTGTCACATGTAGAGTCTGAGTGTCGCATGCCACAGACAAAAAAAAAATCCCAATGCAGAAAATTGCTGATATCATATACTGAGTCACATCTATTGCATGGCGAGGGGTTTCTGAAAGCGGCATATAGAACATCAATGGAGATTATTTATTTATTTATTTATTTTGAAAAAAAAAATAACACTAAGAATCACATGTCAACAGACATGACTCAGTCAAAGGGCTAGCAATTGGATGGTTTGGAATTTTTTTTTTACTGTGAAATGGCACACTCGTGACAAACATCCTAAAACAAGTGGCTGCACCAATAAAGTTATATAGTTAAGGCAAGTGCGGCGTATAACATAAATAATATGGTAGAGACTCCCAAACTACTAAGTTCCATATACTGTATATATATACATATATATATATATATATATATAAGTTAATACACATAAGGGCCATGTGTAGACTCAAGAAATATATGTATTTTTTAAAAAGATGTAGTTGATGTTTAGATAGACAGTATGATGAGGAATATGACTAAATAATGACATAACATAAACCTGGCTGTTTGGATTCTCAACTTGCAGCCTGACTGATGACATCAGTGGACTTTTTCATCAGATAAATTGGCAGCCGATCCGCTTTGTTGACAAACTGTGGACTGCTGCCAAAAAAGAAATACTATCCAAGCCAACATTCACGTTTTGTCACAGTTACAGCAGTGAAAGGGGAAAGGGTAGCTTAGTAACTTGCCTCGTAAATCCCAAAAGTACCGGTAGGTGCTGTTTCCAAAGCGAGAAAAACAACCTTTGAATGTTTCCCACACGATACACCGCCGCGTTCATGCCCCCTTTTTTTTTAAACAACGCTCGTCTGCATTGTTTAATGTTTAATGACGTCAGACGCGGGATTCGTGAATTGGGACAATATAATAGCACAAGAGCTGGATCAGTTCCCCATTTTCACAAATTGGACAACTGGGGGTATTCCAGTAAGTGTGAATATCTCAGGGGTCACCAAACTTTTTGAAATAGAGAGCTACTTTTCAGGTACTGAACAATGTAAAGGTCTGCCCGTTTGATTTGTCTGAAATAACAAATTAGGTAGGACTCCTTCTTCAGCTTGATGGTATTTCCCACCGCTGGTGTCCACCAACGGGTTCAGGGATTGCTGAAAAGAAAGATAACAACCACCTTAAGTCCATAGCTCTGGTCAACCATGCCTCAAACAATAGAGGAATGGAACATGGTCCAGTCGGGGTCAATGTATCTCATCCCTCCTGGATGTGGTAGAAGTTCTGCCGGGGATGGGAAGTAAGTGATACTTCTTCTGACAGATGTTCCCAATTTGGGTCTACTGGCATCTTCTCCCGCCATCGGATTCAACACACCGCTAGGTGGCAATCAGTTGACCACTCCCACAAGTCAGATGATATCATCATTGTCTTGATAGTGACATTAATCCATGTGAAGACACTGACCATATTGTCTCACAATATTTAACAAGATGGAAAAAATACAGTAAATATTCATATGCAACATTGTATTTCTATAAATGTCTGTGTTTGTTATCACTTCTACATTCACAATGTCCCGTCACTCGTGAAGTATTTTGAGAACTTTCTCTGCAACTTGAGGGCTTCCTGGTTCCCGTGGGTACCAAATTGGTGACATAGCTGCTACTCGGACCATGATCAGTCAAATTTAGGAGTGGGCAAAATCACATCAGTTCTTTAATCCGGCCCGCTAAGCAATTACATTATCAAGAGTCACATTAAATTAGTCACTTTGCCTAAAATGGGTCAATTTTCATTTTGTAGTTGTTGAATATTAAGACAATTTAAAAAAAAAAGTTTATTTTTCTTCTTTTAATCACTCGATTCCTCAATAAAATGACAAATAATGTACATACTGTATTACATGAGTTTAAAATTGTATTAAATTTAGTGCTGTCAAAGTTAAAGCGTTAACTGATTTATTAATCACAAAAAATGATCACATTAATCATGAATTAATGCAGATTAATCACACTATTCATTTTGACCATAGAATATAATTTAGCATGACAGTGGATGGCTATGTTAAAGGTAGCACAGGTTGTGTTTGAGCAATAAACATAATTACATGTATTTAAGTCAAGCATTTAATAAATGTTTGCGTATCACATTTAGAATATTTGTTCATGTTAAAATATTGGGGTCATTTTTTTCTCATTTTAAATTATGCAAGTAATTAACTGATTAGAAAAAAAGGAGGAAGAGGGCGTGCAGTGGTTCAAAAAAAAGTTGGAAGACGTCCTCATAACATTAAATGTCAAAAGAATTAACACATAACCTGGAGCTGTGGAATTTTGTTTTGATAAAAAAAGCCTTTTTGGTTAAGCGATTAATTGTAATTAATCAAAATAGTAAGATATAATTAATCTGATTAAAAAATGTAATCGTTTTACAGCTCTAATTAAATTATACCTAAATGAATTAAATATTTAAACATGAATTGTACCTAAATAAGAAATATTTAAACGTGAAAAATACAAATATATGTACAATAATACTTTACCTAATTAAATTAGTACATTTATTGTAAATAACATTGGTAAATTACTACAGTATTTGCTCTTTTTTTCCCACCTCATCTACAACCTGTTATGAATTCACGATTGATTGTTGTGGTGCAACTTCACACACACCAAGCAATAGTTTTGATGAAACAATTGGACATTTTTTATATTTGAAAATTCTAGTGTATATTTTCAATATGGAAAAGTAAAAATGTACCATTGTCAAATTTTACATTCTTTCATTAACTTTAGATGCAAGACTGGTTTGTGTGTTTTTTTTTAATTGAAAGCAAGCAGACAAAAGTATGGCAGTTGCAGCTGACTGAACAGAAAAAAAGACTGCGACTAAAATGTGCATTAGACAAAAAGGAAAAAAATAATTCAACAAACATTTTTTTACAGTGCGATATTTGTTGGTGCCAAAGAATGTTGGTATACTTACAAAGAGAAACAAAAATAAATGAATGCAATAGTTCCCCCCCTGATCCCAAGTGGACTGGGAGATCCTGAATGGAGCGAACACTGAAGAGGAACCATCAATTACACCCTGTGATTGTGACAATAGCTTGCTGGTGGTGTGTCACATGGCTCTCCAATGAAGAGATACTCTTTAGTACTTTCCGGCAGGAAGTTTGGAGGTGCAGTTGTTATCAAAAGACATTAGAACAGAACAGTAGCTAGTAATCGCTTGTGTCCCACAGCTTTTCTCACAATAAAGCTTCCATATGAGGGTTCTCCTGCCGACATGAACACACACACACTTCCCATCTTTCAAATACATTGAGCAAACAAAACCCAACACCTTCACCAAAAGGTCCAGACAGTGCTTTAAGCTGACACATCATCTGCATAGCATTAACCTGAATTCTGGCAACCAAACATGACGTTGCTAAATGCCACAAACAAAAAGTCAATAAGGCATGTGATAAAATGTCTGTAAAAATCTGTGAAAAAATACAATTGAATCTTTTTCTTTTAAGCTACGTGCAGGTGGCGCTACCTTCTCTGCCCGGAGACTGGACCTGTAACAAGGATGTCTTAAGGCAGGTATGAGGAGAGGGTTGGGGGAGGCTACAAGTCAGAATGGCACAGAACGGCCCAGGTGAGAACATTCACTAAGATAAAACAGAGAAAATCAGCAAATATTCCCTGCTAGTCAGGACAGTCCTTACAATCCACTTGTCAGTGAAAAAATACATTTGCTTATTGTGTATATGTAAAGGAAAGCCTGCCTTTTTTGTTTGTTTTTGGATTAAGCCATTTCATTTTAACATTCACTAGTTTGGGCGAAACACTGCTTACAGTGAGGGCTGTGTTGAACACAAAGTTGATGTTTGAGAGAGGCGAGGACTAACAGAGTGCTTCTCCTGACTTTTTGAACTCATAATCTCTTCCCTCATCTAAAACCGCAGATCAACAACCGCTCTGAAAAGGTGGCATTAAAATGCTTAATAGAACAAACAAAAACAGCACTCTTCAAAACATTAGACTTGACCGTGAAAAATTAAACACTGAGAAAAATCCATGCAGTGGCGACTCACACGTCGACAACTTATTGCTTTCTTTTTACAATCTGTGTGTGCATCGTTCAGTGAGCAGCAGACTGAGTGTCCGCCATGGCGTTACTGGCTTTCTTCCTCCTCTTCGTTAGCAGCGGATTGGTCGAGTCTTCAATGGTCTTTATCTTTATTTGCTCATAGTCGACCCTCATGGTTGCCAAGGCACTGGTCATTTCCTCCTGAAAGATGAGCACAGCGAGCACATTGGTACACTTCAGCAGCAGCGCAGACCAAAATGCAGCAAACGAGTAGCAAACCTTAACATCCTCCCATGCGTCCTTCTCTTCCTTTAAAACCCGGCTTGTGTGCAGCGGCGTTTGCGGGACCTCCATCGATTGCTACACAGAGACAATAAACAATCTGACTTCAGTGGAAAACATCTTCCAAAAGAATCAAATAGATGGATAGCAAGTAAGTGAGTTTGTGTTTACATTAATCCAGGGGTGATTCATGAACTCTGTGATGGTCATCCTTTGGGAGGGCTCCGTCTTTAGGAGGGTCTTGATCAGCTGTTTGGCTGCAATTGAAATGGTTCAAGTCAGTAAACAGTTGATTTCATAGATGCCTGTATTAAGGGGATGTGAATTAACACGATCATACTGCGATTGAACTTTTAGACGGTCAACATTAACCATTCAAGCCGTTTATACAACTAGAGCATTTTCAATTTTAAACCTTAACAGCACTTCTAAGTTATGATATTACTGTGGAACCTACAAAGTCAACGACCCCACAAAAGATTTCTGCCACTTCAGCTCAGTGAGGTTCTAAAGGATTGCCTCGAGCGTGTTTTTTTTTTTTAATATATATTTCTCAACTTTCTGGTGTATCAGTAAAGTAGCAATTATGGTGAAGAAGAATGGTCAAGGCTTCTCCTCAATTAGCACCACAAATAACTGAAGCTTATGTCAGCAGACGTTGGGGAAAAAAAGCAGGCTACTGGGGCTGGGCGTCAAGTCATAATTAATATATAATAATTAATCGTAATTTAGGGCCTAACCCTAAGATCATAATCTTTTTCATACCCGCACAAATCAATAATGCAACATTGCGTGATATAAAACAGAAGATATTATTGTACAGTTCTAATTGGCAAGATTTCACATTAGGATGATTTTGTCACTTTGTGACCTATAAATGTTCAGAAAATGAATGAAAGCGATCTCTTTGAAACAATACCAGATCATCTGAAAATCGGCTCAATTTCCAATCATGTGATCAGGACGGGACATCTCTAATCAAAAATACACATCATTTCCCATTGGACTTTTTCTAATGTGTAAAAGTCTAAATGGCAAATGGAAATGAGTCAGCGTCAGAGAATATATTGTGAATGAGATGCAGGTAATATTTTTTTCTTTCCCTGAACAGCTACCTAGTGGAATTCGGAAACTCCACACCTTCCTTGTTTGATTTGCGATTAAATAATAAGATGTCATACGTGCCGGAACATTGCTAGAGTCATATGTCATTTTAATCTGTCCGTCATCAGAGATTTGTCTTGAACTTAATATCCTGTAGACATGTCTAACTTTCACTTACATCTTTTGTGTTGGCAGTCAAAGTCAAAAATGAGCATGCATAGTTATGTCGTTATCATCACCTTCTTCTGATACATCAGACCACTCAGGATTGGGAAACTCGTACTGTCCCATCCTAATCCTCTTCTTCATTCCGGGAGAAATGGCTAGACCGTGGTTTGAATAAAAAGGGGGGTACCCACACAACCTAGAGAAGTACGACAAGTTACATGTTGCACCAACCAAATATTCCCAAATGACGCAACATCAAGAAAGACTTGACTTACAGAATATACATAATAACACCTAAAGACCACATGTCACAAGATTTGTCGTATTTTTCTGGGCCCAGAACCTCCGGAGCTGTACAAAGTGAAAGGAAAACATCACAAGTTAAAACCATGGGGGAAAACACACTATTAAAAACAGAGAAGAACTCTTACCAACATAATAAGGTGTGTAGCAGGGAGTAGCAAGAGAGTTGTGTGAGGTGGTTTCCTTGGCAAAGCCAAAGTCTGTGAGTTTGAGCAAAGCGCTGGGCCTCTTGGTGGAGTACAGTAAATTCTCGGGCTGCAGGACGTTTCACATCAATTACTTTAAGTGAGTGAAGATACTTTTGGCCTCTCAGTCGGACCATTACGAACAGAGAGGGTGATGGGAAATAAGTCATACTAACCTTAACATCTCTGTGTGCAATGTTGACAGCATGAAGATATTGTATAGCCTCTCCTATGCTCTTCATTATATCAGATGCCTCTGGCGTAAAGAAGAAACAGGTTTAATACGTATATAAAGCGTGACCAGAAAATTAGATGAATGATCACCTATTATATTGTAGCAGTAATTGAGGAAATGCAGTCAGTGTGTTTTATACCTCTCTCTGTGAAGGCCTGATCTCCTCTGTCCTGGATTCGACTGAAGAGTTCGCCCCCATCCATGCTGCGACAACAGATACATGCATTTGCAATGTTGACACAATGATCATTTCATCAGCAACGAAATAAATAGTGTCATTAAACAAAATTATGGAACGCAGCTGTCATTTCACGCACAGGCCATCCTAGGGTATCTGTGAACATCGGTTAGCAGTAAAACTGATATGAATGATGCATGGGAATATGCTAATCAGTTTGAGTTTCATGATTCATTTCATGTTCTTTATGACTGTGAGTTTCAGGTGCAATCACGATGTCACGATTTGGGGTTTGTGCATGTGATCAAAGACGCATGACTGCACAAATTATTTCTTCAAGCATGCATGTAAAACGCGTGGGCAGTCTTTGAGTGAGGGAGGGGGTCTAACCACAACACACTTCAAATTTCTCGAAAACTATCGTTCACTTTTTGCTTACTGAGAAATGCAAGTTCAGCAGAGCACTTGGTCATCCCAACAAGATCACCAGATGACAACCCTGTAGCTTCTTGCATTTTTTTCTTCGCCCCTTTGAGACGTTTTCGATGGTTAGTCATGTCTGTGTTCTTATGGGGTGATGAATTATCGTCAGAGATGAGAATGGCGCCACGGAATGCACATATCTGACACCATCGCAGGCTAGCACTAACCAATGTGTTTGTTCCCACACAATCATTTTACATTCTCATATACAAAATAGAGACTGCAGATGAAAAGGAAGGGAGCATAATTATAAGAAACACACAAATTAAAATAATCTGTTTTAGCAGTTAGCAGTGATATTATAGCAGCCAAATTACACAAATTAGACATCCAATAAACCTTAAGTTGTGTTATTTACTTTTTAATTTTTTTTTAATGTACATGAAGATAAAGATGAGCAAACAAGATAAAGATTCAGGTGTCTGTCATCTGATGTCTTTCCATCACTGTATCATGTGATCTGTTAACCTTGATCAACATAAGAGAAAAATATACAATTTCAAGACCAAACACAAACTTTCACTTTTATTAAAAAATAATAATAATAAATATATATACATATATACTGAATTTTAAGGTTTTCATTATGCAATTCAAACCAGTTTGTGATCCACTCCATGAAGGGAGATGCTTATTGGCAGTTTGAATGTGTGCAAAGATGCAATGCAGCAAAAGGTGTGGATGCAGCAAAGATACAGCAACAGCAAAAAGAGCTGAGATGCACATGAGATTGACAGGGACATTTTGTACTTCACAAAAAGAATACAGTGTTACATGTGCTGGGATGAATAGACAGAGGGCACAATGGTAGCTGAGTTTTGCTAATTCAATTAATGCAAAGGTTTGAAATCAGTGAATAATCTTTTTTTATTCATCGTGGTTTCAATACCAATCAACATAATCGTGATTATTTTATTTATTTATTATAATCCCTCAACTCAGCCCTAGTCAATTGGTGTAAATCAGGGTAAGGGAACCCTGGTCCTCGAGCGCCACTGTCCTGTTTTCCTACATCTCCCTCCACCGACACACCTGATTCGATGAACAGGATCATCATTATCAGGCTTTTACAGAGTTTGCTGATGAGCTGATCATTTGAGTCGACATTTGTGTCTCTCGAGGACCGGGGTTCCCCAGCCCTGGTAGTGTTAATGCTTGTGCCCTATAATTGACTGGCGACCAGTACAAGGTGTGCCCCGCCTCTGGCCCAAAGTCAGCTGGTACAGTTCCCTAGCTCCCCTGCGACCCCAAGTGCAATAGTAATGTATGGACAAACGGATGTACAAACCACAAATTTAGAAACCAGTAGGAAACCACAAAATAGGCAGAGCACACAAAGAAAGTGGTTTTCTGTGTGTGTGTGTGACTGAATTTATATACTCACCACTCCATGACAATTAGCAGGCACTTCCTGCTTTGATAAAGGTTCTCATAGACATCAATAATCCGTACAATGTTGGAACAAGGCGATGCCCTCCAGTGGAGCTCCACTTCTCTACGTGCTTTTGAGCAATCCTGCAGCATCTAGACAGAAGGACAGTAATAACAGATTAATAGAAAAGTGCAGGCATGTGTTAAATTTCATCAGTCACAAGGCAGTATGGAGTAGCACGCAAGACACAATGACATGAAGCCAATGCTACCATCTTCTGGCTAAATAGGCCATGCATGGCTGAGCTGGTAATGTGTAGAAATGGCGCCCTCTTGCTGTGAGTTTAAATTAGTGCACACACTAATCATTTTGCAGTGGACTCACCACCTGAGTTCAGTTATTGCAGAGGTGGGCATCGAGGGCCGCAGTCCTGCAGGTTTTGCATGTTGCCCTTCTTCAACACAGCTGATATATGATCAGCTCATCAGCAAGCTCTGCATAAGCCTGATAATGATCCTGTTGATTGGAATCAGCTTGTGTTGGAAGTGAGAAACCTCCAAAACCTGCAGGACTCCGGCCCTCGAGGACCGAGATTGCCCACCTCTGAGTTATTGGTATGTTTTTACAACTGGAAAAAAAATGTTTTGAACTTCTGTTGGAAAAAATACATCAAGGAAATCAGTGGAACACACTAATGGTGCTTTATATCTTTAACTAAAATGTACTTAACCCATATGTGGAGGATTTATTTAATTTTTTTTTAAAAAAAGTCACTGAATATATTCCATGGAACGAATCAACACAATTGCCATTCTGGTCTCAATACATTTGTAAGGCTATTTGATCCAAGGAAGAATTAAGTAAACATTTAGCACTGGTTCACTTTTGAGACTAGTCACGAATATACTTATTTGAGGTTTTCTGAAAAAAATGTACACACATATTTTCAATGTGTATATGACATTCATAAACGACTAATTCTTTAACAATAAATACAACAAATACAGACAGTAGAAGGGTGTTGCAGTAATTCCAAGAAAGGGGTGTCGAAATACAGTATATGCCTCCTCCCAAAGCATTCAGACTATTGATAATTTATTATTGTGGTCAGGGCAATCTCCTTGATCCAGGCTTTCCCCCAGCGTTTTTATTAGCTCAGAGGCCCCACCAGGTTTTCCTGTTTTTTGTTTTTTTAAGTAGTGAGGTCTCAAAAAATTCACTTTGGGATTTTTTGGGGTTACTTTTTAGTTTTTAGGGTACTAAGGTAAATCCTTTGTATTACATTAACCAATTTATTTACACAGTTAATCTTTACTGGAAATGTTCCGATCATCCAACTTATAAATTTAAATGACGGCTCATCTTAATCGGTCCAGGATCAATCATCAACAATCATTTGCATTAGTAACATTAAATCTGTGATTTTCTGTGTTTTGCCCAGGCATGAAACTTCAATTTTCAAGTGCCAAAGAGGAAGTAGCCAGAGCTGTAAGAGGAGACAAGGCCATGAACTAAAATAGTAAAAGCTCAATCTAAATATAACAAACACCCAACACCCACCTACTTCTTCATTAACAAAACATATTGACCATTTGCACCGACGTCACCTATGACGGACGGCGGAAGGAAGTGATTGTTGAATGGAAGTGGACGTGACCCGGAGCGTCTTAGTGACTTAGCGACTGCTACTTTACAAAATAAAAGTTATTATTGCCTATAGAGCCATGGAATCTATTACTTCAACCGAAGGTCGCCTGTCAGTCGAAGTTACACATTTAGTCGGGACTCATAGAGCGTCATATTTACTTACGTTGGAGATCGCTAGTTTGAAAACAGCCTTTACTTTCTGTTGCCTGCTGTTTTTACCAAGTTAATCAAATCGCAGACTTTACCGAAATTCACAGTGCACGACCTATTTCATTATGTAGTCTTCTCCTTTCACCGGGGCTGATTCAAAAGCTTGTCGCTGGCTGAGTCTCTGGAACGCGATGCTACGCTCACACCGGGGGACAATATACCTCGTAATGCAAAGGCAAAACTTGTTTATCATGCTAACTGACTTGTTTTTAAATAGTCCGTTCTATATTGAAACACTGTGATGATGTTATGTTACTATGTTTACTAGCATGGAACAAATGACTATCGTAGTGGCAAGCTATGCAGTCATTTCATGGATATGACTCCAGACTGAAAAACTCCAAAGACGAAAACCCCCATTATTAAACCGTCAAATGCACTTCATAGTTTTGAAGAAGGTGTATTTTAAAACTAAGCTGTGTGTTCGTGCAGTTGGAGTGGACGCTAACTATCTGGCTCATTAATGTGATTTGAAACACGTAATTCGACACCTCTGTTACAATCTTTGTTAGAGTAGTAAAATGTATGAACATTTATCTACTAATTAGAACATTTATCTCCTAACCTCGCAAAAAATGATTGCTTCAAATCCGTGAATACTTTGTGGGCTGCCAGTCTTTTCTGTTGATTGTTGCTATCAATCAACGTCTTTTGTCTTAATTCGTAGGTATGCGATAAAAAGAAACATTTGTTTTTCTCCTTTGTCTGTCTGTACAACCGACCGCAAAGCAAGATATGACCAATTTATAAGATAATCGATTAGATAAAGGATTTTACGCTGCATGAGATTCAATGGTTACAATATAGTATAGGCAAGTGGCTCTTTTGCCGTCCAGTGTCCCCGAGGGGGCGTTCCCATGAGGGCTGTGACGTCACGTGCAAAAGGTCAATACAGACACCTCCATTACAAACACCCCCCCTGCCCCCAAACACTTTTTTTTTTCTTCCAATAATTGTGTGGCCCGCCCATCTGTTGTGTGCCCTCAGACTAATTCCAGAAGCCTGGGGAGAAGGACGGGGCAGATGGGTACACAATGCACTTCCTAAAGCAAACACAAAGGCTCCAGAGCCACTAGCAGGACACTGGGAGGTGGGGTGAGGGAAAGATGCGGGAGTGTCCACCTGCCACTTAAGCCAAAGTCATGATGGATCAGGAGAAATCACGCTGAAGGGGTGGTGATAAGGCAGTGAAATTGAGTGAAGGGGAGAGATTACAGAGGGACCTGTTAAAATCCGTCATAAAAGCCTCTTAAGGGTTAACAATCTACAAGAGGATGTGTTTCTGAATCTGTACATGTTTGCATGGTACAGAGGAAAACATGTTTATGTGTCAATAGGACAATCTGATTACTGATGTCTTTTAAACTGCAGACAATGTCTGTACTGACTTGGAGACTCATATTGTAATGACTGTAAAGGCTTGTGTGAACATGCCCTTTAACTGGAAATAAGTACCTGTATGTTGTTTATAAATTAGATTTTGATTCTACTAATACAAATGAATAATTTTTTTCTGAAATGTTTTCCTAAGGCAAAGGACATAAGCGTAAATAATATGAAAGTAAAACAGAAGACAGACTGGTAGATTTCCCTTTCCCTGATGTAAAAGCATGATATTGACATTAAACTTGATTTGCGCTTGATGGCATCTAGCAATGGGTTAATATGTTAAATGTACATGCAATACATTCATAAAAAATGAGTTGCTGACCTTGAGGAGGAAGCGAGAGTGAAATTGGAACAACAAATGGGGAAGGCATTATTAGCATTTTTTTATTTTTTATTTTGATTTCACTCTTTAAAAAAGGGAAATATAAGGGGACCGAAAGAAGTAAAACTTGTCCCTGATAAACAAAACAAAAATAATCAACACAAAATGAATGACAGCGAGCGGTCAAGACACGTTCAATGTAACAATTCCATAAAATAATTCAACAGCATGTCCTTGTGCTTAATATATTTTCTCCAGATGGCTCCAACAAGTATCAATAAGTGTACTGTTGTGTTGATGGCCTTATTTTATTAGATTTTTTAGAGCCTAACTTATCATGCTAAATACTTGCTGTGGTGACCTCTGACTGACAGGGACTAAGCCGTAGGTCAAACAACAAATGGACAGTGGACAGTCAATTGCCATATTTGTAGGACTACAGATAGAAGTCCCTCACAGGACTCAAGAATAATTAAAAAAAATCCTTATATTGCTAGGTATGACACCATAAATACCACAACCCTAACCCTCAAAGGAAAGGTTGAGGGTCAATGCCACTGCCCAAAATGAAACATATGCTATGAATTTTAAAAGTGTGCACATACATGCGCACGTATGCACACCGCCACCTACATGTACACTACACACAACTTGACAATATCAGGGAAGCATTTATTTAACACTGTTTTTTTATATTGCAGTGGTCAACTGCTGTTTTTGGTCCCTCTCGTGTGGCTGACATGAATCAGATGGAGGCTGTGGAATTGTACTTGATCCCATAAAGTGCAGGCCTAATTGCCTAATTTTGAGTCCACTGACTGCATAAGCAGCTGATACACTAAGGTGAGTATTTTCTGGAATAGATATTAGCAAATTTGAATATTTACAAATGGAAAGTCATGGAAAATGCTTTTTTTATGTGTAAATTGTGCATATTATTTGTACATCTCATAAAGACGTGAAATTCGAGAATCCTGCTCACCATTATTGGCACCCATGAAGGAAAAGTACATAATGTGGAATATCTTCTGAAAAAAATTAATCAAGTAAATCATGTTTTTTTTTTTTACAGAGAACTTGTGTTTTATGCTAAAGACCAAATGATTAAAAAACAATAAACAATGGGCGGAAAAAACAGAAATCTTAAAATGTGCTCCGTCACTGGTATTGGCACCCTTTCCTGCAAATCAGTACGGAAACACATTGTGACTCACTTTTGGTAAATCCCAAATGATAATTCATGGTTTTAAATTGTCTGTGCCTAATTGACACAAATTTACCAATGAATGATGACTTTGATAACCAATGAATGATGACTTTGATGTTTTTAAAAGTAATCTGTTATCCCTTTTTCTTTTCTCAAAATCGTGAAAACAAACGAGTTGTCTGAGGACATCAGAAGTGCAATTCTTCACAAACACAAGACCTCCAAAGGGTATAGAGCCATCTCCAAAGATTTTGGTAGCCCTGTTTCAGCAGTGCGTAATGTTATTAAGAAGTTTGATGAGCATGGATCTGTCAAGAACCTCCATGGACGTGGTGGTGGGGGGGGGGGGATTGATGACAGAAGTCTTCAACGGTTGGTGCAAATGGTGGAAAAAAACACCACTTTAAACATCCAAAGAACTGAAAGCCAACCTGGAACAGTTTGGGATCTTGGTTTCAATAAGTACCATACGCCACGCACTGAACAAAAAACAGGGCTTCATGGGCAAAGACCATTCCTGAGACAGACATTAAAAAAAAAAGAATGGCTAACCTTTGCCAAGGAGTACCTGGACAAACCACAATTATTTTGGGAAACTGTTCTGTGGACAGACTAAACAAAAATAGAGCTTTTCCGCAATGCACGCCAACAGTTTGTTTGCAGACAACGCAATGAAGCTACCAAGGAAAATAACACCCTCCCTACAGTTAAGCATGATAGAGGATCCATAATTCTGTGGGGCTGCTTTGCTACATCTGGTACTGGAGGCCTTGATCGAATCACAGGAATTATGAAACCAGAGAATTATCAAGACATTCTAGGGGGACATGTACCCCTGCAAACATTCAAGAGCTTGAACAAATTGCAAAGGAAGAGTGGGGGGAAATACCAGCAGAGAAGTGCAAGAAGCTTCGAGATGGCTACAAGAAACGTTTGGAAGCTGTCATCACTGCCAAAGGGTGTGCAACCAAATATCAAAGAGGGGTGCCATTTGGCTGTGCAAATATGCTGTGTTTTCTATTTTTTTTCTTTAGAATTACATTTGGCAAGTTGAAAACATTTTCCTTTGTTGAATTAATTTGGACATCCAATTGAAATGTCCTGATGATATAAATTGGTACATTTCCATTGATTTCTGAAGATATTGTTGAGATCGTGCAAAAAATGAAGGGGTGCCAATAACAGTGAGCAGGACTGTATGTTTGTGGATCTGAAAAAGCCGAGAAATTCATGAATATATTTGTGTGAATAATATGTTGACAAAAATGTCTCCCCATATACAACTACAAGCTTTTCTTTGACATCCACTCTATATATTGGGAAGTGGAGATTGAGGATATTTTTTAAGCAGCTACTTGAATCCCTCCTACCTGCGTTCAATGTTGCCACTGAGACTAAACACCTCATTTTTTCAACCACAGGTAGGCATTACATACATGTATGTATTTGGGAAAAAATCGTGATGTGTAAAGCTAGAGCAGTGGAAGAGAAAGTGAAGTGCACCAACAAAGAACCTCTTCCTTCCGTGTGGCCTCCCTCCTATTCCTTCCTTTCTCTTACATCTCATGACTGGAAAATGACCGAGCACTTTCTCAGTGACTGTATAGTAACTTTTACTGTAAATCTGTAGAACTGTATACCCTAAAGTTTGAACCCAGATGAGACTGTCTGATTTTTTTGCTGTCATTGGGAAGTCTGTATACCTCTGAAGGCAGTTTACAAATATCATTACTTCCCAGATGCCATGCATATGACGACGTGACCTTAATGACCAACAAAAAATTTTCTCTCTTTGAATATGTAATGCCGTAAACAGTGGCAAAAGTGGAAACTGTGCCGCTGAAAAGAATCTGAATTGGAATCAAATTGAAGAATCGGAATTGTCCAAATTTAAACGATATTCAAGCCTACCTGGGAGACTATGTATTATCAGAGGAGCCATAGATCCTCAGGCATATCAACTAATATTTGGCTAGAATCTCCTGCCACGATCCAGGAAATTGAAACGGGACTCTGGGACACAAAATGATTATGCAACAAGAGAATGAGCCAAAAGCATTCCAGTCAAACTACTAAGGAATGATTTCAGAAAACGAGGATTTGCACTCTGGCCTCAGTCAAACTACTAAGGAATGATTTCAGAAAACGAGGATTTGTACTCTGGCCTCAGTCAAAGTCCAGATCCTAATTCAATTGAAATGTTGTGGTGACACCTGAAAAACATGTGTACATAGCAGATGTCCCTCCAACCTTTCTCAACTGACAGTTTTTAAAGGAGGAGTGGGCAAAATTCCCCATAAGCAGATGCAAGAGACTGGTTAGTGGATACAGAAGACGATTGGTTGAAGCAATGACTGCACAAGGAGGAGCCACAAGCTACTGATAAAATGGCTTGTACTTTTTGTGAATAAACCACTTATGTTAAACTAATTAATGAAAACACGTGTGTGCACGTTCACTACTTGTGTGCATTACACATTGGGATTTAATAAAATAGTTAAAATAGTTTCACGTGACAAAGTCTACTCTGAAGGGTTCACAAACTTTCAAGAAGCACTGTGTACAACTTACACAGCATTACTGAAAACTAGGGGAGGGAAAAATAATAATAATTGAGTATTCATTTGGAGCCATTTTTTTTTTTAATTGTCCAAATCATCCAATTTCAGCATACCCACAGTAATTGTTTAATGATTTCTGTAGTCTTTCATGAAAGAAGATTGATTATTTTCTGTGTTTAACCAAAATAAGACAATTGAAAACATCTATTTTTACTTTGGAAAACAATGACCGAACCGGTAACATAGTACAACATCAATCCCCCCTTTTTTTAAAGTCACTATACAATTACAAAGTACGAAATAACCAACAATCACTGGTTAATAAACAGTAATCAGGGGGATTTTTTTTTTTGTAATGCAGTTTAATGCAAAATTACAATTAATCCGATGAGTCAATTAATTGATTGAATAATCGATAGATTAATCGATTCTAAAAAATATTCGATAGTGACAGCACTAATGTAGATGTCAGCGAGCCTGAATCGATTAATTTCAATTAATTTATATTTAAACAAAAATGCTAGAAGACCAACAACAAGTGGAATGCAGAAGTGCGGCTGTTGCCGGACAGTCATGGGCTGCACACTGCAGCTCAATCCCAATTTTTTCACAAATATCTGATTTTTTCATGCAGTGTGAACGGTACAATTCTGATTTATTTTACACCCGACCTGGGCCTCTTTCGTATGTGGATATAAATCGGAAATGTGAACGGCGGGAGAGAGTGCTTGGAAGGGAGACTACTGACACATCTGTGAATATATACAAAGCTGTTTTGAGTAACAATGTTAAATTTCTATTTGTCTTTAATTTAATTACACTTGAAACATGAAGCATAAAGTTGACATGTGTGGCGATAGTAGAAATTCAGCCCTGCAGACAGTCCATCACGAACGGCGATGACGCAAAGTCATCCTCGGTAGACTTCTCCATAAAATTAGGAGGTCGAGGTGTGTGTGCTCTGGCGACATGAAATGAAAAAATAAGTTAGACGGATTTCTGTTGCTGTTTGTAAACAGCACGTTCAAAACTGACGCACGAGGAAGCCGAGGATAGCAGCCAACCAGGAGCGAGCGTGAAAACATTCCACCAACCAGGAGCGCGGGCGTTCGCACAGATGAATTTGAATAATATATGCAGACAAGACATATGAATCGAACTCCTAACACGTCCGCCAAACAAATTCACCAATCTGTAGAGTATGTTGGCACAGTTAAATTTGCATTTGAAAATGATAAAACTCGCTTGCCTCAGTGGCTTGGTTGGCGGTGAAACGTTGCGAATCGGGACATTATTTACTTCCGTGAACACCGCAACGTGACGTCGCTGTTTTGGGTGCACGTCACTCGACCTGCTGCTCTTTGCGCATGCGAGTCGCATCACGGGCGCGTTGCATTCACATTAGATGTCGCGTTTGTTTTTGTAATGTGAACGGTACATAAAAAGATCGGATTTAACAACAAATCTGAATTGGGCATCACGCCCTGCAGTGTGAACGTAGCCATACGGTGTGAGTGTATACAATAACCAATAAAGCCACATGTCTGTCAGGCCAGAGCAGCAGCATGTCAATTGGAGCATGTCTATGGAGAGCAGTGACCCAGTTACTTTAAAGTTATACACTTCTATTTGAACAACCACACAGGATGTTTTCACGCTATGATTCACTTAGTTACCGATGACTTTGCGCAATTGATTATTTTTGTACCACACACACACAAAAAAAACTGCCTAAAACAATACCTTGACTGGACTGCCTGTGTATGTGACAGTATTTATCAATCATTGACCAACAATAGGTTCCTTAAAAAGGAGTGCCACAAACTGGATTGCATATTTTAGGGAACTACACCACTTCAGAAACATTTCATAAGCAAAACACCTAACGTTCATGTCATAGTAGTGGCTGGTTAATGTGGAAAACTGCCTTGGCCACGATTGGGACTATAAACAAATGAGTAACTTAAGTCACATAAAACTAAATTATACTGGTAAACAAATATTTGTCTCACCTTTAAAATAATGAAGAGGGAATAAAGGAAAAAATATATATTAAACATGGTTTTTAACTACAGATGCCTGATATTCTGAATGGCAAAAGACTTGAAGCACAGTGCATTTCTTTCCTAAGTGCAATTTGTGTTGGACCTGTGTGGTTGCTGTAAACATTCTTTTTTCCTATGGCAAGTTATGACAGCTCAAGCAGGAATGGACCCAAATAACCGCCAGTGAATTCTCTTCATGTGAGACAATGGGCTGTACACACATCCGATGTAAAGCCTACCTTTAGTGCATACTTGTCCCCTGTCTTCCGCTGGAAAATTTCCAGCACCTTGCCATTGATTCCAAGCCCCAACACCTGGCTGGTCACCTTGTAATCGTCTGTAATGGCGTTCTTCTTTATCTGTAAGGTGGGTCTGCTTAGGAAGGGGAGAAACTGGCCCGCGGGGTTCGGCTGTCCGGGGGGATTCTGTTGCCCGGTTGGATTGGGGAAGAGCGGCTGGTTCTGTGCGTTGGATAGCATTTCTGTTCGTGTGACGCTAAGCAACAACCTCTCGTGTCAAGACTCCTCCGTCCGGCCTGTTGAAAAGTCCGTTTTCAAGCCAGGGGCTTCTTCCTGGATTAGCTTCCTTTTGATAAACTATTCGCGGTGTCGCAACCAGGCCCGAGGAAGCAAACCGTGGCCAGCTTTCGTCGGACGCTAACAAAGTCACTCGGTTAGCCGATAGAATGCTAAACTAGCTAGCCGTTAGCATGTCCATTCGCCCCTACTCTTGACCTTTGACTTTTCGGCTAACAAGTCAGCTCTCGGTTAGCTTATCCATCTCTAGTACTGGCCGCCACACACCGGTTCCTCAAAGAGAACTCAATGAACTTTTCCCTTTGCCTAAAACATCCCCAAAAACGTTTGAGAGGCGCGTCGCGAAGTGGCTTTCGTCGAATGAACAAAATAAGAAGACTTCAAGAAAAGAAAGGCGAGCGAAACGGTGAGGAAAGTTAGGTTGGCAGTAAGCAGCACGGCAAACACTTCACTTTTCCGAGGGCCAAGTCAGTCAGACACCCAGCCAGAGCACTGAGAGCAGGTTTTGCCACTGACGTCATAGTCTCGTTTTCGGCGCTTAAAGGAGACGCAGAGCCGTTAAATGGCGCTCAGAAATGGCAAGCAGGCGGTATTTTACATTATTTCAGTATAAAGTGTTTTAATTATTGTGTGTGTTTTTTTTAAAGGCGCTGTTGGTAAAATGGAATTAACGCTTTTACTATTGTCCTTTGGTACAATGGAGGCTCAAAGTACCGACGGCAGTTTCAGTCTAGAGCCACTTGTATTGTTTTGATAGTAAAAGCTGGAAAGATAAAAATAGAGCTGATAATCTTTATAACCAGATACACAGTCCCACGGGCACCCCAAGGTTGCAAATATGTTGAGGTGACGGCAGTGTACTGGCCCCTTTTTTCAAATGCGATCATGGACACGACGGATTTTTTTTCAACCCTATTTTTGGTATTAACTAAACCGTTCTATGGTTTCTAGGTAAAGGTACTAGTACAAGCTTTGTTCTCACAAAAAAAATAAAAATAAAATCCACGCACATGTAGAACGACTAAGGCCCACTCTAGTAAAGTGAGTTGCTAGTAACAGTATATTTACCAGTGCCACTGTTGACCTATTCGTATGCAAAGAAATAACCATAAAAGTAAACTCAGTGGTGAGCACCTCTAGTTCTAAGCTTGGTGGTTCGAATCCGGCCTCCAGCCTTCACGTGTGTCCTGTCAGTTAGGAAAGAGCTTGTCCGGCACCCTATAATGAGGATAAGGATATGGTGAACTACTGATACTAGTAAGTACTATACCACTAATACTAGTACTAGTAACACTTAAGGGCCCAACTGTAGTAGGCATGAGTCACATGCTTGGATCCCCCTGGACTGAAATAGCAGCACCAAAATGCTCACATGTACTTGCCCTACTTGTATACCCAAGGTGGCCAACTACTTTGCAAAAATGCCGTACAATTGTGGGGAAAAAACAGTAGTAAGACAAAGTGGTACTACTAGTGTGCCCTAGT
Organism: Vanacampus margaritifer; assembly: GCF_051991255.1. Taxonomy (NCBI): domain Eukaryota; kingdom Metazoa; phylum Chordata; class Actinopteri; order Syngnathiformes; family Syngnathidae; genus Vanacampus; species Vanacampus margaritifer. Next base: position 14,301,438 of record NC_135439.1, read on the forward strand.
TTTGCGAGTGCACTGAATGTTCCTCGTCTAGAGGACAAAGCGCATTTAAGTAAATGGACCTTAAGATGGATATCAGGGACAATAAAAAACATGTATTGTCACACTGTAGTGGCTAGAACACAAAATGTGTACCCAATGAAATGTCTGTTGTCTAGTCCCAACAAAAAAAGCAACAAAGTATAGTTGAAAATCTGGAAGCACTGTGACTATACAAATGGGTTCAGTGCAGGACATGAGCTGATTAAATCAACTTGTTATTCCCATTCATTTACTGATTGACCCAGCAGTTGTCACAACTGCAGTTCTACTGGTAACCACTAGATGTCACACCTGTCATGAGATGGAATTTAACATAAAGGCGTGACGCTTGGGTGACATTTAAAGCGTTGTAATAAACGTCTATGATACGTTCAGTATTGTACTTTTTTGGTGCACATTTGAAAGTTAGTTACATTTAGCTCATTATTAATATAGATTAAATCATATGCAATGTTATTTTCACTTCTCTGGCACATTACTGCATTGCATCATACTACATACTTGCTCATATCCTATCACATTGGAATGAAGGTATTGATACAAATGCGCATTTTGTGCTCTGTACATCTGCACCACAATAAACTATAGCCACATTAATAAACATCCTTTTATTATTGATTAATGACATTATGTGTCAGTACTGAACCAGCACGGTATTACTGTGGTAAGGCAAAAATAAGTTTGCATAAATTCAAACTCATGCAAACGCCATACAGGAAGGCCAGTGCCACAGTTCAAACACAGAACCTCAGAACTGTGAGCCAGATGTACAAACACTGATACTGTTCTTGGAGTGCACTATTTGGCTACCACTGCAAACAGATGTTGACTAACTAGTTTGTGTTTCTGATGACAACAGCATAATGTCAGTTAAGTTGACTTGGAATCCTCCCACTATGCCACAACTCCTCCGGGCAGCATCATTGTATTCAGTGACACAGAAACAGGAGTTCAGGACACCCAGAAAGAGATTCCCCTATCCCGTTAAAGTAGTAAACAAACAAAAAATAATTAATTTAATTAATAAACAGTTGAAATTTAGTAAAAAATAATTTATCGTTATTTTTCATATAACTGATCATTAATAGAGTCACAGGCCCATTCCAATGAGCTGATGCTGTCTATACAAATGTCAACTATGTGAACCGTGACCATGGGTCCAAGAGTTTTGACTAGACATTTGAACCGGTTGTTCAAGTGTATTTTACATTAAATTATATTCTGGAAGTTACTCACTTCCTGTCTAACTGAAGTGTCACCGGTTGTATTGCAGGTCGAACGCCACCATCGTAATAATATGGCTCAGTTTGTTATTCACGGTTATGTAAGACACACGTCTCATGTCCCTTTACCCCTGGCCATGTTTGCCATACACACACACATACCTTTAAAGCACTCTTACACACACACACGCCTATTGTGAGAGCTGTCTGAAATTTGAGTGTGTTAGCTGAGCTTTCACAGCTTTGTGCTGACGAATTAACACCAGTTATGGAGATGTGATGATACTTCGATCGCCCCAGGTATGCTCATGTCAGGACACCTTGTTCATCAATGTAGTCCTCCCCCAGGGCAAATCCAGTATTTAACAAAACCAGACAACTTTGTGATGATTCCCGTGCATAGCTGCTGGACTGTTTGTCCTTTGAAAGACCAGGAATGTGTGGCCTGTGCACAGAGCTGCAGGATTTTGGAATGCTGACATTTTCATTTTCGTTTGCAGACACTCTCTCTCTTTTCGCAATGGAAGAAACTCTGGAAGGGCACTCGAGGCATATCCACAGATCCATCATCTCTATACCTTCCGCTCTTCATTAGCCAGAGCCAATTTGAAGCAGTTATTCCAAGCGATTTCTCAGAATAATCCTCCATCACCGCATGGAGTTGAAACCCAAGCCAGGTCTTGATATAGACCCATGGTCAGCGTTGGCTGTGCTGGAGGATTCTAGCACCTGAACACTTGCGAGCCCCCTGGCCAACATGGGACCTTCTGAACCGGTTCACCCCTCTGATGCACGCAGGCACACATATCCCCTCATGATCCCCTCAGCTATGATCTCTCGCTCCCTCTTTGTCCCGCCGTCGCTCTCTAATTGCTATGTAGAACACCAAAAACCTATATTTACATTTGAGCTCATTTAAGGCCGCCTTCGTCTTCACCCTTCAGCCACTGAAATGTATTTGTATACACAACACGACCTTAGACCAAAGTAGGACAAAATGTCAGTCGTGTGGCTGTTTATGTATTGGTTTATTTGCGTCCTTTTCGGCTCGTAGTTCACCTCCGTTGTTTTCAGCAGTTCTTCGCGACAACGGCTAACTGGACTTTCTCGCCCAGTGTTGCTCAGTTTTACACACCTACTCGAGGTCAGTGCTGAAGAGCACTTGAATGCGATATGTCTTTCACAAGAATTTTGTAGAAACTCATACAAAAAGTTAACCACAACTTTCCAGCAATGGGAGTTGCGGTGCGACATGTGCTGTGGCCGTACTCGCTATTGTCAAGGAGAGGATTCTTGAAGGGGGTTTACACATACACACAAAGCTTCCTCAAGTGCAGTGACACACACCCAAAAAAGTAGCGAGTCCCGCCGCAGAACACTCCACAAACACAGACACGGAAATTCCAAAGTCAAACCACGTTGAGAATGCTATATTTTGTCACAGTTTCAAATAGTCAGTTAGTCTTAGGGCGGTCCATTTCAAATAGGGGGTGGGCCCCCCTTGGGGAGGGAGGGGGAGCACGATAATGCCAGGGTGTAAACATCCATCCATCCATCCATCCATTTTCTTGGCCGCTTTTTCCTCACAAGGGTCGCGGGGGTGCTGGAGCCTATCCCAGCTGGCTTCGGGCAGTAGGCGGGGTACACCCTGAACTGGTTGCCAGCCAATCGCAGGGCACACAGAGACGAACAACCACACTCACATTCACACCTAGGGACAATTTGGAGTGTTCAATTAACCTGCCATGCATGTTTTTGGAATGTGGGAGGAAACCGGAGTACCCGGTGAAAACCCACGCAAGCACGGGGAGAACATGCAAACTCCACCCAGGAAGGCCGAAGCCCGGACTCGATCTCACGTCCTCTGCACTGGGAGGCGGACGTGCTAACCAGTCAGCCACCGTGCTGCGGTGTAAACATTATTTATTTATTTTATTTGTGCCTATTGGAATAAAGTGTAATTGCACTTCCACTACTGTAGATGGCAGTGGCGCTCTCATTGGCAGAAAATGTGCAAAGAGTATTAGCACCTTTGCAGAGGTGTACTTATAACAATTTAATGAACAAATGATTATTTTCGTAGTCGCACTGGGCCATGGGGGGATAGCAATATATATTCTAAAAAGAATAATTGAGAAGCACTGTGTTAGGCCATATTATTTTCAGAATATGCCCCTAATTGAATTGTATTGTATTTTCACAAGAAGGTCACAAAGTTATTTTCAAAACTTTTCAATACATAAAATCAAAATGCAATACTAAAAATTTTTATGGAGTATATGTTTTATTAGTCAAGATTGTTATGATCAGTAGAAACACTGAATAATGACCTTTTACCAGTTTAGGATTGTATTCAGTATCTTTCTTAAAAATCAAAGTGGAAAAATTAGATCACAAGCTGATACCAGTGAGATAAAATGTATTTGAGATATAACGTGACTTAATAGTAGGTATGACCTAAAGGTGCCTATGTACTCCCTGGTGAGTCAATGAATGGCCTCATGCTCAGGCCGAGGTCACTAGAAGCACTTGTCACGTAACCAAACACAGAAAACCAGTGAGTTGTGATGTTTGTAAGATGAGCCTGTGGGCACTGTGACGTCAGTTTCAGTTGACAGCAGTTAGCAGTACAGGGCAAAATGGCAGCCCCCTGAAATGGATAACATCAGGTGGATTTTTCTCCATATTCCCAAAATGCAATATTTTAAGAATCAGTATTGTGTTAGGACTAGTGGTGGCCTATGTAACATATTATTCCCAAAAATGTTTTGACTTGAAGTCCTAAAAAGTTTAAAATCTAAATTATTGACATTTATAGCAACAATGTTAGTGTTTGCTCCCAAAAATTGCTGAGTTGTTTATATTTGTATCTTGAAGTTGGGGTTCAATACAAGGTACAACAGTTGTGGGAACTCGTATTTCTTTGTAGTGAAATGTGGCACAGCCAGCTGTCACAAAAGAAAAACTTAACACATTTAGTTCATTGCCTTTAAATTTTGAGTTCACACATTTTTGAAGTGCATACGTTTGTGTAATACAGCGACTTTGTGTTTTATTTTTGTCTAGGTTTTCCAGTCCCACGTGGAATATGATGAGCGATGGAGTGGCGGTGAAAATAAAGCCACAAGGCCCAGCAATGGCAAGTCTTACTTTGACTATTACTTTTTGCATGAAATCCTAGTGGTGAAGCTGTGCTATTGCCACAAAATGATAATGGAATTACAGTATACATGACAATATCAAATGTATGCAATGTAGTCATCAAATGCATCCGATTTCTGTGCCGCGTATCCCCACTGGGGCCGTGGGTGAGCTGGAGCCTATCCCAGCTGACTTTGGGTGGGAGCCAGGATACACCCCAGGGCACCTAGAGACAAACAAGCAATTTACACTCACATTCAAACCTATGGGCAATATAGAGCATTCATTTAAATTAAAACACATGCTTTTGAAATGTGGGAGAAAGTTGGAGTACCAAGAGAAAACAGACATAAACAAAGGTAGAACATACAAACTCCACAAATGAAGTCCAGATTCGAACCATCAACAGAACTGTGAGATGAATGTGCTAACCAAATACAGCTTGTGAATTCCACTTAAAAGCCACATGGAGTGAGTAAAAGCGTTTTCTTTTTCATACCCACAAGCACCTGCACAAGCCTAACAGAAAAGGCCTGCGCAGTTCACCTTTGACAGAAAAAGTGCACAATGCAACAAACTCAGCACATGCATGGACACAAAAGGCACCATGTAAAGTTTGTCATCCATGAAATGAGCGACTCGCTCTATAGCCCTGCAACAAGCATGTGACCACCACGGGAATCCCTCGTTCATCTACAACACTTGTCACCAAATGAAAATTTTGCTTAGGTTAAAAAAAAGAGAAGAAAACATGACGTACAACTCTGTACGAGTTAGTCTTCATTTTCGCCCACCTCTTTCGATATTTGTTTTCAGGTCAGTGGGGCAGCGTACGTGTGAGCATTGGCTGTCACGTTTTAGTCACATGGACATTCCTGTAGCCCTTAGTGCCCTCAACAACACAAGAGGGCTTTTGATAACAAGACAATTATTTAGCCTACTTTTTTTGCCAGCCGTCTTCCGTCCTACTCAGCTGACGAGAATGCCCCAATTTTCACGCTGTTAGCAAACATTGTAAACACAACTCATACACGCCTACGCCTCTTCTCGTTCAGCCTTGTTTTGTCACATTTGCGCACGCATAACACACGTTGAATTCTGCTGACCATGCTCCACTTGCCCCGCACAAGGGAGTCTTTGCAGTTATCGGGAGTTTGGCTCATGACGACTTTGCTCACAGACAGACGCCACAATGTCATGCGGCCTTTTCTCTCCACGATTCTCTCTGGGCCACTGACCTACTAGTCTCGGGGAGAGGACATAATCATGCTCGTGAACAGACACATTCAAGCAGCCATTCGGAAAAAAATGTGTTCAATAATGACTGCCATTCTGAGCAACAAGTAATTTAACGCATTACTATATCTAATATAGTAGTCTGGATAAAATTACTATTCAAAGACTTAATGGTTAATGTGTTACTTTGTGACAAAAAAACAACAACTTTACAATTGCCATTATTATTATTTTTGCCGCTATAAGCTAGAGAAGTGAGTAACATGAGGTGCAAGTCAATAATCACCACACGGCCAGTCTGTTCGCAAATACAACCAAACTAATAGTAAACAAATAATAAAATAAAATAGGTAAAACACACATTTACTAACCACAACAAACAACTGTACATTATGGAACACAAAAGTTAAAAAAGGGAAAATATTTCCATCTTTAACTGTTAAGCATTATGGCGTCTACACCCTATTGTTTGGGGGGTTGATCACATATGCACCAAAATCACGTTTTTAGCACGCTAACATCGCATGTGTACATACCAATGAAGGAAGTTAGAGAAGGAAATAACGTCAATATTAGGGTTGCCTGTACACTCCATACTGTTGACAATGTGTCATTTACCTTAAAAAAAAACATTAAAAAACCTACATCAAATTTGAAAAAACAATTGGAATCGCAACACGATACATTCAAGCTTACAAAGTAGAACTAATGCAAACCCCTGAATCAAAAACTATCTTTAAACCCTATTGGTAAAAATGCTCTTCCACTAAAGTATTACCATTTTTATGTTAAGCATTTGCTGATAGTATCTAATAAAGTAACTCGTAATATAACTTAGTTACTTTTAAAAATCAAGCAATCAATGAAGTAACCAAGTTACTTTTAAAATCATGTAATCATGAAAGTAACTAAGTACTTTTTCAAGGTAACTGTGGCAACACTGCATTCAAGTATGTGTTTAGCCACTCATACAGCTGACACAAACATATAAGCTCTCAGGCCGCAGCCCTTCATGATGGCCAATGACCAACAGTGACAGTTTGACTATTGTAATCCAGACCATGGATTTACACCATGCATATAAAAGCATGTTACACGTGTAGTGCTGCTTTTCCTCAACATAGTACAAAGGTCACCTGTCGATGCCTTCTTAAAATAATCGGCTAAATAATTTTATCAGATTTTTCAGGAAGCACAAAAAATTTAACCATTTTCATCATGAGGAGATGTTTTAGGCAAAAAAAAAAGACTTAGGCAATCATTTTATTAGTGGGTGACAACATGCGTAATTGATTTAACAGCAATGCTTCATACTGCCGCAACAATCAATAACCCTACTATATTTGATCACTTTAGTGGTGTCATTAGAATTCACAAACATTAAAAGAGCATTCCATGAAATAGCGCTATCAAAACCATTCCGATGTTAAGGATCATACTACAATAACCATACATATATATTTGTGGTTGCCTAAAAGAGGGACAAAGTACAAACACTCACAAGTTTTATCTTGGTTTATTATTTTTACAGAAACACTGCTATCTAAGGATATAGGAAACCTGTTATTAATCAATAATCGAGCTTTTATTGTTTATATGTTATTTATTGAGTCTGTCAGGGATCATTTATTATGTTTACTGTTGTGGTGTGGCAGTGCACAATATAAAAGCATGTTATTTACCAGAACTGTGAACCCACATACATAGACGTTCTAATAAAGTATAATTAAAAAAATATATTTTTTTTTTGTTTGTTACAAAATAGGCTCTTAGTTAAGGTCAGAAAGATTCCTACTTCTTCTTCTTTTTATTATTATTATTTTTTTTTTTTTACACGTCAAGTGAATTATAATCTGCTGGGAAATGTGTCACATCATGAAAATAGCAGATATATGTTGAAATAAGTGTTTTCAAAAAGGCCATCCATTCAACATTTGGCCAGAGTCTGAATAATTTTAACTGATAGTTTAAAAATGGATGCTCCCCCTGACGAGTTGTGAGTTCAAGTTTCAGCTATCTTCTTTTCTTGTCTGCCTCTATTCCTCTCCCACGGGGAGACCCTTGTAATCCAATAATCCATCTTAATCCAAACGGAGATTATGTGAGGTGAAAGAGCCACTTTGTGCACGAGATTATCCTCCAATTCAAATCACTCTTACAGTTTGTCAGTACTGAATGCACGTGTATGTGTTTTGTTGTTTGTTTGTTTGAGAGTGTGCACATTGCGCCGCCTCTTCTTGCTGAGCAGCTGTTGTGTTCTGAGCAGCCTCCCCTTGCTTCTTCATCCCTCCCCTCTGCTGTGCATTAGTCGAGGTCAGTCCAGCGCTCTTTAATCCTGCCAGTCTGATCCCCATCACGTTTCACCTTCCACACACTCAACCTACTGCCCCATTGCCCCGGCATATCAAGCCATCATCCCCGCCTCAGTATGCTGCTATTTACTGGCCGGGTGACACCTGGAAGACGGCCCTGCCTGTCATATCTGTGACGCTTGCAAACCGCAGACTTCTTACAAAATCCCATCAAAGCACAGAGGCAACTCTGTTTAATCATCCTCCTCGGCTCGTCAGTCGTCACTTAGCCCAGTGAAATCCGTGCTGAATTACAATCGGAGCGGCGGCCATGTGTTCTTAGATTCCCGTGCAGTTGCAATCCCGTACTCGGCGCTATTTTTAAGCTGCCCAGCTGGCACTACCTCCGTCTCCCCCCCCACATCGTTGCCACAGTTGCACACACCCTCACAGACATGTGTGCAGGGTTGGTATGAAGGCCCTCTGCCTTTACTATGTCCTTGTACGGACATATGACCCACACACCAGCAGGCCCCTCTGGTGTGGCTTTCCATTCCCGGAGGCTTGTCCTTAAACACATACTGTATTGCCCTCAAGTCAAGATCACGACCCGCTGCATATTATGGCCACTGTTGTTGTATATAAATATCAACTGTGCATGCATATGGTCTATATACAGTTTGTACGTAAAGCACACACGTGGTAATGTATAAGGCATGATCCTGAGCCCTTTTCATAAATAGACATAATTAATATCCCTTTGTGTATGCTGCCTTTAGTGTATATATGCTCAAATATAATGCATTGCATGCATCACGTTTCTAGTGTGTATTTCAACGTGGACAGGATTAGCAGTGAACTCTCGACCCTGACTGAAAGTATACAGACTGGCACTGATCAGTGATGAAGGGGTGACTTTTAACCCTTTCTATGGTAAGCACCCACAAAAATATATAAAGGATACGAAGCAGTGAACATTTCTGCGATGAAAAATGTTCGTCACAAAGTTTTTTTTCTAGATGAAAATGAAACAAAAACTAAAACTGAAGTTATTCATTGAGACGACGATAACTAAGATTGATTGACAATTTCATCAATGACTAAAACGAAAACAACACAGTGAGGAAAATTCACAAAATCCAATCCAAAAAATGAATGAACCGCGGGTGAGAGAAAAGAATCACACAGAAACTTTTTGCTGCACTCTATTTAACTCATTCACTCCCAGCCATTTTCACTGAAGCAACCCCCTTCGCTCCCGGCTGGTTTACTGGATTTTGCAAGGCCCATAGAATATTGTGTTCTATTGCTATAAAAACATAGAACCTACCAAAAGAAAGATTAGAGTCTCTTTTTTCATCAGAAAAAAAAGGATATTTATGTTTCCGTTTTGTAGCAATTAGCATTAGAATATAGCTAAGTTTCATCATTATTCACAAACCTGTTTAAAACACTGGGGAAAAGAGCTTTATGCAACATGGCCCTGGTTGATCTCTTATACTCTGCTGCCACCTGCTGGCCTTTTTTTTTGTAATAACTACCATTGCTTTAAGCGACCTCTTCAGGTCAGAGGCTGCATCAAAGCCCTCTGTATGCTCTAGCATAATTTTTATTTTATTTTTTAAACATTAAAAACGTATAAATACATTTTTGGGACCATGGCAATGTTTAAAATATTTTTTTAATATGTTTTTGGGAGCAAATGAGTTAATATTCAAACATATTTACATTCATTCACGTGCAGCTGTACTTTTTTTAAAATTTAATTTAGGTCAAAACTTATATTATTGTCAGTTCAACATGCTTCAGTGAAACGAAGTTTAAAAAAGACACAGTTGTGTTAAATGTCTTGCATGTTAAACTACAAATAGGTGTGTTATAATTTTCTGTATAAAAATTAAAACGTATGCTGAAGGAAAACGTTGACTAAATTTGGTCTTTATTTTGGTCAAATAAAATTGAATTAAAACTCAAATGTAATCTAAATGACTAAATTATGACTAAAACTTTAATTAATTTTAGTCGAAAGACTATAGCTGAAACTAAATTTCTTGTCAAAATGAATGCTGATACAAAGATTATTTTAATAGAGCCCAATGAGGAATTACATGCATTGCACGTTTGTATTTTATTAATTTTAAGATGCAAGGTCTTCTTTCTTTTAGAGATACAGCAAATTGAATAGAATGACAATTAATGTCTTTACTAAAGCCGAACATCCTTAAAAAAAAAAAAACGGTAAAAATAACTATGCAATGGAAAGGTCATTAAAACAACAAAGCTTTTATATGCCACTACATATTAGGGACCTTTTCTGTATGGCGCACGTGGTTGAGTGCGTATGTCTTAACTAAGTTTTGACTGTGCTAAATTGCAGCCTTGGGCAAAACATGTGCCCACCAATTATCAAAGTATAAAAATTACCTCTCAGAAATCAATTTCAATACTAATAATCATTTGCTGTTATTTCTGGAATGTTACTGCATGCAACACTGAGTTTTTTTTCTTTTTCTGGTGTGTCACAAAGCATCCCATTATATCCTGACACCATTCATGTACTAATATAGCACTGATGTTCCATGTTCAGCCAGCAGTAAAACATAAACATGAACAGAGCAGAATCACTGAATTATTGATGTTGCGCTGATGGGCTGTATTCAAACGTGCCCTTTAGTGTACTGCGTGTGACTGTGCTTTAGCGGGAGGGTCGTCATGTAAAATACGATCTTCATTTTGGCTCTCTCCTCAGTAGGTCAGCGTGCTTCCTGTCACGGGCAGACGGAAAGTAGCCCTCCAAACTCTGACATGGAAAAAGCTCTCAGCACAACAATTCACCCAGCAGCTGCTCCAAGGGAGACAGGGATGAGGGAACAAAAACGGGACACTGGCGAGAATAAGGCCAATGACACATGGACACAACATTAGGCCAATTGAAAGGCTGTATCAAAGTTTGCTTTTACAAAGACTACTTATAAAGTGATAACCCGTAAACGAGAGGTTTATGGAGGATAATGATGCAGGCTACAGGGTGTACTGTAGATGCACTGTCAAAATGATGGAAATGGAAAAGGAAGTGAAAAGAAGTTATTGGCGCAAAATAGCTTGTTAAGGGATGGAAAAATAATGTAGCTCCTTAATATTCTTTATTTGCTACTAGTCATATACTGTAGAGATGTGTTGGCAGCATCGTAGTACTGTCCTGACTTTTAATCAATCATGTTCTTGATGTCCTTATTTGTGATGAGTAATATTGTAGGCACAGCAGTGTTGCTCAAAAGAAGATCCCATCACTACTGAGAAGAACAAATATGAATGGCAATATTTAGCTGCATGCTATATAAAGTGTACAAATCCGCCATCCCAACTTTCATCTTGTTCGTTCACATTTTTGATCATCTGAAACCATTTTAGCACATTTCTTTGTCCACAGATTTTGCCACATTGTAAGCCATTGATTTTTTTTTTTTTATTTTTTTTTTTTTTATTATAACAGATTCATTATTTAATCTGTGCTTGGACAGCACTGGTACCACCCAGTCCAACAATAATGACCATGAATTACGATATTAATTGCTGTTCAATTCCAATAGGCTGCGTCTCAATGGAACATCTGTCTTTTTAATTGCAACAGTGTTACATCTTCAAACTAGATTTACTTTAATCAGCTTGACATTCTAAAAACAGTCCAGTTGTGAAATGTGCAAAATGAGCCGAGAACAGCACACAGGGTCGCTCTTGTTGACCAACAGTGGCATCAAATTTTTCCAGAATTCTTAGCTTGTGTTGTCTTAATAGTGACATAACTTGAAATGGTTAGAAGAAGTGACATTGTGGGACAGCACATGTGACACAAACGTACACACAGTACAAGCGTTTTCTTAGAAACACAGAATGGGGTGGTTCTCGGAACCTAACAGAGGCCAACATACTGCAAAAGTTCATGCGAAGCAATCAAGTATGATGGAGCATTATTTTTATTTTTTTTAGTACATCAAAGTATAACTCTTTGTAAAATAGGAATCAACTATCTGGTCATAAAATACAAGATGTTTTGGATGAAAATGTGAAAAGTGTGAAGCGGAGCTAGTAGCTAGGTTATTTAACAGTTTAGCTCACCTCACCAATAGCTGGCAAATATTTACTAACCTTCATGTCAGTTATGCATTGAATTGAAGAGAATAAAGTGATGGATTAGATACTACTGAGACAGTAATTAATGCAACTATACCTTAAAAAAAGAAGCAGTTGCGATTTAAGCATACACATGTGAACATAAGACTCCATCCACTACGAGTGGATTTTCTCATGATCAGCCGCTGTATTTGATGTGGCAGGGCTATTAGCACATCAACTTTACTGAGAGACAATTTACAAAGTGCAGAGTGCAAGTTAAATGCCTCTCATTCATCCATTTACACACACTAATAGATTTGGGAAACAGATTGGCACCAAGACAATGTACTGTACACCGTAACACATTTCTGTAAAATCGACAGTAAAAAATTACAGCATGTTCTTGTTTTTTTAATTTTACAGTATTTAACTGTATACCGCAATGCATTGTGGGCAAAACAAAGTGCTTTGTGGGTAAAAACAAAGTACAGTAATTTGCTGTAGAATACTGTAAATTTTACAGGGCGGCAAGGTGGCTGACGGGTTAGCACGCCCGTCTCCCACTGCTGAGGGTGTGAGATCGAGTCTGGGCTTCGGCCTTCCTGGGTGGAGTTTGCATGTTCTCCCTGTGCCTACGTGGGTTTTCTCCGGGAGCACTCTAAATTGTGTGGATGGTCGTTTGTCTCTGTGTGCCCTGCGATTGGCTGGCAACCAGTTCAGGGTGCACCCCGCCAGCTGGGATAGGCTCCAGCAACCCTTTTAAGGAATAAGCGGTAAAGAAAATGGTTGCATGATTTTACAACGACATACGATATTTGTGTATTTACAGGAATTTGCTGGCAACTCATTACGTAGAATACAAGTAACAGTTGTAAACTAGATTACAGTGAATTGCTGTAAAAGTAAATACAGCAAATAATTTATATACAGTAAATACTTGTAAAGAAAAAATACAGTAATGTACTGAGATTTTACAAGAATTAGCTGGCAACTTTTTTGGCAGTTGTTTCTTGTAAATTCTTCAGTCAATTCAAATCCGATGATGATGGAAAACATTTAGTCTCACATAGTTGCGATCGGGGCGGCACGGTGACTGACTGGTTAGTTAGCACATCCGCCTCCGAGTGCACAGGATGTGAGATTGAGTCCGGGCTTTGGCCTTCCTGGGTGGAGTTTGCATGTTCTCCCCGTGCTTGCGTGTTTTTTCTCCGGGTACTTTGGTTTCCTTCCACATTCCAAAGACATGCATGGCAGTGTTAATTGAAGACTTAAAATTTTTCACAGGTGTGATTGTGAGGGTGGATGGTTGTTCGTCTGTGTGTGCCCTGCGATTGGCTAGCAACCAGTTCAGGAGGTACCCCGCCTACTGCCTGAAGCCAGCTGGGATAGGCTCAAGCGACCCCCGCCACCCTTGTGAGCACTAAGCGGTTAAGAAAATGGATTATTATTATCATTAATTTAGAAAATTACTTTTGAAATGTACTTTTTTGTGTTATGATCAGTGAAAAAGTACTTTATTATTGCCCCAAGATAGTACAAATAGCACAGTATGTTGTGCTGAGCAAGACTGTATGGCTTGACTTGACTTGCTTGAAATTTGGTGGTGACTTGACTTGCTTGATTTTTTCCCCCCAACAGTAAATAGGGACTTGCTTGAAATGTAAAGATTATGATTTAAGACTTACTGATGTCTGCTATTTAGCTAGCTACTATTCGGCCAGCATAGCATGCCACTGACCCACCTACTTACCCACTTACTTGGACGTCTAGCTAATGGCCTACTTAGATACACATCATGCTAGCTACCAACCAACCGGACAGATGTAAGGCTGATTTTTCTCTGTTGCGACAATGTATCTGTAACAGAATCAGCAGCAAAAACACGTCCCTTGTTCTTGAACCCATGGTGCAACATTTCATGACATTTTCATAGCATAAAAGATGGCAAAGAAAACTGCTTGGCGTAGGTAGTAAAACCACTGAACAACATGTATCACAATAAATATGTCACATTTGAGAAATTATGTCACAACAAAATGTTCCTCAGACTTTCTTTCAAGTGTTGCCGTGGGGACCTTCCACCTCGGGTCTATAAGAAGGACTGGAAAGATAAAACCTGAAAAACACATTACGCACACATATACTGTATATCGAGTTATACATAGTAAAACAGACAGACAGTCAGATTAATCTGCGAAGACTGAGGATGAGTCACCTTCTATTTCAGTCTTAACAGTGATCCAGCCAGGTCACGTAAATAAGACGGGGGGGAACTAAGAACCCAAATACAGGACCAACTAACGCAATATGAACAGAGAGTTATCTGTACTTTTCGCCACCTGTAAATAAATTCCCCTCCTACTCTAACCTGTATTCTTTTGGGAACGTCGAATAGTGATGGGTTGTGTGGGCAAATGGTCCCACGTGTGTGATCGGTTTAACTTGTACAGACGCGCTCAGCTGTGCATGTGAACTCAGCTGTGTCATTGTGATGTGCAACGCCGGAGTAGGCTGCAGATCTGCTGCGGAGCATGTGGGGACATGTGTCTGGAAGTGTTCGTGCGTGCGTGCATGCGTTGGGGAAAACGGGGCGGTGAGCGAACGTAGCGCGTCCTGCTTCTGCCATAGACTGGTTGGGTCAGCTGTCCCTGCGATCCACAGCCAGAAGAGCTGCACATCTCTCATGAGTGTGTGACTGTGTGCATACACTCGCTGACCCAGGACTGTGTGAGTTGATTTGGGCGTAAGGTGTAAATAAGGGGAGGATTGAGCTGTAATATAGTCAAAATGGACTCCACTTGCCCTCCTTGCCATGACATCAGACAAACCAGATTAACACTGGAAAGTAAACAAGCCCTCTCTGCTGGCTTTAAAAATATCAAGACGTGACCTACATTTAAAATGTTCTCATTACTTGTTCCATGAAATTGTACTAACTTATTCCCGATAGTCTGTTCTCTTCAGTTCGTAGAATTTCTCTTTGGCGGCACTGTTAACAGTACATGTATATGGAGACCCTAATGAGGATGACGAGCATGCTAATCAGCTACTCTGAGATGGATTCTGGATTTCGTTTTAGTGAAGACATTCTCTGGAGCAAAGGCTGTTCTGGTGGCTGGTCTGAGACGATCTTGGATTTTGGTCCTGGGCTGGGATCGTTACATGTGGTCTGCGATTGGGAGGCCAGTTGGGTTCTGAGTCCTGAAATGCCTTGGAAGGTAGCAATGGTAGAGAAGTGAACATTGTGGCCTTTTACTGCGGGCAGCCCAAGGCACTATAAAGGGTGGAAAGCACTGCTGGTGAATGAAATGCGGCCTCCATGAGTAAAATACATTTATTGTATTTAGGGTTACACTTTGGCAAGTAGAAGCCACATTCCCTGTAAAACCTCCTAGCTTTGCCCCTGGTCAGAATAGTATCAAAAGTTGGGCTTGGTTCTGCAGTACAATCTGGTGGTCATATTGGGGAGTTTTGGGAGGCTTTAATAACTGTGTGTAAAAGGTCGTGTAATTCTTGACCTTTGGGGGATTTTGACAAACGCGTGTCATAGACATGCTACTAAGACACCTGGCAACTGTTTTAAACTGTAGGGGTGAAATGAATAAATCAATCATCTGTTGAGTCAACACTTTTTATGACGACAACAGTTTGTGTCTGGAACAGTTCAGTTCTCTTGAAATCAAATCTGAATCACCAGTGAGATCATGCTCATTCCTGCAACTACATTGTTGTATTTGTTTGTCACCAGCTGTGGCAGGGATGAGATTAGAGCGCAAGTCAGTATGCCAAATGGCGACAGGTGAGCTTTGGAGCATATGGTTAGAAAGGTGACAGGGTTGGTAGGTAATGGGATTGGTCTAATCGTCTTTTACATGACAAAGAAAGACCTGCATAGAGAGAAATGCAGTTATTTTTTTACCTAACACATTACATAGTGTGAAAGCAGTGACATTAATTATGGTTCTTTTCTATTTAGATTTTAGAGAGGCTGTTTACTGCAATTTAACAGTGTTGCCAGATCTATTTTTAGATAATAGTTGACTTTGTCCTGCACTGTCTGAGGGATGGTTCTGGGATACATTTCACTGCATACTATACAACCGCAGTTAGTGCACAGACGCATTTCGACATTGAGAATTCATATCAACTGTAATGATTTATCCTATCCTATCCTAGCCTCGGATCTATGTATGTGAGGGTAGGTACTACTGTATAACACTAATTACTTTTCAAATTTTGCTTGTCTTCAGGACCGCCCCTCTCTAAATGGAGAACACGCACTGTGCATAGGGGCCCATTGTCCGTGGGGGGGGGGGCATTTTGCGCAAAGGGACGCATTTCAACATCAACGAACAAGCTTCTTACATCATGCGTGAAAAACTGTTGGGTCAAAAATAATCCAAAATTGGATCGGAAAGGAACCGATCCAACTTTCTGTGTTATTTATTTAACCCAACTTTTTGGGTTATTCAGTTAACCCCAAATAGTTGGGTCAAATGAATGGCCATCAAAACAACCACCAAAATTGGGTTGTATTGCACAACACGTTTGGGTTATTTAATTAACCCAATACAGTAAATAACCCAAAAAGTTCACTCTAAAGACCGATCTACTGTATGGGTCAATTTGACCCAACTTTCTCTGTTGTTTTTTACAAAACAAGGATGTTTTGTATAAAACAACCCAATTACTTGGGTTATTCTCATACAAAACAAACCAGAAACTCATGTCAAATTGACTAGTAGTGGATCCCCCAAAAAATTGGCTCAAATTGGCTTATTTTTGACCCAACAACTATCAAAGATGTTGGGTCAAATGAATAACCCACAAAACAACCCACAAAAAATGGGTTATATTGCACAACAGATTTTTTGTTATTCATTTAACCCAACTGGTTAAATACAGTAACCCAACAAGTTGTTTCAAATGAATAATTCACAAAACAACCATACAAATAAACTAAAATAAAATAAAACAAATACAAAAAATACAACAAGCAATTTTTTGGGTTGTATGGGTTATTCATTTGACCCAACTTTTGGGGTTATTTATTTAATTAACACAAAAAACTGGGTCACGATTGACCTGGAGGCTATCCCATCTGAATAAGGGGTAGGGTACACCCTGGATTAGGTGGTTGTTTTTTGCACAACCAGCTGCTGGGTCAAATGAATAACCCAGAGATGGGTTGCTGCTGGGTCAAATGAATAACCCAGAGTTGGGATGGTTCCTTTTTCAATCTAACTGTCTTTAGAGTGCAATTCATCCCAAAAAAAACCCAACAACCCCCTAATCCAGGGTGTGTCCTACCCCTTGCCCAATGTCAGGTGGGCTAGCCTCTAGGTCATTCGTGACCCAAATGAGGACAAGCACTATAGAAAATGGATGACAGTCTTCATGAATTCTTGATTCAGCGCTTGTGCAGGTGTATCTACTGAAGTGGCATGTAAGTGGAAAATACCACCATTCTTTTATTAGAACGCTAAAATGAATGAAGGGCCCACATGAATTGTGTTAAGAGAAAATCAGTGATGCAATAACTCCTGTCATGACCTGAGATAATGATGTCTGGATGATTAAGCAGCCTGTCTAAATTTCCAACAAGCATCCACAACACTGTCCTGCTGTGATGGAGGTAACGTTGCTCGACTGGTTGTTGCGCATATGACGAACTGTTTCCTCCCCCCCGGGGCCCGCATGTAAACACGGAGGACTCAACCGTTACGGGATATGGTGTGTAACCCGAGCAGGCTGTTGCTCATAGGTAGATTCCAAAAACTTGAATGCCTGCTGCTGAAGAGTAGATTGGCATTCACAAAACCTGTGTAACAAGTCGCAACTCGGCCATCAGACGTATGCATTGAGGCTGATAAGCGATGTCTACAATTAGTCATCAGTTTTCTGTAAAAACATCTGCGGTTCTGGTGGCAAGTAACAAAGTGCACAAGTAGAATTTTCAAATATCTGACTGATGACATTTTATTTTTTATTCTGACATTTGAAAACATATTGCTTGTTCTTTCTACTCCTGACTTTGCCAAAATAGGCCTGTTGCTTTTTTCGATGACAAAAAAAATAAAAATAAAAAAAAAGAGACGTAACTATGAAGTGTGAGAATGGCTCCAAGACCAGTGTCAGCAAAAAATAAATATTTTAAACCCAAACCCATCTGATCAAGGGAACCAATGATGTTGGTTGCTTCACCATAACAATGCATATTTTCACAACGCCCTGAACATCTGGCAGTTCCTTGCCAAGAAGAGCATCTTTTTGCTGGAGCTCTCTAAACCTGGCTCTGTGTGAATTTCTACTCTATCCCAAGCACAAAGGGGTTGTTCATCAAGATGGAATGAATGGATGAATCCTTCCACGAGTGCATGAAGTTGTGGCAGAGAAGGCTCTGGAAGTGTGTTAGCATAACTACAGATTTATATCTTACATTTTGGATTACATATATAGTATCTTTTTGTGACGCCCGTCCTGGAACTTTTTTTTTTTACACACTTTGTAGAGAGGTAACGTTAACAGTGGTTGAGATCTTGATTGATTGATTGATTGATTGATTGAGATCTTGGGATTTTAGAAGGTGGAAAGAAACAGGGAGCGCAGCAAGAAATGTGAGCCAGGGATCATTGATGATGACATAACAGATTTGGGGAAGCACGATATTCTCCAACCATGACCTTAGGAGAGTTGTTTGATGTTGTTGGATAAAAGAATGATTCATGGTGAATCTGTTTAATCTTGTGCCAGCCTATAAACAATGAGTTTCTGACTTTCAGAAGTTTTCCATCTAATCTAAAAAAAATAAAATACATACAGGTAATTTTTCAGTTGTCATGATTAGCTAATCAAGCATTTATTGGATGTTACTCAGTTCACATTAGCAAATGGGAACAGCTTTTTTTCATTGTGCCAAGTTATCAGAAACGAGTATTGTATATGATTGATTATTTAACTTTTTTATTTAAAAACTTAGGAGTTGAACAACAGGAGTTGAATCAGTATTTCTACTTTTACCACTTACTTTTTCCACAATTAACAGCACATGTGAATACTTTTTCCACCTCTGCCCTACACTCAAAGTCTGCTTTTGTAAAGATACAAATTCAGAATTTTAATTGGCATTGCTAGAGAGGTATTTATTCAACCGAGTTGATTATAGTGGTTGTAGCTGGGCGTCACAAGGTGAGGGCGTGTCTAAATAATTGTGCACGAATGCTGTGATGACTTATACATTAACAGAATAGAAGTAATCATATTCATTTGTCAGATACACACGCGCACACTAAATTTGAGTAGTGGACACAGCTTTACCAAGAAAATGCCACCCATTTGATTAAAAAAAAAAAATTAACAAAAAATTGTGAATTGATATGCAGACTGTGTGTGTTTGTGTGTACTTCCTCAGAAACACATGAAGTGGATGACACTGAGTCATCACTTGTGACACATTTGCTGGTGGAAGCAGGGTTGAGTGTATGCGCACTCACTGGGCCTAAAATGAGGCACATTTGGACATCCAATAACAAGAAGTGCAGCAACAATTCTGTATTCTGTATTCTATATGCTCACTTAAGATTGACACGGGATAGAGAAGTATTATTTTTGATAATTCTAACAGGATTTTAAGATAATCGTATAAATGTCTTTGTTTAATTTTCATGTCACTATGCCAATCAAATCCGAGCATGAACACAACATTGTGGATGACACAAAATCCTGTCTTGCCTTTTTTCCTTTGAAAACAAATTTCATTTGAACTTTATAGTCTACTACATACAAATCCATTTCTAGTGATTGGAGACTCGGGAATAAATGAAGTCAAGGGCACTGATTCCGTAACCTTAACTCTGCCGAAGAGCTTATTCACAGTAGTCCGTGAACACCGTTGGAAACATTGTTTCATAACCAAGGTGTCAAATGACAAAAACATTTAATCTTATAAACCAAATGGAAACTGAGGCTCATTGAGCCAGCATGTGATCTGACAATGGGTCTCATCTCTCAACCAAAGAGCATTTGGGGTACCTCTGGCCTTCACTGAGGCAATCAATGTTCTTCATAATCATCTCCAGACCCTCTCACGTCTGTCACATGTATACTGTGAACTCTCAGTACCAGTCTGGCTGTGCACTTATGGATGTCGGGCCCTCATGCCACCACCTTATGAAGTCTGTTTCTGACAGTTTTTGGAGAAACACTTAATGAGTGGCCTGTTAAGAGGCCAATTTGTAGCGTCCTTGAGCAAAGTAGGTAAGGGTCCTAGCGCATGCAGGGTTGTTGCCCCTCCATCTCCCTTTTGTGGTGTACTGGCCTGTTTCTTTTAGTATCTCTTCCACTCTCTTGTTACTGTGGCAGACTGTGCTATATCTAATGAAATCAGTCAATTGACACTCAGTTCATAACCATTTTTCTTTTATTTTCCTTACAAAAAGAAAACTATCACAACTTCATTTGGTTACTTTACATTTCTCTTCTGGAGTCACTCAGCAATAACTTCTCAACATTGTGATCTCATGCTGGAACACCAAACATCCTGCAACTATACCGCACACCACGAGTACATGACAGCATACAACTTGGTTTTTGTCTTCTTAATCCGTGTTTGAATTATACTTCCTCTTGACATTTTGGGAGTGACTCGCAATAGTAACCACTTCTATTTATTAAAAACAAAACAAAACAATGGAGTAGAAATCCCTGACAGTTTTACTTAGAAAACAAGGGATGAGATGGAGTTTTTGAGCAGTGTGGTCCATACAACATGCACCTGACAATTTTGTGTGTTTGTGTGCGCGTGACTGAACAGCACCATAATTCAATATCTATATATTAATGGGATGACAAAGTTCCCTGGCCTACATGACAGTGCGAGAACAAGGGGGAGGGGGGAGCGAATGTAGGTCAGATTGTGGAGCATGCAGGCCCCATTAACGGCTCCACGGTGTCACAACTATACTGTATGCAAACGGAAGCCTTTATAGCCGTAGTCTCCACCTTTTTTGTGTCACACCCTGGTTTCAACTAAAGGCATTTTGATGGCCAGCATAAAAACAAAATTAAATGCACCATTAGGCAGAATGTAGTCATAGTTAGTGGGTGCTCTGTATTGCTACCATCTTAGCGTTTTTTTTTAATAGGCTCTTCTTTCTCAGTATTTGGCTTGTTCCCCTTTCTGAAGAAGCACTAACAGTTTATTTTTTTATTAACATTTTGACAGAAGAACAGGCGGGTGGCAACTGCTTTTCAAAACAGAACATGACCGATGATCAGTAATTTTCTGTTTAGTTTCTCTGTGCATCCCGATACCGGCTTGTGGCCAAGTGGTTGGGGATCCCTGCTTCATAGGATTAAGGGGTGTATCAAGTATGTCTCCCTGAGAAACTTGCCTTCAAATCAGTCCTGCAGAGGGCCATCTTTGTTACTGGCCCTTCTCAAGAGAACGGAAATGGCTCATATTTAGCACATTCTGTAACATTTTTTTTTTCCAGATTCACGCTCTCCCATCCTAGTGGTCCAAAAACATGACAGTACGAATATAGAAACGAGGCTAGGTAGAGATGAAACAAAGTGAAGTCATGACACTTTGGTGCCAAGTGGAGCTTCTGTCCTCATCAACCTTGTGGTTGAGGGTGCTTTAAATACATGTAGATCACTCTTCATGTCACCCACAGTAGTACCACTAAGCCAATGTGTTCATGCGCACACTCATGTCACATATTGAGTTGACATGCTAGCACCAGGGATTAATTATGGCATGATGTCAATTAGAAGTGAAAAGTTATTGCAGGAACTACATGATGCTGTCGTCAAAGTGTGTGAAAGTGTTGGCTGAACGTGTCAGTGTGCTCTTTTCTACTACGACTGTTGGCTGAGTAAAGCTTTTTCTGCTACCAGTGAGCTAAGTAGGGAGTTTGTAGCCCTTTTAACTCCTCAGAGTGTTCAATAATAAAGAGTGAGGCTTTCGAGTGCAGCCAACTAAAAACACTCGCGTGGGAACAAATTCACATTAAAAACACTCAAACATTTGTACAAATTATGATCTAAATCCACGACTGTGTATAGAAACTGCACAGCCGCCAAAGGAAATCCTCTGTATAAAAACTTGGTAAGAGTTTTTTCGTCTCTCCTTTGCTCAGCTAATATCAAAAAGCCAGAACTGGGGTGTCGACACCGCTCAGTAACAAACAAACACAAAGAACAAGCGACCATTTTCAAACCTAAACTTTGCTTCCTCCTGGACTCCGACTCCTCCTGAGAAGTGCAGAGAAGGAGGGAGAGAGGAGATGAGTGGTCCTCTCTCTCTCTAGGTGACAAGTTTGGGTAGGACTGTGCGAATAGGTATGGCCTCTCCTGAATCTCCCAACATGTTGCTCCTCAGTTTGTTGTTAGTGGCTGTGGTGCCTAGGCCAGACCCCCCCTTAGACATGATGGAAGGGAAGGAGGTGCTGTGGTGATCGGGGGGCCGCTTTGCGGGGGTCCCTTGGCTCCTCTCGGCTCCAGGCAGCGGTTTGGGCAGCCGGCGATAGAGCCAAGGGTGTCTGAGGGCCAGGCTGGGGGTCAGACGAGATGAGGGGTCCCAGTCCAAACACTTTTTGATGAAGTCAATAAAGGTGGCGTCCTCGCAACCTTTGAGTGCGGCGCTCCACTCTTTGCTGGCCGGGGGGCCTCTCAACTTGCCGCGGCGGGAGCGAGATGCTGTCAGCACAGTGGCCCCTGTGGGTAGTGTGTTGGCACCGCAGTAGCGGGGGTGGCCCTTGGAGTTTATGAATGTCTTTACTCTTTTGGCCTGCTCCAGAACCTTCTGAGGAGGCATGCCCAGCAGCTCCATGACACAGGCCAATTGGTCGCCCTCGTCCTCCCCGGGGAAAAGCGGGTGGCCCGTCAGCAGCTCGGCCAGGATGCAGCCGAAGCTCCACATGTCGATAGGCAGGCCGTAACGAGCGCCGAAGATCACCTCGGGGGCTCGATAGAAGCGAGACTGGATGTACGTGTACACGCGCTGGTGCTCGAAGCAGCTCGAGCCAAAGTCTATCACCTGGTGGGAGAAGAGACAAGTCAGTGAGCGAGTGAGAGAGAACCCTTGCTGGAAGGCGGCATGGCACAGGTGTGCTCGAATACCTTGATGCCGCTGCGTCCCTGCTGTTTGAGCAGAATGTTCTCAGGCTTGAGGTCACAGTGGATGATTCGGAGCCTGCTCAGGGCTTCCAGGCACTGCAGGATTGAGTGCGCAAACTTCCTGACCAAAGGCAAGCTGAAGCCCTGGAACTTGTTGCGCTTGATCAGCTCGTAGAGGTTCATGCTAAGCAGCTCAAAGGTCATGCAGATGTGGTTGCGGAAGGTGAAATGTTCCAGCATGTGCACCACGTTCATGGTACCGTTGCGGTCCTGCTTGCGCAGGTGCTCCAGGATGCGGATCTCCTCCTGTGCCTGTCGGTGGAAACGCTTCTCGTTGCGGACCATCTTCAGAGCCAGGTGCTGCTGCAGTTTGTGGTC
The DNA here is from genome assembly GCF_051991255.1 of Vanacampus margaritifer. Taxonomy (NCBI): domain Eukaryota; kingdom Metazoa; phylum Chordata; class Actinopteri; order Syngnathiformes; family Syngnathidae; genus Vanacampus; species Vanacampus margaritifer. The sequence continues at coordinate 14,324,980 of NC_135439.1, forward strand.
GTAGACTTTGGCCACCTGACCGAAGCTGCCCTTGCCAATAATCTGAGGAGAGCAAAAGGGAGGCAGATGAATGAGGTTTGTTTATAAATGCAAATTCAAAAGCCGTTCAGCATCCTTCGTCTTACCTTGAGAAACTCGTAGCGGTAAGCCAGCTGGTCATGCGGGACGTTGATGTAACCACCTTGCTCGTCGTCATAGCCACAATTGTTGCTGCCCCCGGTGACGGCGGGCCTCTTCTTGGCGTTGGGTCCCACGAAGTAGATGTCTGAGTAGGAGTGGATCTCGGTCTGCTCAAGGCTGGTCAATTGAGTCCGATACAGTCTCACTGCCTGTTCTGGCGTGAGGGGGCCACACAGCTTGGTACTGTTCCCTCCATTGGCAACCCCATGAGAGCCAGAGTTGTCATTGGAGCCCTTACTGGATTCGGAGCTGTGATAAACCAGAGCAGAGTGAGCAAATACCCTCCCGTCTTGGTCTCAATGTTACTATTTTTTAAAATATCTTCCCCACCTGTCAGCACTGTGATCCTTGGACAAGGTGGTGGCTGGTACCGGTTTACTAGGCGTCTGACCGCTGGTCCCACCGTTCTGAGGTGCAGCCGTGGTAATGGCACTGATCTTACGATTGTTAGAGGAGTCTTCGTACAGATACTTGACCTTCAGCTGGCCACCTCGTACGGTTATCTGATCCCTCATCACACCCTTGTTACTGACTGCCTGAAAAGGGAAGAAGAGACAATTAGATTGGCCTATCGTGGGATTTAGACAATAAACACACTACAATAGATAGTGCTTGAAAGTAGGCATTGCACACCAAAAGTGAACTTCAGATTTCCACATAGCCTGTGAGACTCCAAGAAAAAGTATGACAACAACCACGGAATCAGAAATGGAACTTTCTGCTCATAAAAAAAAAAAAGGCTACAAATGAATGCACACCGGAAAAGAAGCCATGTTTATGCTTCAAGGGATGAGATAAAGCTCATAAACAGATGTCAGGTAGGCCGCACACAGGCTGCTCTCTAGCTGGTTGCAAGCTGCAAAGTACAAGCTGTGACTGATCGTTTTTTTGTGATTGGCAATTAAAGGCTTTGATCAACATATGCTGATTACGTACTTCCTCATTTAATTGGCCAATCATGATAGGTGGCACCACTAGATTGAAGTCTTGTTTTTCAACACCTAGGCCTACATTTTGACAACCAAAGTGAGTGTCACGCAGACCGTATGCCCTTAAAGTTGTCCAAACCAGCAAAACTGGATGTAGATCCAGTCTGGTAAGCAACACCAGAACCCCCCCCTCCACCCCTTCCAAAACAACAAAACACACACTATTTCATCTGAACGGAACATGTATGACTGGATTCAATCATTAACATTTTATGATTGTTAGGACTATTTTTAGTATCTTTTTGGTTTTAATGTCTATCATCATTACAATGACAGGATTGAATGTTAAGATGAGTTTCAGTTCTTGCTGCCAGCAGTTTCGTTTGAGCAACCCCCTGGAATTCAGTCCTTTAAACTCTCCTACTGGTGGAAAGACAAATATCCACAATGAGACATAAGGTCGGTTAAGTTTTTATCACAAGTCAAATGTAGACGCTGTGGGTCGTTGAGGTACGTAAATAGTACACCTCCTTAAAAAGTACGATTCTATCCAATTTCGTACTGAATTTGAATGTTGATAACATTATTTGTAGCATTTTGGAATTCTGAAAGAAAACAATACTTTATAAATAATCTGTTGTGTTTATACTCATTTAAGTTATAACCATGATTTTTACCATTAACATTTTGGTTGTCAAGTCTTCCACGTGAGCACTTATCAGTTATAACCATGATTTTTACCATTAACATTTTGGTTGTCAAGTCTTCCACGTGAGCACTTATCATGGCAATGACCCAACTATTTGGTTCCCACCCTCACTGAGCACTTGGTTTGAAATTATCAAGGGTGGGGTAACTACAGCCTCTCGGCCATGTGAGCTGAACTGCCATGCAAATCTAAAAACAAACAGGATCTCACAGGATCCCACAAATGTTCAAAATATATAATAAACGTGTTTAATTGTTTTATTTTCAAACATTTATCAGAGCCTGTGATAACTTAGACTGAAATAGTTCCTGGAAGAAAAAGGTGCCCCAGCCCTGGTTTCATAAGACATAGAGCCACCACCCCAAGAAATGAACAGTAGATGAAATGAAGTGGTGACATTTGTGCTGTAATTAGGCTCAAGTTATGAAGGTAACGGGTTGATCCTGCATTCCAGCACAGCGACAGAATGCAGAGTCTGTTTCCATACGTGTAACTATACAGTCTTGATTTATGACAGGCAAGCCAAATGGCTGACGCTGACCCTGTGACCTTCTGCAGCTGCTGTCCCGAAAACTGTACGGCCAATGCCATTGATTGAGCCCCTTCAGCCACAGACAGACACAAATAATGTACAGGCATAAAAATCAAACAGTGTGTGGCTTGTCAAGCCAACAGGGATGGATTATTGATCTGAGGGGCCATGAGGAGCAATTAGAAAAACCATCACCAAAAGAGCTGGAGGTTATATGTTGTTAAACGAGGGTGGCAAAGGAGTTCCTTGTCTGCAAAGTGCAACAGATGGAGAGGAGCTAATCTCTTTGCTGTCAAAGAAACGCCTAAGCGCGCTGGCAGTTGCACAACTCTTCACGTGCAGCAAACCCTCAAAGCTTGTCACAATGCAAGCCATCTTAAGCCAGACAAAACAAATGTGAAGCTTCGTGACTTCGCTTTCAGCACCACCAACCTCAACAACTACAATTCCTCATGAGTTTGTTTACGGCTTTTAGAATAACCAGCAATGACAAATGTGGTTATTCGTTCAACTGAGCAGCTCTGTGCATTCCAACAAACTTAACTGGGGCACGCTTCTGTCAGCTACATTCAATTGAGGATATTACCTCGGCGAGCGTGACAGCACATACAAAAGAAGAAAAGTGGCCCTGGTAGAGAGAACATGCTCAAACCCCTGTGCAGCCCCACTGATGGCGGATTACGCTGCACAGTACAATGAAGGGTGGATGTTGATTAGTGATTTTGTTTGTGGGTCACATTTTCAAGTCCAATAAATCTTTAGACTTTATACCAAACCATTTTGCCCCTTTTGGCATGAGAGGCTTTAGACATTCATTGTGTGCACATTTGCTGCCAACGGGGCTATGCAGACAGCACCCAAAGCTAAGAAGTAGCCCACTTGTATCTACAGGCATTATTGATTGATATTGAACAATCTAAATGCATTAAAATGGACAATCATCTATTAAATCATTAGCCTAACAGCATTATTACCAAAATAATTTTTGAACATTTTCAAAAAATTTGAAAAACTCAAAAACTTAAGCTAACAGTAAGAGTCTAGCTGCCTCGACTCACAGCCTTGCGTATTACCATGACCTGGATGACTAAGAATCGACACAGACAAAGTGTGAAAAAAAATATATATATATATATTTTTTTTTTAAACCAATCACATTTGTATTTCGAACTGGCTTTTATGACTTGGGCTATTATGCTAATAGGCTAATGAAATGCTATCACACTTACAAGGTGTTTAAAATTAACAAAAAGTTTTGAGTATAGTAGATCAAATTCAATAAATTATTAATCCTAATAATCCCATAAATGCATACCTATACCTACATGGTATTTTTGCATTTGCATACAATTTTTGCATGCCATATGTCTACATAACCTCGCAAGCCAGATTGATAATTGTGATTCACTCGAGGAAGTTCTTCAAAATTCAAATGATCAATATTGGACTTCACTCGGCAAATCCGTTCAGGAAACTAGGGCCTTGCTGTACGATACTTTGATCTGATTGGAGAATGTGACATCTTGCATGTTTGTTTTGACCAATCAAGGCAACGGATGAAAATCTTGTCTACCATTTAAACGGGGAGGGCACAAAAACATCTTTACCAAATAAAAATGCACAAAGCGCCTCTCGTTGTTCAAATTCAACAAGGAAACGGTGAGTAATTCTGTGAGAACAGAATTAACCCCCCACCCGCCATCGCCGCTTATTGGTTTCGTCCCAGATGCAAACGTATCAGCGGGAGCGGGAACTCACAAATACATCTTGTTGGCAAGGTTAATGTCTACATACTGTACACTAAGCACTTTGGGGAACAACAGACATTTTCACTGTCTCGTGAAAAGCATACATACATACATGCCATTAAAAGTTGTCAAAACTAGTGTTTTGCTTTTACCATCATTTGCCATCTTTTGATACTTGCGTAACAGCTGAAGAATGTTATGGTGTATGTGTATGATGAGGCACATTTAACTGTGCTACGTATCTCCACCATTTGTCATTATTTAATCATTTAATGAAGGCTATATTATTAAATAAAGGCTTCTGTTATGTTATGTTTTATAAGCCATTTTTTTTCAGGGCCGATACCGGTTTATTAGTAGTCAAGAAGGCTGACAACAGATATTTGAAGCCAAGATTTATTTGTGGTAAAAGTAAAAATTATTTTAAATGCTTTTAAGCACATCTCAATTAACCAGCTTTTAAGATTTTGTATGCGTTAGTTTTTCTTCAATCTTAGAAAATAGACATATTTGTTTAAAAAAATCTAACAAAAAGTGCAGGGAGCACGCAGGCTAAAAGCAGTAACATTAAAGGAAAATGTGAACATATTAATAGCTCCCTTAAATTTTCTACAGTAAATGGTTTACAAAACTTCAAGGATGGAAACTGTTTGACCATTGTGAATTATTTATAATTTTTCCATCTTAATTATCTGCTTTAGTTTGGGGTTTTTTTGGGGGGGGGGGATACAATTTTATGTTAACAAATTAGCAGTGGCAAGGATGCAAACAGATTGTTTGACCTGAGAGGTGCCATTGAAATTACAGGATAACCACAATTGTCTTTTAAAAAGTATTTATCTTTACGCACATCTAGTTAATCCTCATATAAGATTTAGGGTGGCATAAAAGGTAGAAGTAAAGAGATAAGATAAACTCGCTGCCATGCACCACTAAAAACTAAACAGAGTAAAGTTAATGGGATGACAAGAAACAAACAAGGTTGGGGGCTGGGGGGTTATATGTCTCCAAGTAACAGGATGTCTGGAGACAGCGTGCTACAGCACAGGAAATAGGGCTTTGTGTGTTTGTATGTTTGCTTACTGCGAGCTTGGGCATGGGGGGCAGGCCTGAGGGACTGTGGGTGTCAGTGTCCTCTTTGAGGATGTGGTCCGTCCTCATGTACGAGTCGTAAAGTCCATCACCGTGACGCGCTAGAGGCACAAAGAGGAACAAACACAACAGCATGATCAAGGGAACCGATTGAATCAATAACACATTCAAGGATACACGAAAAAGAGTAATCTAATCTTGTTGTAAAGAGGCCAAAGCTAAATCCCATTGATTATCTTGTCAATCAATTGCAATGTTGTGAAAACAAATTGGAGAAAGCACATTTCCTGTGACAATCCTCCCAATGAATATGAATGTATTGTGAGCGGTACATTGTACCCAAGAGCATGGCAGCGACCTGACCAGCTTAGGTAGGGCTTAGGGTCCCAGATTGCTAGCGCTGCAAGTGGTATTATTGGCCTAATGGGGGTAACAGATGCCCGTGTGACGACAGCATCTTTCCGTCTACCCATCTGTCCATTCAAGCCTGCTTGTGTACTGCGTGGACCAGGTCAGGTGTGCTCCCAAAAAGAGCTCACATGGCCATTCAATAGCGAGGTGTGTGTGTGTGTGTGTACATGCGTGTGCGTGCGTACGTGGGGCCACATCACTTCATCTGAGCTGATGCTGACAATGTATGAATGAGTCAGGCTTGTAGGTGGTTTCTCAGATGACAAAGCCCATCAGCAGGCTGTTCATTTCAACGGTTGTTAGGCAGGTTTCTACCTCACCACTACTGTGAGATGGCCGCAAGTAGCCGGTGAACAATTGCACTGGTGACATGTTTAGTTAGCTGGAGGAAAAAACAACTGGCGTTCCCTGCGACTGGCCCTTGAGAGTGTTCTGAACACGGGCAGGTGCGTCACAGCTTGTGTCTCCAGTCAACAGACCTGCACCGGGACAGATTAGACCTGCTGCCTAGATACCCACGCATTAGATCTGTGCAGCGCAGCACAGTACAGCAAACACAGGCTTGAGGTCTCCACGCACATTATTAGCCAAGCAAGCACAGATCACACCCCCATTAGGCACCTGCAAAGTCCTAATCACTCAGTGGGGGCTCAGCACTTTCAAACAGAATCTGCCTGCTTTGAGGGTCAATCTCTAAAGGGGGAAATAACAAAATAAAAACTATTTTCTCAAATATTTTAAAATTAAATAATAACTTACTGGGTATTTTAACATTGAGGTCTTAAAATTAAACAGGTCTCAATTAATGTTTCTGAACTACATCGTTGAGGCTCAGAATTGTCAATGATAGGCATGACGGCGGATGGAAATAAGCTTGTCTTTCATAGCGAACTTGCGATGCTAACAGCTAAGCGCTAGCAAGTTGTGTTCATCTTGACGAGACAGCGTACACGTTGCGACTGCGCAGTAACCTCCATCCATCCTTTTTTTTTTTAACCGCATAGTCCAAACATGTTAATTTGTTATTCATAGACTTGTAAATGTCTATATAAAGCAATTTATGGCAGACCAAGAAGTCCTTGCTGAGCCATCAGAGCCGTTAACGGCAAAAAAAAGCTAGCTAGAGAGTTTCCGTTCATGGCAAAAATAACCACTGCCTAAACTAAATACAGTGGAAGAAAAATGTAATTTTATCTCAATTTTGTCTGTCTTGAAATCACAATTATTGCTGTCATAAATTGTGGGTCACATTATTCACATGTCACACTCTCAAACCATCTATTGCCAGAAGAACAAAAAAATAAATGCCATGTTTATTCATTAACATTGCATGATCAACGACAAGCTAGTTTCAAGACTTTATCTTGGCTAATTTATAAATAGCAAAACTATGTGGGGACTGATCAATAATATGGATTTGTACGGGGAGGAAATTAAATGTTTGACCACATTTGGACATAGGGGGTTTCCGCGCAAAAGTAAACACCTTACCCCAAAAGACAGAGCTGGAAGTGCAGACTGTATGTGGACTGCAAGCACCCATCTATGGATTTGAGGAAATATGACTTTGCAAATTTGGATAATCTAGTCAGCACGCAGCAAACCCATAAACCAGCCAAAACGTGATCAAATAAAAGCTGACTCTTGTTCCTGATAATCTTATCAAGGTATGGCCTCACGCAGGGAGTAAAATAAAATCCTGCAAGTAAATAAAAACATCAGCATTTCCTGGTATGTGTGCCAAAACACTGAGACAAGTCTCGTGGTGGACTTCAAAGAAGGGACGGGGGGGAGGATCGTTCATTTTTACATGGTAAAGAAGAACTACTGCATTCATGTACATCCGTCTGCTACTTGTCCACAAAGTGCCACAATGTGACAAATGAGCACGGACGAGAAAATAACTGTTCATTCAGTCACAGAATGGCCACAAGATATGTAAGTAAATGAAAAGCGTTGCCCGAAGGTGGACTTCCAAAAACGAGGGCCTGCTAAGAAGACAAAAACAAAAGCAATACAAAGAAAGACATCACAGTTGGAATTACCTGTTGCGATTGGGCCATCTGGTTTTCTGCTTATGATCATCATGGTTGTAATTAGTTAGTGATGCCAGCATCCGAAGTGAAGAAAAGTCACAGAAAACCGTAAGAAAAAAGTTACATGGCCAACTGAGCTGATGGCACCTTTAATGAAGCTTTTATCTGGCGCAGTCCCAAAAATTACCCTGAGTTGTGTTTTCGTGCTAAAAGTTAATCAGCGATCCGTTTTGCTCACACTTGTGTGTATTGTTTGCGCTGCTAACGTTAGCCGAGGTAGCAGCAGGGAGACACTGCAGATGGGGGGTCGTTTCTCTCAGCTCGCTAGCCAGCTAGCCACAAAACAAACCACGTCCGTCGGGGAGCCGCTCCCTCCCTCGAAAAACACTTGGAAGTCCAAACGTAACAGCTCGGCGGTGTGCTCCGTGCGCCCCTCGCCTTTCTCTGTCTGCCGAGCGACTCGTTCCCGAGCACCATTCCCGTCTTTATTCCCTCGTAGCTGACTTAGCGAACGGCGACGCTCCCAACTCCGTCGCAGCCTTTTGAGTCCTCCGTCGGGAGTCGGGACAGCTTCGGGGAGGGGGGCTGCTTCGCTTCGAGGCGGCTATCCAAAACAAGCTAGCGAGCGATGCTCTCGCCCCATGCTACCGACACAGACGACCGAAGCGTGGCCTTTCCGCAGAACACCTGTAGTCAGCGCAGCGAAGAAGCGGCGTTTAATCCGTCCTCTCTACCGCTCGACTATCTTATTCGACGCGGCGGTGTGTTGTTGCTATGGGCGTCTTCAGTGTCCCGGGGTGAGCGAGCAGGCAGGCGGAGAGCTGGGAGGGAGGGGGAGGGGCTCGGAGTGGACTCCAAGTTAGTAAGGAGGAAGGCGCGCCCCCTGGTGGCGCTGAAATGTCCACGGCCTCAAAACGCCAATAAGTTTTCCAGTCTCAAAAATGTATACATAGAAATAAATTCATGATTATCTATATTACAGTAACTCCCAAATTGTATGCTATTCAGTTGTTTAAAGAGAGAGAGAAAGAACACTCTTCTAGGCACAAGAACAAGCATTTGTTGGACAGAAAAAGACAGATATTTGAAGAAGAGCAAGAGGTCAACCTTTTTATAACTGAATGGAATATTAATGAAGGTGTTTCCACCCAAATAAATGTTGCCAGAGAGTATGGAGAATCATCTATTAAATCATTAGCCTAACAGCATTATTGCCAAAATAATTTTTGAACATTTTCAAAAAAAATTAAAAACTCAAAAACTTAAGCTAACAGTAAGAGTCTAGCTGCCTCGACTCACAGCCTTGAGTATTACCATGACCTGGATGACTAAGAATCGACACAGACAAAGTGTGAAAAAAAAAAAATATATTTTTTTTAACCAATCACATTTGTATTTCGAACTGGCTTTTATGACTTGGGCTATTATGCTAATAGGCTAATGAAATGCTATCACACTTACAAGGTGTTTAAAATTAACAAAAAGTTTTGAGTATAGTAGATCAAATTCAATCAATTATTAATCCTAATAATCCCATAAATGCATACCTATACCTACATGGTATTTTTGCATTTGCATACAATTTTTGCATGCCATATGTCTACATAACCTCGCAAGCCAGATTGATAATTGTGATTCACTCGAGGAAGTTCTTCAAAATTCAAATGATCAATATTGGACTTCACTCGGCAAATCCATTCAGGAAACTAGGGCCTTGCTGTACAATACTTTGATCTGATTGGAGAATGTGACATCTTGCATGTTTGTTTTGACCAATCAAGGCAACGGATGAAAATCTTGTCTACCATTTAAACGGGGAGGGCACAAAAACATCTTTACCAAATAAAAATGCACAAAGCGCCTCTCGTTGTTCAAATTCAACAAGGAAACGGTGAGTAATTCTGTGAGAACAGAATTAACCCCCCACCCGCCATCGCCGCTTATTGGTTTCGTCCCAGATGCAAACGTACAAGCATTTGCTGGACAGAAAAAGACAGATATTTGAAGAAGAGCAAGAGAGGTCAACCTTTTTACAACTGAATGGAATATTAATGAAGGTGTTTCCACCCAAATAAATGTTGCCAGAGAGTAGTGGTAGTAGTAGTATTTTAACAACTGTCGTTTTAGATTACAAAAGATTACCATGCGTGGTTTGGGCGTGCCTCCAACATGGAGCGTAAATACATGAGTTTCCACATAAAAAAAACAGATTGGTGCTGTTCTAAATAGCTTTATTGCATGAACTGATGAGAGGCGCTTAAGTTGCAATCGATTCAATACATAGTATTCGCTTGACGTCACCGACCCACCTATCGACCCAGCACGCCATTCGTGGGGCAAACAGCCAGCGAGACAACGCAAACAACTGCTGAGGAGCGCTTGTGTTGCTTACTACAAGTTACTTAGATTCATTCATTTGTTCATAAACTCCGGATTTTCACGACCCGCTTCACAATGGTGCACACGTGTGCCGTTCATCGGTGCAAAATTGGGCGAACAAAGATGTGAAATGAAACTTCTAGATGGTATTCACATGCCGTCATTTGCCCCACATTGTGTGCCGATCCATGGAATGGACAGAGTAGTGTCCAGAACTACAATGATACATCAAAAGGATTTCCAACCGACAAAGTCTACCAAAGTGTGTTCTGATCATTTTGATTAAAGTAAGTGTCATCGTAAGATGGTAAAAATGCTTTTACCATAATGTGATCGTGATATACAGTACGTGAGCCGCTAGCTCTGGCTAAAAATAGATCTGGTGGTCACATGTTTGTTTTTGAGATCTCTCCAAATACCCTACTTAAGGTCTCTTATTTTCTTTTCCCAGCAGCCCAAAAGTTGAAATTGTTGTTAACGTGTGCGAAAATAAGTGATGCGCTGCTAACATAGCTAGCGCGGTCTGGGAACTAGCTACTTGATTTAAAAATAACCCAAGATTCTTCACCTCGAATTCACAATTGATAAATGCACATAGCAACCAATAAAATCCAAAAGTACAGAAGACTCAAGAATGCCCGTGTTTTGAGAGCTGCAAAGAGCTAAATCTTCAGCATACGTCTTGCTTACACAAGTGACGTTAGAGGAAGCTGTGGGTGACATTTATCAATAACAAAAGAACATTCGGTGTAAACTCAATAGAAGCAAAGCTGACTTCACTGGAAAGTTCCCTGTGACTGTGACGTTAGTTGAATACAATGTATATCCTGAGAATTAAATGGCCAGGATGAATTCACAGGCATGCTCACAAATATATGAATAGCCTTCTGAGAATGTATTCAAGATGTGTCAGATAATTTCAAGGACTGGTGTGACAAAAAATCATTTCAAACCCAAATTACAAACTAATTTTCCCTTCAATGTTGGCCAGACAACAAGTACAAAGAGATCATGCAGCGTTTTGCTTTGTTTAGTGCACAAGAAGAGGCGAGTTCAACTCGAGGCTTTTATCAACTTACATAATAAAAAAATAACAGCAATAATCCAACCATTTCTGTCTGAAAAGAACATTGCTGTGTTGGAGCAAACTCCCAACTCACCCAACCTGCCGCCATGTGATTTAGTTTCGACTTCTTTCCCAAGCTCAAGGAGGTCATCCCTTGTCGACTTGTTTGGAAGACATCAAGATGGCCGTGACCATGGACCTGTGGAGGATCCCAGAAGATTTCTATCAGGAATGTACAAAGAAATAGCAGAGAAGGCTGGCAACTAGTTATTAGTAATGTTTTTTCCACTATTAATGCCACCTTTGACCAACTGGTTTGTAATTTAACTTTACTAGGCCCAATGAGTAGGCACACTAAGTCGCCTGGACCATACCAGTAAGACCAAAATGTCCAGTAGTAGTTTTGTCTCACTAGTAGTAACATGTAGTTGCCGTGCCAAAGTTGTCCTACTAAATGTCATTCAGTAGTAGAAAAAACACAAATTGAGTTTAGATTGTCTCATGTTTATAATAAAGGTTGTAGTTTGCAGAACTGTACCATTTAGAAATAGTTCTCAATAAGATGCAGCACAGTTCTACACCACTGTAAATGCCAACCTAAGAAAATGTATGCATTAAAAAACAAAACTTAGATTCTGGTAGGGGTGTTAGAAAAAATTGATTCGGCAATATATCGCAATTCTCAAATCGATTCGATATGCGGCCGAATCCATTTTTAAACATCAAGTTTTTATGAGAACACTCAACAAAACGTCTTACTTAGGGTTAGGATTCACACATTAAGCATGGAAGAATGTTATATTAATGGAACATTAAGCCTTAATATTTTATTTCAGTGCTGTTCAAGCACGAAACAGACTGCAAACTGTTTGTTAAATGCAGTGGCTCAGTTATAAGCCTGAAGTTTCAGATAAAAAAAATACATTTTCATACAAATCTTACAGTGTACATGTACAAGTTTACTGATGAGTATTTTCTAAATTTGAGTTAAAATGGCAATAATCAATTTATAGATTCGTATCGGGATTACGAATGGAATCGCCAGGTACTAAGCAATTCACACCCCTAGATTCTGGTATGGTATCACCTGTATCGTCAGTTTCCAGTCCTCATTAACCTCGCCGTGCCAGTCTGTTCCCTGCCTGCCTTTGGGCCGTGTCTTACGACTGTGATTACTTTGAGTGTATTCGGTTCATTACCTGGCGCCTGCTTCTTCTGTCCTTGCTTGCTTCTCATTTTAGTTCTTTTTTTTTCTCCACTAAAATGAAAGCATCTTCCTGTGCCCCACATGTCCGGTGGTCCGCAGTGACTCCGGGGTCGGTATGGCAAGGATCACAGGCCGCATCATCATTGTGTGGCTTTGTTACACAATTGGTGACATAATTTGAAATGATAAATACAAAGAAATGATGATGATTAATCATGAGCCAGTTCAGGAGAGGCGCACTGCCATGTTGGGCCAAGTTGGACTACTACTTTAAATACATGTGTGTGTTTTGACCTTATGTGTCTTATTCTTTAAACTGGTGAGGCTATGGAGATGTATAGAGGACTAGATATAGTAAGTGGTGGCGCAGAGGACAGACGGTGAGATCAGGCCGGCGTGAGAAGGCTAAATTAAGATGGTGATACATGCTGGACAGGCGCTGATGCTAAACTAAGCTCTTTCTCAGAGGTGAGAGAAGCGGCCTGCCTATATTCACTGCCATAAATAAGCATATTGACACACTTTCACCGTGCCGTCCAACTACCCCGAAGCTCATGCGCCTTATTCTTAGCCCGTGGACTCGGGGGTGACAATGTTTCATAATCGATACACGCATGCGCTCCTTCCCAAGAGGTCAAGGTGTAAGCGTGACGATCAGGCAGAATTCTAAATCACAGGACCTCTCTGCATTTTACAACCGTGCCGCCAAAAGAGATGAGACCAGATGCAGCCGGCCAGGCTGTAGCTATTTGGTCTCGCCGTCTGTGATCGACACTAGCACCTGTTGATTTGAATGCCGTTTAAAACGAGAATGCGTCTTTTAAAGCGCTAGAAAAACGATTGGAATGTTGTATCATATGTAAGTCACAGCTTGATTATTTGCACCAAGCTCACACTGTGACATCATCACCCACCACCTTCTGCCGCGGCTGATAACGACTATTGATTCATGTATTCAGCGCGAAATGAGACCCAAACAGTGACGGTGGCTGCCACATTACTTTCATTTAAGATTTTGTGACAATTTTCCCGTCTACTACGTACAAATCTTTGCCCTTTAAATTTGAAGTAGCTTCTCGAACCCATGACCTCCCAGTCTCAGGGCGAACTCTCTACCACGAGAGGTCACAGTGATGGTCAAAAATGTGTGTACTTCTAGTCAACGTTTAAGATTACAGGATTATAGGATTACAGAAAAAAGTAAAAAGTATTATGCTTTCATATAAGTTTAAGACCTAGTATTAATGTACTTAGTCTTCGATCTTTCTGTATACTTTACAGAAGTAACGAGAACACTTTAAACTTTCACATAAGTATACGTATATGTCATAGTATTAAGGTACTTAATTTTAAACTATTTTTTGCTAATGGGGGAAATACGCTAATTGAATGATTTATTGTGATGTAAATTACAACAGATAAAAACAGGGATGTGTTCATTCTATATTCCCAACATTTATCATTCTTTCTCCTTTCATTTATTTGATGTTGTTTACAACTTTCTGGGAAGACCGATTGTGCAGAAGGAATGTTTTGAAACATAATCCCACCTAAGTTGTATTTTAGTCTACATCTGTCCATGCACGTGTAGCCATGTTGTAGCCTACATAAAAACTGAAACATGAGCTCGAGAAGGTGACATAACATTGCCCCCCCCCCCCCCCCCCACCGCATAAAAAAAGACAAACACAAGATAATTCCATAAAGGGATAACGTTTTTTAAACAATTTTATTATTATTATCTGATAGTCTGTACATCTCTATTGATATAGTTATCACACCGCTTCTTCAAGTCAAATCATTTGCAAAAAAAAGCGTAACGCCTAAACCCTTGGGCATATAATTACATAAATAACAGTCAGTCAGACATACACACATACACGGTTTGTTGGAATGACAAATGAGTGTAAGGACAGCCTGGAAGAAAGTAAAGTAACATGTGACACCACCTCAAAGAAAAGCAAATATTTGCACACATACAAACACTGAGGCACCTGTGGACAGGGACACATACTGTCCATCCGTCGGGGACATGTACAGTTACACGGGGACACGGGAAACAAAAGGCACTGCCTGTGGGATCAGTTCTGGTTTTACACAAGATGTTCACTGAGAAGCATGTCGCTAGCATGATAGCAAAATGGACTAAATCCTTTTTAAACTACTGTCACATTATCAATAAGGAAAATACCAATGTGCTTGCGAAAAATAAATTTAAAAAATGTTTAAATTCGGTGTCATGATGCTAATGGACAAGTGACCTCATTTATTTTAAAATGGCTAAACTGATTGATGTGAAAATGTATTATATTCTTTGGCTAAAATGTTGAATGAAATTGATTAGAAAAGATGAATTGAAGTCAAATTTATCATTCATGCAACTTAAAGCGGAAGTCAACCCCCAAAAATTCTTTACATAAATATGTTGTATGTGCCCCCACTAATTAAAAAAATAAATAGTAATCACAGTTGTTCAGGGCTCAGCTAACAACCAATAAGGGCTCAGCTTCACAAAACAGGTGAGCCGTGATTGGTCATTACCTGAGCCCGAAGCAACCGTGATGTCATTTGTCAGTTGGCGGCAAGTGGTAAAATGGCCGCCCCCTTGAGATGGAGAAAAACAGGTGGATTTTGCTGCTTACCGGTAATTCATATTCCACAAACGCAATATTAATCAGAATGCTGTGTTTAGACTAATGGGGCTGCATAGCACATATTATTGTAAAGCATTTTTTTTTGTGGTTGATTTCCGCTTTAATTATAAGATGGAAATGGTGCATATTTTCATAAGTGAGGCCACATGAGGACATGTGAAAGAAAGTCAGTATAATCGAAAAAAGACGACCATTTTCACATGACTACCATTTTCACATTATCTCCACACACGCACAATGATGCCAAAAGAATAATGATATTTATCATAACAACAAACCATTTTCCAGTGTCTACTCATGGAATCACAAAGTATGCATCACAAACCCATCATTGGTACATCGTAACCTTTATGATGATTCTTTTTACTTTTTAATTCACGCGCAAGTTACCTACATGTAAGTGAAATCAACTGACTGGCCATAACATTTTCCATGTAATGTTGATACCTACATGGCTCTACTCTCTATTAATGATAGCTTACCACTCTTAGAAATCATAACACTGTAAAATTTTAGGATACATATAACTGCATGCTAATTTGTTGTTAGGCCTTAGTAGTCCAAATTGTACTTTTCCGTGGCGGTTCATTTTCTTGCCCGCAATGGAGGAGGAGACCATAGTTCTGTTGTGTTTTCACTCCCAAAATGAGGTGAGCAGAGTCTGACCGAACTGGTACTGTTCAGTGGCAAACCAGCTATTATTTTTCTAAATGACTGTTTGTGATCCAATAATTATGTGTAATTAGACGCAGCTCCGATGATGATTACCACAACCAAAATAGAAAACATT
This sequence comes from Vanacampus margaritifer, assembly GCF_051991255.1. Classification (NCBI taxonomy): domain Eukaryota; kingdom Metazoa; phylum Chordata; class Actinopteri; order Syngnathiformes; family Syngnathidae; genus Vanacampus; species Vanacampus margaritifer. Next base: position 14,340,713 of record NC_135439.1, read on the forward strand.
ACGTTCAATAAACGGTGCCCGGACAAGCCCTCCGAAGCTTTTGTAGCGGATCTCGCCCTAATGTTGTGGCCAGTCGGTGTACGCGCCACTCTTCAATTGAAAAAGCATACAAATATGTTTCCCACATTTTCAAATCACCATGCTGGATGCGGTCCTCCCAGTTTGGTGCAAACGCCATAATCATCAAATGCACAGAAACAGTGTTTTTGAGTCACAAAATGGCTTCATTTGCAGGCGAACCTCAGACATTCATCACGTGAAAAGAAGCTAGGTCTTATTACACACCTTGTTGAAGTCAGAATCCAGAACGCTAGGATTGATTAATTGTAAAGCTTTGTTCTTGGTTCAACAAGACGTCTTCTATTCAGGCAACTAAACCAACACCCGATTCTCGCACAACATTTCCGTGAAAGAAAACACACACTTATGTATGATTGTCCTTTGATTCTGAAGAGATGCTGCAAAGGTAATCATCATGCGTTCGAGATATCATTCTAAATGGGTGTTCAGGTATGTTGGGGCTGAGAGAGACTCATGCATAAGTAACACTTTGCAGTAGCAGCAGTAGCGGAAGGAGAGAGGACCTTTTTTAAATGCAATAGAACACGTCGCAGTCCCAGCTGGGTTCTTGCTAAAGTCCAAACACCCCTACAGTTGCTCCTCAAACGGGGAAGGGGTGAAGGGGGGGGGGGGGGGGGGTATTATGTGTCCTGAGAAAGGCTGTGTGTGTTTGTGTGAACATGCGGAGATGAGCTCAGCTCCGTCTCCACGCTGTCTGAATGGATGTCGGCTCTCCGGAGGAGTGATGGGCGGGCATTCGATGTTGAAAGGGGTAAATCTCTCCCTGCTTTGGAGCTCATATGGTAGCAGGTGAGGAGAGGGGGAGGGGTCAGGGGTCAGGGGTCGTGTTGCTGTAGAGCTTGCTGTAGTTTACGTCTGTACATTGTATATTTCGTCTCCACGGCTCGCACACGCTCCGCCTCCTCTTTGTCCAGAATGACCAGGAAGTTTTGGAGCTCCGGGACGGAGAAGGCATGCCACTGTTGACAAAACACATCATCATTTAGAGGTCAATCATTAGGAACGGAGCGTTCTGTGGCTTTTCATTCCAAGTAAGACCGCCATCAAATTAACTAGTGGACGGCTACATTTGAGGTTGTTTAAATGCATTTTTGTCCATGGAATCTTAGCTAGCTCACCTTTTTGCAGTTTTTGTACTCCTTATGTAATGCCCTAAGATGCCACAAGATGGCGACACAGTTAAGATGAAAGACGAGTTTGACATTGCAGTTGTGTTTTGAGATCATAGTTTGTAGTAGAGACGTTCAATTGCACATTTTTTCAGATGGACACCAATAAGAGTACTCAAATCTTGAATAGTCATCAATACTGATAACACGTGTACTTCTGCTGTAAAAAAAACAAACCATCCCTCCCACAAAAGACGATAATTTATAAGAACTACACTGTAAAAAGAGATTTGATGATCAACTTAATTAAATTGCTACACGATTGAATTAAATTAATCCAAACCAAATGTATTAAGTTAATTTAGTTAATCCCAAATTAATATCCATCCATCCATTTTCATGACCGCTTATTCCTCACAAGGGTTGCGGGGGTGCTGGAGCCTATCCCAGCTGGCTTCGGGCAGTAGGAGGGGGTATACCCTGAAGTGGTTGCCAGCCAATCGCAGCCAAACATAATATATTACGTTTAATTAATTATGAGTTCATTAAACTTAAATTAAATTAATCCAAAGTGAATATATTAAGTTAATTTAGTTAATCCAAAGTGAATATATTATGTTTAATTAATTATGAGTTCATTAAACATAATACAGTATATTCACTTGGATTACCTTAATTCAATCGTGTGTTACCACTTAAAGCAATTTTACTAAATTGGTCAACAATTCTCTGTTTAATCTTAACTCATTCACTGCCATTGACGGCTATAGACATCAAAAATTCATTTGAAGTATTTCTATTAGTTTAATATTTTTTTCCAGTTTTGTCAACAAGAGTTTGAAAACTTAGGGATTTTTTTTTTGTACATTTAGACGAGATATAAAATTTGTGATTAATTGAAGTTAACTATTGAAGTCATGCTATTAATTACAATTAAAAAAAATAATCGCCTGATGTCCTCATTTTTTATATTTTTTCCTTTTTTTGAAAAAAGATTATTAAAAAAAAGAAGAAAAGATTATTAAATATTAGGTCGTCAGGCGATTAGAATTTTTAATTGTAATTAATTCTATGACTTTAATAGTTAACTCACGATTAATCACAAGTTTTCATACTCTTGTTAACAAAAGTGGAAAAAATGTTAAACTAATTGAAATAGCCGTCAATGGCAGTGAATGGGTTAAATTGGTTCTCTTTTTAGAGTGTATATATCCCAATGTAGAATTTTTCCTTAAAATTGCATGAAATTAATTTTCTATTCTAATTTCTAGTTCCTGATCATAAAACGACAACAAGAGAGCAGCCAATGCCGTGAACTATTACTATATGTGTTTATTAGGTAAAGGGGTTTATAAAAAATAGTTTTCAATTCCTTATGTTTTCTTTGATATTAGTAGAAGGGCTGATGGGTCCCTATGCACTTTCCATAATAGGCGTTTGCTTTGCCATGGCATGATCAGTGCGTAGTTTATGATAAAAAATCCTCCACAAAAGATGTAATTTTGTAAAGTTGCATAGACAAAGCAATAAACAAAAATAATACCAACCCCCAAAAATCTGGGCGGAAAAGCCTGCAGAAGAGTACAGAAATGCGTTTTTGTGCTTTCTCACCTCTACTTCTCCAGTCTCGTTCTCCTTGAGGACAAAACTGAGCTGCTCCGGGTCAGGTCCTGCTATCAGTCTCAGAAGAAGGGGACGCTCACACAGAGGAAGTTTCTGGAACAAATCTGACAGAAAGACAAAAGCTAAACAATTACAACGTGTTCACTATACGCTTGCTTGTGCGACACGTCGAGGTGTTACTCCTTCCTCACCTTGTCCGTCACGATGCGTCTGTCTGTACAAGGCAAACTTGCGAGGATTATCCAACACCATGAACTTCTTCAGCAAGCCCTGGATCACCTCTCTGGTAGTCGTCGTGGAACTGATGTGCAACTGCTTCACGCAGTCACATGGGAGGTAGAAGGAGGTTCTGTCCTCACCCTGTCCACTGTCTCGCACCTCTGACGGTGATCCATCAGGGTCCCCCGGGACCGACGCCTCCACAGCCGGCACTGTGACGGGTCGACTGAGCCTCAGATGGACTTTGATGAAACCTGTGTAGGAGCCGTCTGAAGCCTGCAGCACAGTTACAAAAAGACGTGTTTTACATGAATCCTGCTGCCATCATAAAAACAACCACATCATCAACTCTAGGCAAAGCGTAAAGAAAAATAATAGCGAAACTATATAATAGATCAGAGGAGCAAGTAGAAGAAAGTAAATCGTATATACTTAGATATATGGTATATCAAGTGAATTGTATTGTCATTTTTATTTTGGGGGGCGGAGACGTTTTTTTGTGTATTTTTTCTGAATATATTTTTCCCCCATTTTTTTCCATTAAAACATTTCGAAGAATGGGGAGAAAATTCTGAAAAATATTCAGAAAAATGACAGATTTTTTTTTTTAATCAAAATTTATATAAAAAAATTAATAAAATAAATATGCGGGAAAGTGTCCACCATTAGCCAGTCTACTAGAAGTCACTTGAATTTCAGAGGTAAAAAATAAATTAAAAAAAATACTCAGAAAAACAGCACCAGCTTCTGTTTTTCAGGGTAATTATTATTTTTAATAATCTTATAAAATGCTGAAAGGACTGGCTTGACATTTTGTGAAATGTATTATTGACCCATTTTGGGCTTGGAATAATTTTGTTAATTTGAAATGATGTGAAAGAGTAATTATTTTTATTTTTTTAATCTTATAAAATGCTGAAAGGACTGGCTTGACATTTTGTGAAATGTATTATTGACCCATTTTGGGCTTGGAATAATTTTGTTAATTTGAAACGATGTGAATGACAACTCACCAGTTTCATGCCATTCTCTGACACCCCGGAGTTATATTCTTCTATCCTGGTGTGCGCCTCTTCTTTTGGAAGGTCTTTCACACCGCCATCTTCGACCTCTTTTGCCTCACTTTTCTGTTGTCAGACAGAAAAAGAATAAACAATCATGCAATGTTGATTTTAGCCACAAGATGGCGGTGCCTCTCTCAGAAAGACACCAGCGCCTTTCATGAATAAGCTCATCGCAGGGAAACGGGGTTTTACCACGCACACCAAAACAAGGTGAATGAGGGACTGCTTGGCTAAACTCAGTCGTAGAGCATCCTCGTTTTGTAGCTGCATCTGATTCAATTTCCTGCTCTACATATGTCACTCTGACTGCAGCTGATTCGGATGCATGGCACCACTTTTAGATTTGTGTTTAATTCTGCTCTTCCGGGTGCACAGCTTTGGTGCTGAAAAGGGGAACAGGAAGTGATGCAAATGAAGTCAGCATATGATTCAGCCAGCATCTCTAGACCCGAATATTGACGGCGTGCCAGCATGTTTCTCACTCATTATGACGAAGGGGAGGAGGGTGAGAGCGATGTTAGCGGCAATGACAGGAGAAGTAGGGGGTGAGGTGGAGGTGGGAGGGAGTGTAGAGAGCGAGTAAGGGGTAAGGAACGATGAAAGAGAAGCTGCTGAGCCAGCCTTAGCAACACAGAGTTTGACTAGGTTATTTATAGTACACTAGGAAGAATCCTCTCTATCTTATATATATATATATTTTCATTCCTCTGTTCCTTTGCATTATCTGGGGCAGAGAGAGAGAGAGAGAGACAGCAAAAGACTGTATGAAAGTGAGCGAGAGAGAAATGCAGGTCAGGAATGACTTCCAAAGGGAAGTCCTCAGGTTGTGTGCTGGAATCTCTGTTTCTTTTCTACAGAGAAGATTTGCACATGTGTATGGTTATGCATATAGACAGCTTTGGGTATTAAACAACACAAAGCTCATACATATACATATAGCTCATCCTAGTTCGTGTTGTACAAGATAAGAACATCATGCGGTATCAATTATATAAACAAACATATACATTGAGTAATTTTAAAAGCAGAGTCCTCCAATAGCTCCAGTATTCGATCTCATTGGATAAGTCAAGACACAGAGTGAGACCTCAAAAGTGGAATGATCCGGAATTTGCCTAAAACTTCATCACACATGACATCTTTCATGCATTTCTGCAGAGATTTTAGCGTTTTTATTTTTTGTGCTTATTAGACAAGAATTAGAAATACTTTAGAGTAGACAGCAGATATTAGCATATTAGTGTCATCATAAATGTCATTATTTAGCATCCTTTACAGTAAGACATTGTTTTGTTGCCTATAAGTGGTGTTGACCTTTTTTAAATTGTGCGGGTGTAAAGTCATGTAGACCGCAGTGTATTTATAAAAGTGTTTTGCGATTTAAGTACAGTAGCTCTAATGGTTTTCACCATTGCAGTGATGGAACTGGAAGTGTCAGTGGAAGAGGCAAACAAGACATATTACTGAGTTACAGAAAGCCAGTCATTGCATAAAAGCCATGTTATTTTGCTTTAACTTGTACCCTGTTGCATGGCAATTGAATTTATTTGTTCATCGTTAAAACTTAGGACAACACAATTAAATGATCCAGGCACATGGAAATGCATAGTTGAAAGTTTTGACATGGATGACATGGCATGACTCCTTCTTGTGATTGTCTCTAAGTCAACCCTAAGATCATTAAGAACCTCCGAAATTGCATTGTCGTCCTGATGACTTTTGTTTCTGGCATTTTAAAAAAAAATGCTTACATGAAAAATTCTGTCCACCGGGTCTCATTTTGCCTGCACTATGATGGGACTGTTGTGCTTGCCATCTTCCACTTGCCTTTCAGGTGTGTTATTTAAAGACACAGTCAGCCATTACAAACTACAAACTAGTTCATTGCGAGCTAAATCTGCTATGACTGTCATAAACTGAGAAACTGTAATGTGAAGGTTTGCTATAGCAAAACTTGTTCAAAATCCCAACAAATCAGAAGCTGACTGCTATCAACTGTGTTCCATCCTCCAAGCTTCAGTTATACGTTACAGTCCAGTGTCTGTAATGTCTAATTCATGTTAATTCGTGTTATTGCATTTGATTTAACCTAGCCTAGCTACTACTTACTAAATTCTAGGAAAATATGGATTCCCAAGCACCAGCATTAGCATTATGCGGCTAATTCAGTTATGCGTGTTCAGAAATAGTGCTTGCACAACTTTGACACTAATGTGATGAAAGTCTAGTTGACAGCCAGGTAATGTTTACACAACTTAGCCAAATGGGGAAACCTGTCCTCATTCTGGGCCCAACACAGCAGAGGGTTATACAACATTTGTGAACACTGTATCTAACAATAATATAAAAGTTATTATATAGAGTGGTACTTTGAAGGTTTATTGTGAGCCGCTTATGTAATACTGTGGTTTGAACAGAACAATTGGAGTCTAAGAAAAGCATCTGAAGAATATGCATGATATGCATCTAAAGGTCCTCCCACGTCAAAGGCAAGCGCATTGAAAAGAACCTCGCAGGAATTCCTGCGTTTGTGTGAGCCTTGAAATGCATCACAGGCAATGCCCGGCTTCTCTGCATACCAGCGACAGTGATTACAAAACAATACTTTTCGTTTCTGACTTTGTGTGACCCTCCCACCACGCTTTCTCCCTTTTATATCATTTATGGTTAACCTTGTTTATTGTCTTTGTATTTCTTTCTGGTGTCATTAATTACTGCTACTACTTTATGGCATATATCACTTAAATGTGAATATAAGAATACAGTAGAATAGAAACCAATCCTGCTTTTTTTTGGGGGGGGGGATTTATATACAGTCAATAGTACGTAATTGTGCTACTGGAGATTTATGAAAGCCTTAAAAGTATAAAAGATGTTACATAAGCACACACACACATGAATATATACACCCACTCACATACACACCTCAGGGTGACATGAGGATGTGTTGATGCACTCATTTTAACGAGACCAGACAAGAGAGGTCACACAACTACATGAAAGGTTGACTATACTAAATAGTTGGGTTAAAAATAACCCAGCTATGGGTAAAAAATGGACCAATCCACTACTTGGGTCAATTTAATCCAACTTTGAGTCGAGAAATGGGTCTTTCGGCGTAAAACAACTCATAAATATTGTTCAGATCTTTTACTTGGGTCAATTTTTTTTGATCATTTTGCATTAATCAATCCAGAAAATTTAATCAAATTAACCCATAAAGTGGATCGGTCCATTTTTTATCCATAATTGGGTTACTTTTGACCCAACTGTTTTTAGAGTGTAGCAATATGCATTTGTGTGTTTGTGTATTTTAATAATGCATCCAAAAAAGGTCAAATGCAAAGAGAGGAACCACAATAGTAGAGCATATAATCTTTCCAAGGTTGAACAGTTTAGAAACAATCTAAACAAACGCATGTACAGTACTGTATCTACAAATGTTGTAAAGATGAGATGAAAGTGGGAGGAAAAGTACGTGTATATTGGACTGACCACATTATATTTCAGAATTCAGTAAATAGCAATGTATGCTTTGCTTACCCACTAAAATAACTCATAAGGTGAGGATGTGAAATGACTGGGCAGTACCATTTTTGATTCTGGGGCAATGAAAAATAAAATCCTATCTACAGTATGGTTGCAACGTTGCTAAGTGAAATGTAATTTTCACTCCTTTTATCTTCATAGTTAATCAGACATACAGTATCCAACTCCAAAAACGTCAATCCCTCACTGTAACTCACTGCATCCAAAAAGTAGCACCAATCAGAACAATGCTAACAGCAGTAGCTAGCTAAAGCTAGCAAGTATATCGGTCATTGACGCTTATCGATGATATACCTGTTTTAGGAATTATCATGTGGCGCGACCCAAAAATAAATAGTCAATTTGGGAATTTGAAATAGATTTTAATACAGGAGTTATTTTGTATCAGCCACAAGACAGTCAAGTTTAAGAACCCATGGGAGCAGATGTCAGCTTTGTACTGTCTTACAACTATGTAAAAAAAAGTAGTGGTATTATTTGGACATCATGTGGTATGACCTGGAAAACATAATATTAGTTTTGTCCAACAAATATATATTTTCATTATAATTATACTTGTGCGGCTAGCTAGCTTGTTTTGCTTAGATGGCTAATTGTGAGCTCATATCTTTTATTTAAGTTGAAAATACAGTAGTACATAATGCGACCAACCATCATCTGGTGTGACCATTGTTGAAAGCCTTCCATAATCGATGTATGTCCTAAATTATAGATAATAGTAAAGTTTCTGGTGAAATCCTAATCCGTCAATGACCCTTATGTGATCTTAAAAAGTGGAAATGACTCAGAATGAAAAAAGGATCTTAACTCCCCTTTCACTGTTTTATTGACCCACCGGTATGTGTCTTCTTCTCTGTATGGATTGAACACAATCACTGCCTTTCACACTTCTATTCACCGGATGCCATTCACTACCGTTTGCATCATCTCTTTTTCATATTCAAACCCGTGGAAAAGAGGACATGCGTCTACTTGATGTACTGTATGTGGACTGCAGACACTCCCTCCCATGGTCCAGTGCCATGATGTCATTTACAAGCATCTTCCTAAGGCTATGAGAGATAACATGCTTCACCAGCTAACAACAGGGATGCTGGCAACGCATTCATGCTAAGCCCTCGCAGCATTACGTCTCAAGCGCATGGCAAAGCCAACCGCACATGCTGACTACACAGCTGGTCAATTATTTAGGGATTGTACCTTGGCCAAATTAGTCACAGAAGGCATCGCTAGGTCAGACGGTGAGGGGGGCTTAACTGCTTGAGCTTTAGTGTTTTATGTTTCAGTTGTCTAGTGGAAAACAGAGGAACCTATAAAGAAAAGGTGTCAAATTGATTTTTTTTTCTTTTTTCCCCAGAAAATCTTAAATCAAAATTTCAAACTGTTACTTAGCGTGTGCATCTCTTCAATAAAATGCAATTGTCATCACATTTTAAAGTGGAGCGATTCTTGTTCTTGTTTCATTCTATTTTTATTTATTATTATTATTATTATTATTTTTTAATTCCAGATGCATATGAAAATACTTGCTAGTACTGTAAATGTGGCATTTCCTTCAAAGATATATGTCTCCAACAATAGGCGGTTTGATACATATTTTGATTATTAGTATTTTTCTTTAAGTAGAATGATTTGATTTTCTACCAGGTAGCCCTGGGCCTGTTTAAAAATATCTCACCAGTGACGGGACATGGTGATTTACTTGGAATGTTCTTCAAGTGATCATTTTGAAAATTTAGGATGGGCGAGTACCTGATACCAAGTATCGGTATCAGGCAGATATCAGCCTTATTATTAGATATTGGGTAATTGTGCAGGCTGCCGATACTTAATACCAAAAAAATAAATACAAAAATATTAATAATAATGCATCAGATTTATACAGCGCTTTTCTGGACACTCAAAGACACTTTACAATGGATACATTATTCATGCACATTCACACTCTATACATATAGATTTAACATTGTATTGTCTTAAAAAATAAATGAAAAAATAAATAATAAATACAAAAAACGTGGCACCAACAGATACGAGTTAGCCCTAAGGACAACATGAATAGCTCATGGGGCTTTTCTAAAAATATTTCACCACTAAGAAGAATTGAAACAGAGGGAGAATGTTAGCATTTATTTATAAGATGTATATTACACATTTATCCTGTACCAAAAAAATATTCAGTATTTTGTTTAAAAAGAGATTTTGTTCAATGGAAAAACTTGCTGTTTTTATTTACTCAAATATAAAAAAATAAAAAATAAAAAAAAGGTTATTTGTGAGCTGTAATTTTAATACTGCTATACTGCAATATTTATGCTCACAGTTATCATACCGTCAGAATCTAATATTGGCCTATGTTTGACCGTGACTGGCTGATCAGTGTTTTGGGGTGATTAATTGTACTTAATTTGTAACAGAATAATGCATTCAAGTGTAATGAGAAAATGTAGATAGTGTCTATTATACAAGTTGGTGATGAGGTGAGGTCTGCGCTCTTTTATCAGGAGCAATAACATGCCCACTATTGCCACAAGCAAATATCATGTTTATGTGTGTACAGGCTGATCAAAAAAATAGTTGCCATGGTAACTACCGAAAAAAAAGAGAGAGACTTGCTACAGTTAAGCAGTGGCCGACACGCACGCACGAACACACCAACTGTCAAGTACTACTAGAGCATCAGCTTTGTTTCTACGAACCTCTCCCACGCATTGAAGAGGTTGACATCATTAACTCAGTTAGAAATACATGTTGTGGCCTCATACATGTTAGATCCATGTGTGCTTGGTGGACAAGGCTGACGTGATCAATGTTGCTAAATAATGTATGACTTCCCATATATACATGCAGCAAGAGGCCGCCTACAATGTCCTAACCACTTCCTCTCGAAACTTCTGCTTCTCTCGCCTTCAAGTTTCTTACATTCACGATAAATAATCGGCGGTTGCCAATCCACAAAATGGTCCTACCTTAACGGAATGCCTGGGTTTACGGAAGAACGACGTCTTGGCGGTGAAGAAAGTGAAGTCTTCATTTTCATCGTCCAGGCTGCAGTACCCGCTGCTCATGCTGTTACTGCTGGTCATGGACGGGGTGGGCTCCGTGTTGACAGTCATGGGGAGGCAAAGTCCCGCTTCAGCCTAACTAGACTCCCTCAGAGTGTTTGAAGTCCCACCTGTGACGGCGATTGCAAGGGGGAGACCAGCAAATCCGAGAAGCGGCATAGATGTGTCACTTCCTCCTCGAGTGTTTGTTGTTCTGACACCATATATGAAGCGGCATGCGTCTAAACGGCACCGCAAGAGATTACCTGGCTCTGATGTCCTGGTGTCACTTTACAGCCGGGTGTCAAGTTAACCCACCTGACAGGTACTCGCTACACTGGAAAACTTCATCCTATCATCTTCTCGGGAGTCATCTGAGTGATGCTGATGTTCACATGAAGTGAGAGCGCATCCAGCTGGGGGGGAGATCTACGTTGTGTAGCAAGGAAGCCTCCGTGCACCTTCTCCTCTTGGATACTGATGCCGACCCTCGCCTCCTCCTTCTTCGCTTTCCTCGCTCACTCTCTCTCGCGCAGCCTTGCTCGACCATCTGTGGTTATCAGCCAGCGAGCACCCTCCCCCTTCTCCCTCTCGCTCTCTTTCTCTCTGCAGTGCAACATCACTTCCCCTAACTGAGAGCAAGCGAGGGAAATGTCGATGAGTGAGCTCCTGTTTTGCATATTGTGCGTACCGCAACTGAACTGCAATGACAGGAAGGCATGCATGCAATTGATACCGCAGAGGAAGATGGCTGTGTATCTCGCGATTCTCTCCTCTCGTGAAAAGTACGCTTGATTGGTAGCTGTAATTTGCAACACTCTTTAACTCATGCACTCCCAGCCATTTTCACTGAAGCAACCCCCTTTGCTCCCGGCTGTTTTACTGGATTTTGAGGGATTTTGCAAGGCCCACAGAATAGAATATTCTGTTCTATGACTATAAAAACGCAGAATCTACCAAAAGAAAGATTAGAGTCTCTTCTTTCATTAGGAAAAAAAGTATATTTGTATCTGTTTCTGTTTTGCAGCAATTAGCATTAGAATATAGCTAAGTTTCTTCATTATTTACAAACCTGTATAAAACACTGGGAAAAAGAGCTTGTTGCAACATGGCCCTGGCTGATCTCTTATATTCTGCTGCCACCTGCTGGCCGTTTTTTGTTATAACTACCATTGCTTTAAGCGACCTCTCTTCATGTCAGAAGCTGTATCAAAGCCTTCTGTACGCTCTAGCATAAATTAAAAAAAAACATACAAAACGTCTAAATACGTTTTTGGGAGTGCTGGACAAAGTATTAAAAAACATATTTACACGTTTTTGGGTTTGAATTAGTTAAATGGCAGAATTGGGAAAACACATATAAGAGGACGTCTTTTCTGAAGTGGATGAATTGTTTATTTTTGCAGCTCAAAATGGCTTCCCTGTCATATTTTAACAATTCAAACACTGTGAATGTAATTTAACCTCTCTTCATGCTCATATTGACGAGAATGACTCAGCAAGCATAAAGTAAACAAAATGTTCAATATTGTAATTGGACATTGTGCCTTATGTATGGAGAGATGATCTTGTGGTACTAAAAATGAGATGACCATATATTGAATGATTACTCAGGGTGGAGATTAAACTGACCTCTAACCTCACTCCGACCTTTAACCTCGCCTCTAAAGGCGCCAATTCCCCAAACACTGCAGTCGTTGAATGTATGAATACTCATGGCATCTGTATGTTCATGCATTTTCTCTGTGTGTAATTCATGATTTAAATTATATAATAGATTTGGATGATCTGTATTCAGTTCTTTTTAGTTCTTTACAGTTTTATTTTGAACTTGAATGTCTGTGCAATGTGTATGCCGATATCCTAGTGGGCAAGTGGAGGCAAGGTTGTTTTTAATTCATGTCAATCACTTTGAGTTGCATTTGTACTTATGAAAAGCCCCTCACAAATAAAGTTTGATTGATTTATATCAGAGGTTCTCACAGAGTGGAACTGTGAGCATTTAATGGTAAATGGACTACAAAAATAATATTGGATTTTTTGAATTTATGCTAAAAAGATTAGCATATAAGCTTGGTTAAACTATGAAAGAAAATTATCATTCCACTCCTCATCATCGGAAATAATTGTTACATTTTGGCATTAAAATGTAGTTGACTTTAGATTAGCAGGTTTAAAAATGCGGCAACATACCCTAAAGCCCTGGAGGGAAAAAAAGGCTAACAAATAGCATCAGTGTCATAACCCATATTTTAACCTAAATGATGGAACACACAAATAACAAAACAAAAAATATTTTCCTTCTGTGAATTATGAATTATTACTGCGACTTTTTGACAATCTCCATTTATATCCTATTATCCTTACGTCTGTATGATAGTGCCCCCAAGTGGTCAAGTCGCACACAACAGAAGGAGCAGCACAAACTCTAGTGAATTGAAGCAAAAAATGTGGCAAAACTGTTATTAAAAAAAACATTTTAAACATTTTTTTAAGCAAACTAAGGATCAGCAAGTCGAGTTTTTTTTTAAGTTTTTTTTTTTTTTACAATCTATTTAATTATTAATTATTGTCTGTTTTATAAATTACATTATTATGTTGTGCTATTTTTCCTATTAAAACACCTTACATAAACTTTTGATGGTCTTTTATGGGAGGCTGGAACGGAATAATGACATTTCCATTCCTTTCAAAGGCAAAAGATGATTTGAGATACAAGTTTCTTGTATTATGAGCGTATATATATATATATATATATATATATATATATATATATATATATATATATATATATATGGTTTATTATTTATTTATTTTTTATACTCCAATTATATATAACTGATAAGGACTGATTCAACATTGTTTAACTTGTAGAACTACCGATGGGCTTTTGACTCATTTAAGGTCCTCATGGTGACATGAGCCCCCATGGGGAAGGTGATCTGTCATAACAGAGTCCTTGCTGCCGCAGATGTCCAATAATTATAACACACAACACAGGCTTCAAGAATAGATGACACTCGACCTGACATGCTTCATGCATGTTGACGCAGTCATTATTGAAGGTAAATTATCTGCACTATGTAAACAGATACAGAGAAAGAAAAATATTGATATTTTTGGGCAGAAAATCAATCAAATATAAATCTCCCACACACACATACACTTATACTTACAAATAATTGCACAACAGTAATGGCACCATATAGGATTGTTTTCTGCTGACGTACACAAAATTGAGGGAGGCCTGAAACAAACACGCACGTGAGCCATAACGGCGCAAATGACAGTAAGAGAGTAAAGAAGACTGCAGGGAAATAAATCGTCTTCTCTCCTTCTACTCCGCAGTACCAGTGAGCTGTATATTCAGCTCATTAAATTGAATCATTGGTTTTGCTCATACAACTATAGATTCCATAATTGCTGTGACATTTGGCAAAAAAAAGCCTTCACTTTGTCACTTCCTTCCTTTTATCTTAAGCATTGGGGGGGGGGGGGGGGGGTCAGCGTGATAGTAGTAGTGCATTTGTTCACGCTCTCTCAAAGTGGAGTACTACCTGGCTCGCTCCCAAGGTTCTAATTTGGTCTCATCTGCCCACTGGCTGCTGACACTCTGCTGCAGGTCCGTGTGTTTGTGTGACTCGCGCTTCTGTGGAATTGAAGCGCGCGTGTGTGTGTGTGTGTGTACTTGTACATGCCACATTGTGAGGACCAAAATACGTCTTTAACCAACTGAGGACATTTTTGTGAAGTGAGGACATTTTGGCCGGTCCTCACAACTCAAGGCCTCTTTTTGAGGGTCAAGACTTGGTTTTAGAGTTCAGGTTTGAATTGGGTTATGGTGGAGGTTAGGGTAAGGAATGCAGGTAGGGCAATCATTTTTGATGGTTGGGGTTAGGTGAAGGGGCTAGGAAATAGATGTCCTCACAATTATACAAGTACAAGTAGGTGTGCGTGTGTGCTGAACCACAACTGTGTGGGTGACTGCAGCTGTGAGGCCAAGAGCACTGTGCATGCTTAACGCACAATAGATACAAGTAGCTGGAGAAGTGACTTATATAACTCCATAATCTTTGATCTGCAAATGTTGACAGTAATTGAGGTCTGGTTCTTGTTTAAGAGTGTTTCGTGTTATTGTTGGGTTGTGGGTGGCCTTCAAAGAACTGTGTGCTTATGTGTGTGTGTGTGTGTGTGTGTGTGTGGGCTTGGAGAGAGATGTTGAGGTAAGCACTGTGAGTGCTTATCTGACACGCACACGTTGCCTGTTCCATTCTACACGCAATACATTTGTGCATAATATTCCAAATGCTTACTTTGTGTTTGGCTGTGGGGCAGTGGCTTCTGGGAAATGGAGTCACTTCAGGCTTATTGTCCCTCTGGTTGCAGTCCAGCTGGACTTGCCTCTCACACTCCACATGGCAGGTGTAGGTGCAGTCTGATAAATGCAAAAACACAACAATCGCTAAGTACACGATACAGATCATTTGCGTTAATGAAATAGAATAATAACAGCAATTTTATTCCAGCACATATAGGTCGATGCATGCAAATGTTGGGTTGAATGTAATTTAGCATTTACAAAATCTATGTCGCTTAGAGTGTAATTGTATTGAAGTGCACGGGGGCTTATTGTCCCACATTTAGAAAACCCTTGCACTCATGCAAACCTCCTTTAAAAATGGACAACAGCTCCATCTCGTGGCAACATTCAAATTCACACCTCAAGTTGTGGCAATTCCATGATGAAAACGACTGTATGAAAAACATATTTGTGTCAGCATATTATACCAAAGATAACATTTTAGTGTGATTAGATCTTTAGAGAAGTAGCGCAATATCACATTTCTGATGCTTCAAACTGACCATGACATGCTGCTTGCATGTACGCCACACAATTTAGCACACTATAATACTGACAATCAACATACATACACAAACTAGTACCGGAATAGCAGCACTGGCACTGTTTACTATCTTTTACTGCTCGGATGGCTAGACAGGAACAGATTTACATTCTGCTTCTAAAACATCCCCAAAATAAAGTTGTTGTGGCCAGAGGCTTTGCACTAACTCTTGAGTCCCATATCTCACGTCTTTGCCTTTGGTCACGCAGTCCGTGAAAAAGAACAAAATGAGATTTTAAAAGCACGCAGGCAAAGACAGGAATGCAGCTTGATTCCTAATCTTTTGATATTTTTGACACGCAGGAGGAGGCTCACGAAAAAAACTGGAGGCAAAAGATGCAGTTATGGGTCATTTAAAAAAAAAAAAAAAGTTTCTTAGCACAATTTTTGTGTGTAAACGGTGTAAAAGTCTGGCATATATAGACAGCGCTGCATCAGCACTGTAACCATGGCAACATGCTTCTCTGCTCTCATTGTAGGGTGAAACTTTCGCAAATATCCCTCCAACAAAAGTTATGCTACAATTAGTTGGCGGGTAAGAGATGAATACATGACTTGGGATAAATAGATGGAAAAACATACATAATATATATGTACATATACATTCTTTCATTTTCTGTACTGCTCATATTTGATCTTAATCAAATAATATTACTAACTCAGCTCATAGTCTCTCACACGTGCATGTTTATGTTCTCTGCATTTCTTCATAATTATGGGACTGCTGAAAGCAGCACATATTACTCTCCACCCTAGAAAATCCCGAGATTTTTCCGCAAAAATGCGGCCCGTACCGTAGATCGCACCGGGACAAATGAGATATCAAACGATGCGGCTCGATCTGACTCGGTGAGGCATTACTTTTCTAGGAATTCCGAGTTACCATGGCGACGCAATTCCCCAAAAACTCCCAAAAAAATGAATGGAGAAAGGGGGAACAAATTACAGATCAAGCACCTTTTTCCAAGACACGCTGCGCACGCATACGCTATCCGACCGATACGAATTTTAGCTCATTTTGTAGGAATTTTTTCCATCTTTAGCTCAGTGTCGAAATCTATTTTAAGGAATGAAAGCTCTCCCCCCTGTGCGGGTTCAAAGACAGTGAGTGAATTAGGCTTCTACCGCACTCTGTTGACCAATTAACTTTAGAGTGGCGGGAAAAAAGAAAAGTCTACTTCTATTTGTTTCACTTCAACTCGTCACCATGGCCACAATCTTTGCTCACTAGACATCAAATTCTCACATTTTGTAGTCACGAGTGTCTTCTTTCAGACAAACTAACTTTTATTTGGCTAAGGTGTCATTTAGTACCTTTATTTTCACTTTAGTGCATTTTTCTTAAAGGGACAGTGAGATATTTTTAGTTGATGTTGATTATGGTTAACTTCCACATTTCTTGAGCGATTCCAGTCGTTTAAATTTTAAACTGTTCAGCTCATTTACAAGAGTCAGCAGTCCCATTCAAAATTTCCGCGGGAATTTTTCTAGTTCTCCTTTTTTATTAGGGATGGGCGAGTAGAGTATCAATACCAGGTATCGTTTTCGGTCTGATACCAGCCTTATTTTAAGATATCAAGTGCTCATGGAGGCTACCGATACTAGTCACCAACAGAAAAAATCAGTAGGTGGCGCTGTACTGCGGCAGGTTGACACATCTGCAAAGCATCATCTGTGTCAGAGAGAGAATTTTTTTGTCATTGTGATAAATGAAATTTTATATATCAAAAGTGGTATTGAACGTCAATATTTGTATTTTTATTTTAAAAGTCAGTTTTGATTGACATAAATTGTTAATACATTCAAAAAAATGTTAATTAAAGTGTCTGGGTACTACTAATAGTCTCCTTCCTGCATTGGAATACATAAACACTCCCCAATCACTATTTTGGGAAAAGTGTAATTTAAAGCAGAAAATGACACCAATGGCAACAAGTGCAGACTATTTACATTTGTCATTTTCATGAAAAGAAATACTTTCCAAATGATGCGACCTATTGGGCGTCACACTGTACTGTGTGACTAAAGAAAGGTTCACATAGAGTACACACAGACAGTTGAAGGGCTGATGGAGAACAGCGAGTGATGGCTCAGTGATGCAGCGTCTTGCTGACAGCAGGGAAGTGTCGGGAGGGAAAGCGAGCGCTCAGATAAGCGATTGTGTCGCGCTCACCTCTATTTGGAGGTCACAGGAGAAAGACAGTAGAGAAAGGAAACACGTAGAGGAAAGGAGGAGAGAAACTCCTTTCCTGATTCCATTTAGTCACTTTGATTTAACATGAGCTCATTTGCAGGTATACATTTGGAACCATGGAGATAACGTGCAGTAACTTTCCTTCAAAAAGACGTATAATCGTTCACACTCACACCTATGGACAATTTAGTGGTGAGTTCTACAAGTGTGGTACTGGTACTAGTACAGTATGTGAGCTCCCTCTAGTGGAATGTAAAAGAATCACTACATAAAATGTTCAATTTGTTCAGTACAGTTCAGTTGTATTTCACATAGTTAAATGTGTTTAAATTCAGTTTGTCCACTGTGCTGCCAAAATATAAAACAATCAAATGAAAAACAGTAAATAGTAGGCTGTAAACCAAAGACCACCCCGAATCCACAACATTCCCCGCCCTGCGGCAAACAAGCAGATCCAGAAATTGGCGCAGTAGCATTCAATCCCAGACATGATGGTTATTGTTGGCTGGCTCATCTATAACCTTGGGAGGAGCGTTTAACTGTCTTACTGTTGAGTGAAGTGTGAGGAAAACGCCAGGAACGCTCAAGAGAGGTGGAAATTAAAAGCCATCCATGCTTTGACCTCATCGAGAGTAGCACAGTCGACTGTTTCAAAGTGACATCGATTTTGCAGTCATCAGCATAACAATGGAATGAGACATTGTATCTACACAGGATGAAAAAAAAAAAAGTGAAATAAGTAAAGGTCCAAGAATCGATCCTTGGGGTACTCCACAAGAGAGGTGTGCTGAGGAGGACACTGCATCACAAGCCTGCACTGCAAAACTTCTAATAAAGTAAAATAGTATCATGGAACAGGACAGGGACCTCTAATTCCCACAGACAATGAAAATCTGGTGATCGACTGTAACAAATGCTGCTGTGATGACAGCAGCAAAACGATGGTTTTCTATCCAATAAACCAGGGGTCAGCAACCTTTCCTGTCAAAAGAGCCATTTTAGGCCAAGTAAATAACCAAAAATGTGTTTGGAGCCGCAAAACATTTGATGAACGAAACTGTGTTAGACTGTACCGAGGGCCCAGGAGCTAATTAGAGCTGCACCAGAACACAACAATAAGAGAGCAGCATCCAATATGTAGAGATTCATTTTCTTCGATCTTTTTATTTGTGTGTGTCATTTTTCATACATTATAAGACGTTTCTGCCTTTCTGTCAAATTTCTGACATTTTTGGCTATTTTCTGGTCATAATATGGTAATTTCCTGACTCTCTTCTAACTGTTTTAAAGATGTTTTTTTTTTAAAAAAAAATTCTGCCTTTTTTTGCTATTAATTTTATGAAATTTTTGGCAATTTTGGGGAAATTTATAGGTTATTTTAATTTTTTTGTTTTGGACATTTTGATGGATATATATATATTTTTGATTCAATTGTCTGACATTTTTGGGCAATTTGACATTTTATGATCATTTTCTGCTTTTCTTCCTCATTTTTGGTCATGGTCACTTTTTGGACTTTTTTAGGTGTTTGTTAAAACTTTTTCTGACACTGACCTTTTTTAAAAGATTTATTTTATTTAAACTAATTATACATATATATATATATATATATATATATATATATATATATATATATATATATATATATATATATATATATATATATATATAATATCCACAGGGAGCCCCAGGAGAGGGACTAAAGAGTCACATGTGGCTCTAGTGTCGCAGGTTGCAGACCCCCTGCAATAAACAAACGCACAAATCCAAAACAATGACCAAATAATGATCTGATGATAACACCAATAAGTTTCAGGGGCTATGATACTTGTATTAGTGTATGCAGTTTGAATTGATCCACTTTGTTATGTGCATACACATAGGGTGTAGTTCAACCTTTGAGAATGTTAATGCACCCACATGTCTGCAAAGGTCAGTGAGGCGTGTTGACAATTTTGTTTGTTCCCACTGTGTCATGCCTTTGACAGAGTGTTGTTGGTTTTTAGTCGTGTGAGAACTCTGTGAGGGATTTCTGGGGAAAGTTCTGTTGTTATGCAAACAAAGAAACCTGACATTCAGATGAGAAAAGACCAGTTCTGCGCAACCACACTGGAGTCAAGTTTCAGTTTCATGTCCACTTTTTTTCCCCCACGCAACTCTTCATTATGTCACTAATATTTCAGCGTGGATTTTCCTGCAATCATATTGACAGGATAAAATCCAAATAAGTCACTTTTCATTATTAGTTATTTTTTATATGTAGATCTACAATATGTATGGGTCATGCCAGTTTGGTGTGCTACAATGTTGTTAGTGACTATATTACACTGACCTCAATGGCTCCAACCACCACCATCTACCCCACCACACACACACACACCTCCGATCATTCCAGTCAGACCACTTCTAAATGGACAGAGTCTCCAGACAGAGAGAAGTGATGATGTAGATTGACAATGAAAGAAAAAGGCAACACAATGAGACGAGGTTGTGTCGGGGTTACAACATTACCTGCGCAAGAAACAGCTGTAGTAACAAACATAGTAATAATGTGGTGTAGTTATGTACTTTACTAAGACTTATTAGAGAAGCGAGATAACGAAAGCACCATGCTATACATTAACAAAATATGAATTGACCACAATACATTACAGTAAGTCCCTCAGGTGCATACCTGAAACTAGTCCCCTTCCCAGAACTCTTTCCTGATTCTGATCTAAAAACTGAAAAAATAAATTCTTAACCAATAAATAAATAAATAAATAAAATAAAATCTTTGAACAAATAACTTTAAGGATGAAGTGTCAGAAGATGATATGCAGTTCCTTGTGATAATGTAAGATGCAGAATTATAATATACTGTATATGTTATGGAATGCTTTGTGTGGGAGACCATGAAGCAGACAATTTCCATAATCGACTCCGGATGTGACGAGGGAGTGAACGAAGACTGTGGGTGGTGTGAGGGGAAGTATGTGGGTGACTACTGTTCGGTAGATGGAAGATGAAGTATACAGATATAATATTTACAAGACCTGAAAAAGCATGTGCTGTTGAGGATGACACACAAAGGGTGGATTTTGTAGTACGGTATCAAGAAACATTCTAATTTCATCACTGACAATTTGTGGGAGGACCAGGATATGGTAAATAAACCCCAGTTGGGAAGGTGGAGGAGTGATAGAGCTGGGTGTCAGCAAGGACATTTTATTTACAGATTTTGAATTTACGAAGAATACTGACAAAGGGAAGAAAGTCGATTAGGAACAAATGAGGCCCTAGAACGGAACCATGAGGATCACCGGTAGAAATCAAGTTTTCAAGAAATCAAATTTGAAATATTCCCTTGATCCAAGTGCCACTTTTTTGTTTGTTTGTATAATCCTGTCCTATTATTTACTGTTTTACTTTGTTAAAAAACTTCTGTAGAAAAAGTCATTAAACCAAAGCTAGACTTTTGCACAGTTATTGAATGTGGCACCCGCGTGAACCATCCATTGCTGCACTTGAGTTTATAATACACCCAATGTGCATGTATATACCGTATGCACATGTGTGTGTGCAAACTGCACTCAGCTTGTCTCTATGGATGTCTAAGTGGAACGTTTCAAGACATACATATCTCTGATTTCACAAACTCTCCGCTCTCATAGTTCCTTTGGAAGCCTGAGGAGTCGGAATGTTTTCCCATCAGCCAAATCTTCCGTAATGTGAGATGGCGTGTTTAAGAAGCAGGGACGGAAAGACTGGGGATAACTGCAGTTATTTATTTTTTTATATATATAAACAGTCCAGACAGTAGGTGTGGGCCACAGACGGGAGGGGAAAGATGGAGATTATCCCGCTTCTTGGGGTCACGGAGGATGTCTGTATGATACCAGATAGCGACATGATGCGTTGTTGTTTCCCCATATCTGGGTGAGGAGGGAGGGGTAAATCCGAGGTTAGGCGACTCTAAATCAGGAGCGATGCTATTAACACCGTAACTAATGAACCCAAAAGGGGTCTTATGAAGGCATTAAGAGCAGCTTTTAGCCAGTCTGATCCCATCATCCTATCATAGCTCATTTAGAAGAGCTATCCATATTCTCGGCGCTGCTAATGCATTCCATCCTTTTACAACATCACATTGTTGCTTGCTGTCTTAATAAGCACTCACCTACCAAGCGTGAGATAACAAAGTCTCTACTGTCTGTGGACGGAACATTATATATTTGACTGATGCTCTTCAGCTTCCTGATTGCATCATCTTCCTCCCTGTCAATGCCGCCATATGTCTGCCAACAGATGTAGACTTCAGCAAGCAAACAAGAGCAGAATTTAATTGCGTTTGTTTGGGAAAGGATTTTTGCTGCCTGAGCTGCCAATGGATGCAGCTGAAGGCTCAAAGTGGTGCTTTCGTGGGGGGTGGGCGGGCGCTCGTCACACCACGACTTTTGTGGTTAATTTCACGGTGTAAATTCATGAAAAGCTTTCGTGATGAGTACGTTAATCGAGACTGTAGTGCATTTTTTTTGTTAAATTGAAACAGCTCATAGATGTCACACTATTTATATATCTGACCAACAATCACCTAGTTTACGAATGTCAATTAAAAGACATGATCCACTTTCATAAGGACCTGTAAAAGCGACTGAAAACGCTGTAGTGTGTATTCCGGCCCTTTAGTTAGTAGGGATCTAACGATATTGGCAATAATGTGATACTGCGATATTAAAATTGCCACGATATTGTCGTCATCATGTTACAATGTTAAAAAGGCACAATTGTATTCCATTTGTGCAGTTTTAGCACCCTCTGGTGGTTAATTCAATAGTGCAGTTTAAATTTAATTAGGAATGTTTTGGCCACTGTGGCAGTTTTCACTCCCATAAAACAGTCATACCAGCAAATATTTTAAAACATCTCCGTCAAAAAACATTACTTTTCGCCCGTTTCAGCTGATCACAGCATTTTGAATTACATAGAGCATATTTTGCGCCGCTAAGCCAATATGAGCACGACAATACGTGACATGGCATGACGTGGCATGGCCAACTATTTCTTTGTCACGCTTGTTATTATATATAATAAAAACACAATATTGTCCTTTTTTTCCAAATATGATTTTTTTTATAAAAACATTATTGTGAAGTTTTATAGGGTATCATTAGCTTTTTTTGTAATATCACCAACATCTCCACTATATCGCAATAATTATCGTATGAGGTTCATAATATGATATCGATCGTATCGTGATGTTTGGATATCGTTACATCTCTATTAGTTTGATAATGATGTGCGCATGTGCACCAACTGATTGTTTTCTGAGGCTTATCCAAAATGATCTTTAGAACATCCTTGAGGCATACATGAGTTTAAAGTCAATGTATGTAACTAGTGCGGTGAAGTAAATGTACTCAGTTACGACATATTATTTATGTAGCACAAACACGAATCACTCACGCACAATGAACACTAAGAATGTCTTCCTCTTTCAGTTTTAACCCTCAAAATTTTTCCTAAGCAACATTTTTTGTTGGTTATAAAAACAAATGGTTCCTAAAAGTATGAAAAGACAGCAGACAAAATAACTCTATTTTAAAAAAAAAAGAACTTCTAACCTCGCCTCTCAACTACTCAGT
The DNA here is from genome assembly GCF_051991255.1 of Vanacampus margaritifer. Lineage (NCBI taxonomy): Eukaryota > Metazoa > Chordata > Actinopteri > Syngnathiformes > Syngnathidae > Vanacampus > Vanacampus margaritifer. The sequence goes on from NC_135439.1 coordinate 14,364,124, forward strand.
CGCTAACTCAAATGGCCTTGAGAAATAACTCACAAATAACAACGTTGCCGCTTATCTGTTGGATGCAAAAGTTTCTACCAGTCGGTTCACGTCATCTGCAGCACACTTTGGAACTGTAAACCCTCATCTGGCCTGTGTTTCCAATGCAGAGCGTTTGGGTGGGCTGGTGACATCTACAGTGGGACATGACCACACATTGAATCCATCTCAAATTCTGTCAGCCAATCAGCTCCACCCTTTAGGTAAAGTATCACAAATGTTGTATTAGTAAATGGCAACTTTTAAGATAAAACATAAGCTTGAGACTAAGTATAACTTCAGGTCAAGGTTGAAAAGTTATTAGTTAATGCCAAGTTAGCTTATCTCTATAAGTTAAATCAGAGATCAAAGTCTAGCAATTTAATGGAGCTAAAAACAGTTTTAACTCCTTTCAGCTCCCCGAGGGGTTGACACAATCCTTTCAACCAGTTAACTGAGTTACAGATGGTAAGTCTATGGGGAAAAGTCATATAGGCCAATGCTTCATGCGGCGACACCATCCTTATAATTACACGGTTTGGCAACTATGTCACGTTAGCTTCAAAGCCTGCCGCGTTGCCTATAACCACGTTTTATTATAGCTCCATCAACCTACTGGTACTTTTTAAAAATTTTTATTCTAGACTTGTTTATTAAACTCAGTTCACATGACGGTATAACTGAGCCATCTCTATGGCAACCCAGCAGATATTTCTGCCAAGTCATAATGTCTGACCACAAAAGTCACCAACTTCAATCGTAGCATTTTAGAGAATTTCCCTAAAGTAGAACCAAGCAAGATTGTGTGTGTATGTGCGCGTGACAGAAGATAATTATAGGATAGCTCAAGAAGGAGGGAGCGCCGATTAACTGGGTTTCCTTACTGGGAGCGCCATCTAAAAATATCCATTATCTTCCTGCGGTAGCTTGTGCTATTGATCCTCTCTCTAAAGCCTTTTGTGGATGCGGCGTGACATCACTTAGGTGCGTCCCGTTTGCACAGCTGGGAGTGGGCGAGGGAGACTCAAAAACACACAAAGTGTGCTTGTTTTTAACTTGAGTTGTCAGTCTCCTGCATTGGAAGCCGACCAATAAATCTGCAGTGACCAGCATTTTTTGTGTGTGTGCTTGAGTTACACGAGGCATTCATCAATCTGCTGTCCCAAGCTACATTAGTTGAGCTGGATTTGGAAACAAGGGGGACGATCGATGGCATGCAAGCAAGCAGGCATCCTGCTACAAATATGAAAGTCAATAGTTTCATTGGATTTCCCAGACATAGTTAGCAGGCGTTCTCTTTCTGTGTTGATTGCAGATCTGTCTGCATTTATTTGTTCTGTGGACTGGACAATTCTGCTGATCCCAGCACATCTGTCCTCTTTGTGCAGGCTGTTCACACATGACGGTGCTCAGAAAGTGAGCAGAACAGTAGCAAATCCACAGATAGACCGACAAACACAGAGGATCTAAATACTTTGGCCCGCAGCCACACAGACAAAAAAAAGTGCCCACTCATCACTTTCCGCCGTTGGGAAACAAATACCGATCGGTCTTTTCACAAGTTTTCTGCTGCTTCTACCTGAGCTCCACTCTTGTGGTCCTACCTGAGGTGGGGAGCAGCGACCCGTTGGAGGCGGATCTCCGAAGGATCCTCAGCCCGTCGCTCCACGATCGAGACTTGGGCAGCCTCTTCAGAAGTCGTCCCAGCCGGCGCGACACCTGCCCGAAACAGGCGCTGCCGACTTCCCCCTCCGCGTCCCCCCGCGCCTCGTCCAGACGAAGAGACACCTGACCTAAGAATGTTCTGCCCCCCACCCTGCTCCCCCCTCCGTCATGCCCAGGTGCTATCTGTGCCATGGACGGAGCATGGTGGCACCATATGGAGGGCACGGTCCCGTAACCCTCGCTGGCCCTTCTCTGCTGCCCCCGCCTGCTCTTGTCCCCCAGAGGGCTGCCCCAACGCCAGCCCCCCCATGGCCCCCCTCTGCCATCCCAGCGCAGCCACTCTGCCACCGGTGCCACGCTTCGAACCAAGAGCCCCTTCTGCGCTCGCTCTGCCACCCCTCCGCCGGTCCTCCTCACCCCGCTAATGCTCTGTTGCCTCTCACTTTGCCGGGACCAGCGAGCCCCGAGGTGCTACTTTTCCCTCCATGGTCCCGATTCCTGCGATATCAACGCTTCTCTAGCTCTCTGCCGGTCTGTACTGCAGCACCCACACTCTGCAGTGCTGCGCGGCTGGCTTAAAGAGACAGAGACCCCCACATGCGATGTCAGCGTCATTGTACAACAGACGCTTTCACTTTACACAAGATTGGGCTTGAATGACACTCTCATCCCCGGTTTGCAATGAGATCCACTTTCACTGATCCATTGGCGACAAAAGATGAATCATCTCTAGCCTTTTTCTTGCTGGTTTTTAGTGTGTCTGGTTATTAACAAGCAAGCCCTGAAAGATAACAGAAGGGTTTACGCTGCAAAGGCGTGCATAGATCAATATTTTCTGGCCGGTCCCCAATCTTTAAAAAGTCTGACCTGACCATCCTGGTTTTGGCTGATCCCGCTTTTTCATAACCAACAGCATACATCTTCAATTTTCCAATCTAAACCATTGGAAAATACATGTGAAGCAATACAAACGGGTTGTTTGAACTGCACATGAAGCAGTTCTCTCAATTGAAAATTTCAACTCCTATTAGTCGTCTCACAGCAAAAGAGGACAGTGGCTGACTTTAAGACCTCTGTGGCGCGAGATGAGATCAGCGGAAGATTTATAGATCACTTTTATTTTAAGGGATCGGCCGACACCGACCCAAAATTAAGGAACATATGACAATTGCCGATACTGGCCAATCGATTGGTACAGTCCCAACCTGGTAGTATAAGTACAACAAGTACTACTACTACTACTACTACTACAACAAATATTTCTACAAGTACATGTACAACTACTACTACTACTAGAATTACTATAACTACTTCTACTAATACTACTACTAAAAGTACTACTACTGCCACTACTACAAATATTTCTACAGGCACATGTATGAGGATCATTCAATAAATAAGGTGAATTTTTCGGCATAAGGACTTTTAATACAGATAGAAGCTAACTTTTTTATTATTATTATTTATTCATTATTTATTGAATGACCCTCGTACTACTACTACTACTAGAAGTACTACAAGTACTACTACTGTTACTGCTACTACTAGAAGTACTAGAAGTACTACTAATACTACAAGTACTACAAGTGCTACTTATAAGAGGAATGTCTGAGATTGAAAAACTGAGTATAACCATTTTTTGGGCAAAAATAAACTTAAATATTTCGGTTAAACTAATATATGAAAATGAATACTCAAATCATTAACTGTACACTTGATGAAAGGTTTAGAGCAGCTGTTGCCAAGTTCCAACCTTTATTGAGCCAAATCATACGTTTTACACACCAAAAAAAATCTCATTGCAAATGTCACAAAATATATACTGAAAGAAGGTGTGTGCATTTCTCCGATACGTGGAGTGCCAAACGATTCAAGGACGGTTTGATCTGAAAGTGGAACGATTTGATTCAGTTCGACTCATTGGGATTACGATTCGATATGGTACGGCTCAGTTTGAAAGGGTTTAATGCATTGACTTTTTGTTGTCATTTTACATACATTTGGTTTGAATGAACTTGTCAGTGGTGTAAAAAAAATATATCTTTCCAATAAAAGACGATTTGATAAGGTTCTCGATATATTTCAAAGGGGAACGATTCAGTTCGACTTTATGCACTTTCATGTTTTAAAAAAATATTTACTTTTTCCAGGTCAAATTGTTTTTAGATACACACCGAAATGAAAGTCTTTTTTCTTTTTTTTTCACACAGATTTACTTTGTGTGAAATCTAGGTCTGTTTAATTAAGGGCAGTCACAAACTAATATTTCTCAAATTGATTATCCTATTGATTATTCCATTGATTACTCAATCAATGATAGCACAACTGAACAGAGTGGCTCGGGAGTCACCGCGCTAAAGGTTCCACCATATGTTAATTTCAACTGTGCCTCTCACTGTTTATTATAATCACAAAGCCTTAAGGTAGGATTTTGTGAGGAGTGCCTTTGCTTTGTCCTTCCGCAGTCCCACTATCCAACCACCAAGGGCAATCTAAATATAGAACATCTGAACGTCTTACCAGTGTGCAGAGCACGGTGGCAACAAGGTCTTTATGCTCACAACGTATCGTTCATCTCCTAACTTGTCATTACAGTTGTGAATACAAATAAAAACTCTACTGCATGATGGAAACTCCTCCCATGTACTGTTTAGTATTGGAAGAACGGACACACATGAACCATAACAGATGTTTAATGGAGTCAGTTGATAGTTTTTCATCCACATTCAGTATTTCCTTTCTTACGGAAGACGTGTCAATTCAGGCGGAATGTTTTTAAAAAGGACATTCATCACTCGCCTGGCAAAGCTGCATTGGGACAAGAAGTTTTTGAGCCATTGAACACATGCTTCGTTTGGGGGTTTCGTCCACTGTGAATGGCGCATTGTGGAGAACCAATGTGGAACAGATGAGACACTTGACCAAAACAAGGCCTGTACTGTGTAGACCAGGAGAGACCAAGGAAGAGATGGACTAAAAAATGAAGACTACATCAAGATTACTTCAGGTGCTTCATAGACAACACAGTGTTGGCTTGATTCAACACATGTAGGACGAATTTCTGGACTTCATAGGAATTGTTAGCACATTATCTTCTTCTCTTTCTCCTTTTCTTCTTTCTTTCTCTTTTCATTCTCAAATGTCAATGGTTTGAATAAGACAGAACAATGGAAGCTGAATAGCACAGTAGCGGTTAGCTTTGCTAGCTTCAGCGAGCCAGTCTTAAGATATTAATAGCAGTGGGACGAAGGAACTTGAGGCGGGGAAAGGGGGCAGTGGCGTGAAATTAAGCTTCATCCCCAAAATGTTATGCCCAATAATGTGCGTGCAGCAACTTTGTGACAACTTTATCACAACACGCACCAAGATCACGTCACTTTACAACAGTGCAGCAACATGTTCAAGGTCGCTCAACGTTCGCCAACAGTTTTAATGGGTTTTCTTGTTGAAAGGAAAATTTTAACATGTTCAAAATTTACTTGCGATAAGAAAAAGCTTTAACATATTTGGCAAACGTTGCGACCTTGAACGAACCCTGACGAGAAATTAACATTCGCCGCCTCAGTGTGGTATGTACTTTAACGGTTGTACTTTTAATCATTCGTTTTCATTTGTTGCTATGCCGGTCCGTCAAAATATTTCTTTGGGTGAAACCTGTCAGTAGCACAAAAATATTTATGGACCACTGTTCTGTGCTGCACAAATATCAGACATCATTGATTAACAGCCTTCAACTCGACTTTCATCATATTATAGGTGACTACAAAAAAATACAGTAGTTGCTCAACAGAGGTGTCAAATCCAGGTCCAGAAAGTATAAACCCTGCCACAGTTTGGCTTTAGCCCCAGGTGCTAGCTAGCTAGCTCCATTGGTGCTCATTTACCTGCTAGAGAGCTAGCTAGCTAGCCACAGTTTGGCTTTAGCCCCAGGTGCTAGCTAGCTAGCTCTATTGGTGCTCATTTACCTGCTCGAGAGCTAGCTAGCATCAGGGGCTAAAGCCCAACTGTGGCAGGGTTCTTACTTTCTGTACCTGGATTTGCCACCTCTGTTGCTCAACCCGTTATGACATCATGATACTTTTGCCTTTGGTCATTTAAGGCTATTTTATCAGCGTGCAGTAGTTGGCAACATATTTGTACAGTTCCATGACTAAGAATGGATAATTGAGTTGGGGAGGAATTTGATTTATAAATAAACATTATAGGAAAATATAATGTTGATCAACATACAGTATAAGCAGTACTGTCCGTGTTTACTGTACAAACACCTAATTAAACCTTACAGGTGCTAAATGGTGCCACAACAGCATGTGCCCCTCAAAGGCTTAATTAAATACAAATGTGACATCTGACTCGTCTGCCATGCCTGTAATCCCAGTCTCTCCATCCATCAGACATAATCCCAGGCAGGAGACACATAGCAGGGATTAGCAGGGAACTGGCTGTCACTCCCCCCTCCCCTTCCCCCTACCCTGCCTTTTCAAATGTAGTATAAACTGATGTTAAAAACTTCATTGTGTGAGCGAGGAGACACAACATGGACAAACGATAAAAGACAAAGACTCGTCATGCTCTTTGCAAAATGATTGTTTTGGGTCGCAAGAACTCCCGACGCTATCCCTGTTATTTCATGGGTGTAGTTGAAAGTGGATCATGCGTGCATGCATGGCAGTTTCTATTTTGGTTCTTTCAAGCCGCAAAAATATCCAGAAACGTCGACATTTATGTTACCCCATATGGCTGCACATCCACGTCTAATGTTTGTGAGAGTGGGCCGTTTATTCTTAGGGTCAGCATCTGGGATTTTAAATATATATAAAAAAAAATAAAGAGAACTTTTTTCGTGTGTTCCGAAGAAACTCATGACCGACAGTAATCTCTGCACTCGCTTGACTGGGCGGCCACTTGCTGATGGAACATTAAATCAGACAGCCCCGCAGCACTGCGGACCCTCTCGCTAGGCTTTGCTCGCCTTCTACATTGCATCACTTCTGACTCGCATACTTTTTGCTTTCATATCCTATATCTGTGACACTGCTTATGTGGATATGAAAAAACTAAACTCTTAAATAAAAGTATACAGTCAGGAATATGAGTTGTTAAGTGTTTTGGGATCTTTTCAAAAATCTATTACTGTACAAGTAAAGTTTAGTGACACACACTGCTTGCATACATTTCCACCGACACAGTCTGTCCAAAGACATAGAGACACGGTGACCCAATTGGCTTGAGCGAGGCAGTACAGGTGTTTGTGATGTCAGCAGTTACCACGTGACCCCACCGCAACACTTCCAACATGTTCGCCAGACCTCAAATAAATAGGCCCCATTTAAAATGGTTGTTTTTGGAATGCACAAAACAACACATCACTCAAGTTAGACGGCAAAACAAAACCGCCATTTTCCTTCTTTTTCTCTTTAAACAAGAGCCGTAAATCCGGCAGCCAGAACAAGGAGGCAAAGCTGGAAGGACAAGATAATGAGCTTTCCATGGGTAAATGTTTGGCAGCATCTGTGGAGCAAAATGTCAGCTACCAAAACAACAAGCGACTACTTGTGCTCCTTACTTTGGGATCAGAGGCTGGAAGTGCACATACTGGAATGCACACATATTGAATATCAATTAGCGGTGCAACATTTGAGGATTTTCAAATGCCTACGAGTATATGGAAAGCCTTTTGATTTTTAACCTGTAGAACAACAATGGGCACACTAGTAAAGCCACTGTCTCATCCCCGCACTACTAAAGCCATTTGAGCATTTTGTCAATATCCTTGATATTCATATAAGCCTATATAATGGTACGCTCTTTGTCCTCAAATGCAATACAATTCAGCGCACTAGTAGAATGACTATGGCACGCCATTTGAGCAACTGTGACCTAAAAGCATCTATTTTTATCTACTAGTAAATGGAGAGTCACCTGAGCATTTATAAAAAATCCTTGATCTGTATCCTAAGGTCCATGACATGTACAAGTGCGTGCTTTGTCCTAACTAGTAAGGAAGCACACTAGTAGAACAATAGCACGCTAGTAGAGTGACTTCGTCCTATTAATTCTGTTTTTTCACTACTAGTAGTGCCACTTTTGACCTGCTAGTATTATGCACAGCTGTCCAAGAATACATTTGATTTTTAAGGTCTATGTACTAATAATTCAGCTCTGTGTCCTCACTAGTATATCCTTGCTATAATAACTAACTATGTTGCTAGTAATTTCACTACCACTATAATAGTAACTATGTTACTATTAGTATGACAACCTTTGTTCTCAGTATGTTCTCACTTAGTAGTAACTATATATTACCATTAGAAACTTCACTACTAGTAATTTCACTACATCAATTGCTACTAATATGAAAATCTTGGCCTCACTACTAGTAACCTAGTAAATTCACTACTACTAGTACTACTTTACTAGTATGAAGCTCTTTGTCCTCAGTACTAGTAATTTCAATACTAGTAGTACAATTTTTGTCCTCAGTATGTCCTCACTACTAGTAACTGTTACTACTAGCAGTATCTTCACTACTACTAGTAATAGTAGTAGCAACTACATTACTAGTATGAAGCTCTTTGTCTTCAATACTAGTAGTAACTTCATTACAAGTACTAGTAGTAAGTTGACTACTACTAATTGTTGCTAGTATAAAAATCATTGTCCTCACGTTTATGTCCTCACTACTAGTAACTTCACTACTACTACTAGTAACAAGTACATTAATAGTAGTATGAAGTGCTTTGTCCTTCTCAGTAAATTACATATACTAGTGGTATTTTCACTAGTAGTTACTAATTTCACTACTACTAGTAATTGTTACTAGTATAAAATATTTGTCCTCACTACTAGTAACTACATTATTGGTACTACAGTAATTTAATTTCACTACTACTAGTAACTGTGTTACTACTGTGAAGCGCTTTGTCCGCACTGTTAAGTGACGTCCTCGCTACTAGTTATATATAGCGTGGCAAAACTGTGCACTAGTTGACGATCACTTGCTACTAGTACTGCACGAACCTGCACACACATATCGAGACCATTGTAGTACTCACATTGGCACTCGAGGGCCTGTGCGGTAATCTGACGGCTGCAAGCGTCGCACCAGTCCTGCGTAACGGCCTTGGCTTCGAACCGGTGTCCCGCGTCCTTGTCGGCCGTCAGCTGGCGTTCCGACCCCCGCGGGAAGATGGCCCAGGCCTCTCTGCGGGGTGGCTCGTTTCGGGCCAACCTCACCACTCCGGTCCTGCCCTGCGTGAGACGCTCCAGAGGAAGACCACCGCTCTCGTCCCGGGCGGACACCGAGCTAAATAAGCTCGGGTGTGCGACGTCTTTGTTGGTATGGTCCCGTCCGCTGTGTAAAAGCTGCCGGTGGCGTGCAGAAAGCGACGCGTTGTTCGTGACATCGACTGGAGAGCTCTGGAGCGCAGCGTCTGCGTTGCGGTCCGTGACCGCGAACCCGGCGTGAGCGTCTCTCCCGGCCGGGGAGCGCCAGTCGAAGCGCACGCCGCCCTGCTGCTCGGCCCGGTCCGGGCTACGTGGCGAAGCGGGCGCAGACGAAGCTCCTCGGCACCCGCCGGTTACGACTGTCGTATCGCCCGCTGGTCCTGCAGGCAAATGACATATCCCGGCTTGGTTCGGAGCGGTGACGGATACGCATCTTCTCAACATCATTTTCTCCCAGGAAGACTTCCTTGGAAGGGTGATTTTCTTCCTGCCGGCGGCCGGTTTGAAGACTCGAAGCAGCGGTTCCGAGTCCAGCCTGTGCTGGGCCGGGTGTTGGCCCACCACACTCGCAGAAGCCATCGCGACTGCTAAGTGCTTGATGTGTCTGCCGTGTTGTGCTCCCTCCGTGCCTTGAATGTTGACTCAACTCGCGCCTGACACCAGCGTGTCGCCGTGACGTCACCAGCCCGCTACAGTTCTTCGAAACCTATGCGCGCGCTCCAACATAAGTGACGTGAACGCGCTTGGAGTCGGTTCCTCCGCTCAAAACCAAAAGTGAAACACTAAACTTTATCACTCTTAATTAGAAAAAAATCCATAACATGCATATCCCTGCAGCCCACAACGACAAACTGGTTTCTCGTGGTTCTGATAGCTCTTACCGCAACAACTGTTTGGTTATTATTGGTGGGAAGCAGGGACGATGTGCATATACTTTTTGGGGCTCAAGTGAGAAAAATGGCACTTAATAACCGACTGCACCTGCAGGTAGAGGTATATGGGAAGAAATAATTTTCAAATATAGCATCACAATGTGTTTATTTTGCACAATAAATCATTTCATTATTGACTCTTTGACCTATTGTAAAAAAAATAATTAAAAAAAAAGCGTAAAAAAACAACAACCGTATTCTGTTTTGATTGAAATAATCATTGATATTTAATTATGACAATCCACAAAATCTTAACTACCGCCCTAGTACAAGACATCGAAAATTGTTTGGCTTCTCCAAATCAATAACACCTGTCCGCTAGTAAAACCTCAATACTGCCTGGCCACCTGACCATGGCTCAGGCAAGTAAACAAAAACACACTCCCCCACTAGTGGTTGGAGGCAATTGTAAATATATGCAAATTGGGAAATTTTAATTAATACGACAGTGGCATGTAAGGTTATTTACCATTCTTCTCAAGTACGAGCAATATGTACAGTTGTAAAAGAGGGAAGCTATTTTGTGTGCAGACATTTTTGTTCTTTATTGAGCCAAGTTATCAAAAAGGTATTGTAAATAATTAACTGACATATATTGACAGCTGGGATAGGCTCCAGCATGCCCGCGAGCGGCGAACCTATAGCATAAGTGGTTCGGAAAACGGATGGATGGATAATTTTTACTGTTGCATAAAAGTACATTTCAGTCATTCCTTTTTTTATATATAAATGCTGATATCTGTGCTTCTACTTAAACACGGCATGATTTTCCAAAGTGAACCATCTCTGCATTATTTTTCTTTACATTAAATCATTTGGCTACCAATCACGCTTTATAATCAATACACAGACGACCAGTACATGAAGCACATCAGAATGTTAGAAGTACTGATTGCATCTGATACATTACTTACATTATAGTTGGAATCTCATACTTTTGCCATACACTATCAATTTAAACTCACAAATGACAAAGGATCTTTAAAAATACAAATAAGTATGAAGCTAAATTTGAAACTTGTGACAATTTGCTCTGATAAGTTGCACAAAACAGATGTACACAAACAACCCCGGTAGGTTTTTTTAAGATTAACATTTCAGAACATGGTGAGTCATCTTCACAGAGGCGTTGTTCCTGGAAACTGAAGGTTGCATCACATATGTATTTACTTTCACTTTTATTGTTTTAGGCAAAAAATATTTCCCACAACAGAACAAAAGCTACATATGTAACAAATAAGGATATGCAGAATTGAAGTATCTGAAACAAAAATGTTAGCCTGACCTAATATACAGAATTAAAAAAAAAAATCAATAACAACAGCATAATTTGCTACATGGAAACAACACAGACAGACTAGAAAATAGGTGTAAATGAAACTGTGATTGAAGTGGATTGATTTAATCACAGCGTGTGCCTCAAGTAAACAAAATGTCATGGGAAACATTAAGGCTTGACTGTAAGATGGAAGTCTCTTTAGTGAGGTATAGAGACGTAATGATATCTACGCCTCATGGTTCGGTTTTATAACAACATTAATCTCACGGTACGATGTCGTGGGGAAGCTTAAGGTATTGCAGGAAGGTTCACGGTGCCGGTGGGCGGAAAGGCGCGTGAACCAAAGACTTCTTTTTCTTGCTGGCTGCATCCTTCTCAATAGGCTTCAGTGATTTTTGTGAAATTAGTGATATGATGTCATGCGTATCTATCTTGCCCATCCAACGTTTACATTCATATAAAACGCTATTATTGCTGCAGCAATAATCAATAGCAAATTGTCACGTTGATTTCGAGGCACTATCGCAATATTGTGAATACCGTGACATCCCTTGTAAGGTCATGCGATACCTTCCCATGACCTTGAACGGGATAAGCGCTATAGAAAACGGACGCTTGGATGGATAAAATGTATTCATGAGGTTTGCATTGAAGTTCTGGCTGGCAAAGCACACACACAAAATCCCTCAGTGGTGTTTTGTCCCCAACTGTGAATCTTATCTCTTAATTGGTTCGCAATCTGCTGTCTTCAGCTCTCTCTTGCAGCAGGCAGTCTTTGATAGCATCGCAGCATTCACCCAGCAAGTGCTCAGCAGGCAATTAAAACGAGGCGCCTGTCACAGTGTGGCGGGCCGAGCCAAGCTCGGCCTCACAGCCACTGCGGAGTTCACTGCTTCCAGACTGCGGAAAAATCAGGACAAGCAGTCCGGTGAAATGAATCTGTTCATTTAGTCTAGTGACGTGACCGTGTACGACTCAGACCTCTCAATAATGGTGTTGCTGCACTGCAGTTCCCGGACCAGAACTTCCATCTCTTCCTTGAGGTGGTACATTCTAGAACAAAGAAAGACGTGCTAGCATGCTAAGTGTTTGTCATTTGCGTTTGCACACACACACACACCTGGACACCATTTGTTCCTTGTCCCTGAGTGGTATTTCCTGCTGCTGCTGTCCTGCTTCGCTTGGCTGTCGTGCGACCAAGATTCTATCCAGAGTCTGAGGTGGACAGATGGCATGTTGCATTCAAACAAGTTGAAACATTTTAAAACATTATTTTTATTATTTTTGCCATTTACTGAGAAAATAACTTTCTCAAAATATTATAATTAAAGAACATCAATTTTTTTTTTTAAATATACTTCATTCAAGCATAACAAGATAGTTTTCATATAACGTGACTAGTAGCCACACCCTCCAGCTCACTTTGTTTTGGTGCTGCTCAGTTATCTGAAGGTTAGCCAACAAGCCCGTGCAGAAGGAATTTAAGTCTTGTAGATGGTTCTGGATCTCCAGTAAAGTTCTGCAGATACAGTAGGGACATATTTGATTAATTCTACTGCTTCCTTAACTCATTCACTCCTAATCATTTTCACTGAAGCAATCACTGACTGAGTTTGGCAAGGCCCACAGAATATTGTGTTCTATTGCTATAAAAACATGGACCCTACCAAAAGAACGATTAGAGTCTCTTCTTTCAACAGGAAAATAAACAACAACTTATATTTGTATCTGTTTCCGTTTTGCAGCAATTCGAAAATAACTAAGTTTCATCATTATTCACAAACCTGTTTAAAACACTGGAGAAAAGGGCTTATTGCAACATGACCCTGGCTGATCTCTTATACTCTGCTGTCACTTGCTGGCCATTTTTTTGTGATAACTATCATTTCTTTAAGCGACCTATTCAGGTCACAGGCTGCATCAAAGCCTTCTGTATGTTCTAGCATAGAAAAACAAATCAGTGATTTGTTTCTATATACATTATATAGGTAATTTCCGCCATTTTAGGGTCCATGATAAATTTGAGCCAGAAATGACTTGCCCTTCCCCACTTTATAAGAACTTGAGTGCCTTTGTTCACACCAGTGTTTAACAAGCTCAAGAGTGACATACAGTTAGCTAGCTTTCTGTGCTTACATTTGGAGCGCCTTGTTGTCTGCCGTGAGTGCATGCACATCACGGTGAGAAACGAGGAGTTTCCAGTTGATTTGTCATGATTTAGATTTTTTTTTTAATCATTAAAATTTGTCAGGTCTGTTAATAACACTCTTTTCTGTGGTGTGTCAAATTCAGACGACCTTAATTTTCACTTTAAATGTGCCATTGAAGACTATAGACGTCAAAGATCCTTTTTTACTGGATTGGCAGGGAATGAGTTAAAAGTTAAGTTTCTGAAGTAGTAGAAACATGCTCTGACCTGCTCCATGTCCGAGTGGTGTCCAAGAGATCTTTGTATTTTATCACACAGTTTTCTCTGGTGAGAGACTTGACCCGCTTGATGTGCGAGGATAGGTGGATTCTATCAAAGACAATGATAAGCATGTTATGGGATAACATTCTCAGCATGGGTGAGCAGTCCAGCAGATAAAATGTGCCACATACTTTTCAAACTTGTGGATTTGTTCATCATTATAAAACAATTCTGTGGAGAAAATAAAAAGTTAGGTAGAGCAATGGAACCATGAATGTGAAGTTAAAGGCTTGCACGCATACTGCCTGAGAGTCTGTCTTTACGGTAAAGCTGATGAATGGCCACAATCTTTTGAAGGAGCGTCTGCATTTTCTGGCAGCTGGAGGAGACAAGAGGTCAAAAGTCACACCGCCATGAATTGGGGACTTCCTGCTTTGTACCTTTTGTCACTGTTCAGGGTCTCTGCGAGCTTGGCCTGCTCGATTTGCAAGTGATCCAGGCGATTCTGAAATTCCCGAATGCCCGCAGCGTACCCAGGCAGGTGCTCGTTGATCTGCATGGATGACATCAGCAGTGATACCTCGAATGTGTTTGGGAAAATTAGCATTTCTAGTCTGCACTATTATTAACAAAAGGCCTGAAAGTTGTTGTTGCCTTTTCAAACATTTCCTTTCATTTGCAACTATTCTGAACTTTGAGCATTTCCAGTGATCCAAGTTCAGCTAAACAGAATGTCCCACTTCTGTGTTTACAGTGCAACGAAGGATAAGCCTCCTGGCATGGCTTACCTGCTGCAACCTGTCATTCTTATCAGCTGCCCCCATGTTTGCTGAAGCATGACGATCTCTTCATAATATGACATGGGAGTAAAAAGTTGGGATGAAGGCAATTTTGAAATTCCCTTTATTTTCCTGCCAATGTGTGCAAGCAGACTCACAGAGTGAATATCTTGTGTTGTACGCCGAGGCAGGACTTGAGTCTAATGCTGATCTGTGCAATATTGTGCATCACTTCCCCACAATCCCTGCGTAACAGCATCCTGAAATACAGAAATAAAATAACTACAATGGCAAAAATATGTAGTGTATATTTGTGTTTTCTGTTTGCCAGTCCTTTTGTTATCTGGTTCATGGATGGATGGATGATGCAAGACATTACAATAGGACAGCCATTTTGATTTGAGTTGTTGCTCCTCACATGTAACTGTAATATCCCTCTAGTAGAAGCTCCCTGTGTGAGTGCAGCAGTTGCACTATCCTCAGATACTGGTGGACCACTCCAACTATTATCTTCCATGATATTAAAAAGGGAAAGGTAATAATGACTTACTTTTTGTTTGTCATGAGATTTGAATGGAATAAATCACAGCGGTGCTACCTTGGTGAAGTTGTAGTCGGCCATTACGTCAAACTTGGCTGGGATGATCGGCGCCTCTGCTACAGATGGGATATACACACACAAAAAAAGCTACCCATTAACTCTTTGACTGCCAAAAACGTTAAATAACGTTTAGTAAAATCCTACGGAGGAGCGCCAAAGACGTTCACCAAGTTTCTTTTTTTTTTTTTTGGAAAAGGTTGGAGGAAAGCCTTGGCCAGCTGTGCTGAAAGTATCAAGCAGATCTAGTTAGTATAATGACTATTTTTGGCCCCTAGATGGCAGCGATGACTCTCTTTGGACAAGATCGGGTAGGCGTCAGTAGTAGAAGATGTGAGGTGGAGCTAGAGTGTTGAGGGGACAATGGCTGAGAAAGCGAAAATGGCGACCGGTGGCAAGCAGCTCACGTTTGATCGTTTTTTTCAAAGAAGAGAAGCATCAACCAGTGCTAAAGAGCACATTGATGGCGACGATGATGATGATGGTGACTCCGAGGTTGACGCGGCGGCTATGAACACGTCATAAAGCCTCACCGGCTAGCGATGCTAACGCCGGAAAACGCGGAGCACAACCGAGCACTTCTGCTCAGGCGGACGCTCAATCGGACGACGAAGAGTGCATATTCATCGGAGGAGTGGATACAGTCTGATCACGGAGAAGACACTGGTTATGGACTACGATGCCACCATGAATGGAGCGGATAAGATGGATCAACCACCCGGTATAGGAACTGAAGGACAATGAGGAAGCCAGACGTAACACCACCGTAACGTCACCGTATCATGATCCTGAGAGTAGACTTGATGGCAACATGGCCAAACACACACTGCAGTATATACTTGCTATTCCCCGGGAAAAAAATCCAGCAAAAAAGTGTAGCGTCTGCAATCGCAGTGAAACTAATCTGTTTTGCAAATCCTGCTGCGTCCCCTTGCACGCAGGGGAGTGTTACAAAACGAAAAACTGTATTTGAAACATCCACACAATTGTAAATAGTACCACGGTTGCACACATTTGTAAATAGTTTGCCAAATTGTCTTGTCAAATTGTTACACTGTTGAATGTAAATAAACGTATTTTGCTATCAAAAAACACCTTTTCATTGTCGGTGGTAGTGTTTTACAGAAGTAAAGCACTGTTTAGGTGTTTGTGGCATCATTCATGGACAAAAAAAAAAGTGTCAAATTCACTAGAGTGCATGAAATAATATCGTTTCACAAAAAGCTTGATTTCTCCGTATTTTGTTTCAAAACAGAGCATTTGGGTGAAACTAACCATTTTCTATTGTTGATTACTGAAAAACAGAATATGGTAGAAACAAACTTTTTTTTCTGATGAAAGATGAGAGTCCAATCTTTCATTTGGTAGTATGTGTGTTTCCATAGTCCAAACACAAATGAGTATTTTCTGTGGACCTTGAAAGATCAGTCAAAATGCTTAAATCGGCTGGCACCCACGGCATCCCTTTTCTGAAAACGTCTGGCAGTCAAAGAGTTAATGATAGGTGCTGGTGTCCAGTATAATGTACGGTACTGACATTTGGGCCATTACACATGATATACTGTAAATGAAAACGTGTGCGTCTTACGTTCCCTGAAGGGTAGGCTGCCGTTTGCTTCTGGCCCGTGACTCAGCAGGATGAGAGGCCGTGCAGCTGTAGTGTGAGGGAGGTTGACCACCTTCATGCTGCCCTCTAGTGGGAGTTCATGGCCCAAGTAGAGCAACTGCTGGTGCTGGACATCAATTCCGGTCTGCATTGCAACCTCCTCAAAGAAACCAGACACCCTGGGTAGATGCGCAAAACAAAAAAACTGGTTTGGCTATAAAATACAAACAATCCTAAATGTCTGCTTTGCGTTTACAAACATTCCAAAATATGCAGACTCACGTGTTGTAATGATGAATGTAGACACAATGCGCCATAGCCTGCTGGAGGGCAAACAGGTGCACTGGCTGTCGTTGCAGGATATCTGTTGTGGCTGTGAAGAACTGGTCGAAGCCCCAACACCTCTCCTGGTCCGCCTCAAGTATACCGGCAAGGACAGGAACCAGATGCATCTTGAGTCCCCTATGGAGACGGTTAAAATTGACATGGGTGAGCAATTTGATCTACTTTGTTATTTTTGATGTTGTTGTTTAAAAGAGCAATCAAGTTCCAATAATGAACAAAGTGACATACTGTGACAGTTGGCAGCTGTCCGGCAGGCATGAGCTCCACTCTATTGGTCCGTTATCGACCCGCTGTAATCCAGAAATGGCCCCCATGGGTTTCTCTGAGGTGATTTTGTACCTGCACAGCAAAACACAAATTAATACCAATAGCTAAAATAATCATGTATTGACAGCAAAGACGTACATGATCTGCTTGTCCCTGCGGGGTCCTCTGAATGGCATGAAGGGGAGAGACCCCGTGGCAGTGTGGTAAAAGGTCACCCCGACGCTCCACAGGTCCACGCTCACCCCGTAGGACTTCTGGTGATGCGCACGGAGCACCACACGCTCGTACATGTCTGGGTGCTATTCACAAATATACAGAACCTCAAAAGTGGACATTTTCTAGAAAAATCACATTTTTGTTCTACTTGACAAAATGCTTAATTATGCTCCTAAGTAAACATAAAATATTTTACTCGAAACAGAATTTGTCAGTTATTCACCTTACTTTTAAGTGCTAACCTATTAACCAATGAAGCTGGTGCATTAATCATTTTATCCACAAGAGGTCGCAAATGTTTCAAGTCACTTACAGATGAAAATAATGAGAAACAAGTTAGTCCATTGAACAGTTAGAGGAAACTTGGCAACATGCTTTCGCTACAGTGTACTCTATCCCTTGCTGTCAGTTCCTGGTATAGGCTCACACATACACCTCTTTAACCAATCAGGTTTCCTGTTCTTACACTGCAGCAATTTTCCTAACTTTGGACTATTTATAGTCCTTTATTTCTACTGTGCAAGTTTGCTTGTATCATTAATAACATCAATGTACAGTAACAGCATGTGCCCAAGTGTTCCATGGATTTCTGACAAATTATAATTTCTGTTTATTTCTATTTTACAAGGTTAAGTTTTACAATTTTGACAATTACCTGCAGATGCCAGAAAATGGTGGCAAAGCACTATTTTTTTCTGTTAGACATGTCTATGGCCTAAGCACAAGAACAGTGAATAGAATAGAATTTTATAGCCAATAATAGAGGACAGGTTTGGAAAAAAAAAAGTCACCCAATTCACAAACTTTCATAGAAAAATGGCCTCTATTTACGTACTATAGATCGTTCTAGCTGACGTCACTGCTTAGCTACCGCTCCGCCGCCTGGAGGACAAGCCCCCCATAACAGATAAATGGAGAGAGCTTGATTTTCGGCAAGCGCTTTCGTTAAAAGGTGGGAAATATGTCAAGTGTCACAAAAAACATCCCGAACAGGACACTACATTACTGCAACTCATTGGAACCAACCATTTGGAGCCGCTAGCTAAAAAAATTGACTTGGTAGGAGGGCAAGGTGGAAGTGGAAGCCAAAGGTATGTTGTTTTTGGTTGAAACAGTAATCATTACTTTCATGGTGTAAATTGTCATTCATTAAATTATTTGTGTCCGGACTCATCTTGCTGTATATCTTAGCTTGCTAGCTGCTAACAAAGAGACCGCATGTTTGCAACACATTCCTCAGCAGG